>NC_045651.1:6856708-7159738 GCF_009829145.1 Chiroxiphia lanceolata
GTTTTCTTTTCCATCTTGGCATGTTTTCTGAAATCCACCTTTGCTGACAAGTTATTATAACTGTTTAGTAGTAGAAGTTGTTTCAAGCAGTATATTTCTGTCTTCTTGTTTACACCTGCGAGAACATTTTAAGGTTATTTTTTCAATTGTTAAGCTCTACTATTTCATGTGTCTCATCACCACAGCCTTAAAAAGTCAGACAGACTTCATGAGTTCCTTTGGAACATTGTTTGTCTTTCATCATCAAAAGCACATGCTGCTTTATATATCTGTGCATAAAATTTTTCATTTTTCCCCCTAAAGTTTGCAATTGTCAGCGCTGCCATTTCACAAGTGGCTTGAAAAATGCTACCACAGTCTTATTTACAGCAAGTATTTCAGAGCACACTATGCATACATACAGGTGGGATGAATGCAACAGTTACATTGATAAATTAAGGTAATTCAGAACCTGAGCCTTCTGCTAATCTTGCTTGAAAACTCATCTGCACATATGCCTACCCAGGCACAACCTCCTTCGTGACTGTACCTTGCTTTGTACTAAAAGTCCCAGAGAAAAAGGTAAAGAGAAGGGAAGGAACAGATTTTCTGGTATGTCTATACAACTAACTTGAATTAGTGTAAAGAAATCCACATTAGTTTAAAGTTCAAAGCAAACCAATTCATGCAAGAAAGCAGTCAGGCCGTAGCAAGACGGTAATGAAGGATAAATTAGTTCATAAATACTTCTGGATTAATGTATGAAAGAAATTACTTCTGGTACCATTACTTCTGGTACTCAGCTAATCTCTTGCAAGTTATTTCAGATGCAGTATACAATGTACACATTTTGCTTCCATCTCTGCCATTTCTGAAACCTACAGGAAAAAAGTGAGATTTTCAAAGGGAAACAGTATAGATAGCAGATTTTACCTGTTACAACAATGACATCTTTCATTCTAAAGGACTGTTAGATTGTCATGTGAAAAGGCCCCCAAAAAGCAACACACGTTAATGTGACCCTGCAACTATACAATATTAAACACTAAGACCAGACTCAGGATTTTACAACACAAAGATTTCTGCCTCCTTAGTATCATGGCCACATCTACCCTTAAAAGTCTTCATCATCTTTTGTTAAAGATACAGTGGGGGAAAAGGAAAACATCTAAAGCCTTGAAAATGTAAATAAGTGAAGCTTTCATTTTAAAAAACACCATTTATTTCCATTCCTTTTAACTAAAGGACATGCAGAGGGAAAGAATCTTTCAGACAATACTAACCATTCTCCAATATATTAACATTCAGGCATGTTGAAATTTAGTTCAGCTTCTTTGAAAATAACTCAGATACACACAGAAGGGGAATAAGAACCTCTGAAAAAACAGGACAGTTGTGGTGTTCAAATTCCCTCTAGGAGAAATTCAAAGGAAGTACAAAATGGTGTCAGCTACTCCAAAATCTGGCAAAATTATACCAGCTTTAGGTTCAAGACAGAGACTTTGGATGACACTTCCATCACTGTGTCAGAGAACTGCAGACATGAAACCACCTTCATTAGGCAGCTGTGGCTTCCTTGCTTTTTGCATTTTTAAGAGTAGATTAATGTAGACCCAAGAGGTGGAAGGAGTCGCGTGAGAGATGAACAACAACATCTGACAGAGCAATGAGCAGGCTGGGACTGAGAGCAGTAAGATCAGCCATGCTAAGATCTCAGACCAAGATCATGGCGTTGCAAGGTCAAAAGAAGTTGGCAAAAGGATTTGGGGACTCCAAAAGATAATAAGAGCATGGCCATTGGAGCACATGTTTATCCATCTGGCATCCAGTTGCAGCTCCCCCTGAGCACCAGCCATGTGCAATACTTCATTCCTCTCTTTGGTTCACCATGCAAGTTGAACTTTTGACACACCTGTTTGGTTTACAATTTCTCTAGAATCTTAAAAGTCTTACACCTTCTTGTGTGCACTATCCCAGTGTAACAACAAGGGCCAACTTGTATCAAACAACTTGCACAACACTTTTTGTCCAGCCGGTCGTGGCTCATCATCAACTGTCCCACAGTTTGGCTCCTCATCCTTTCAGATGGTGCAATCCTGCCTTTGACACATAAGTAAGAACATTTACCTTGTGAGAAATCATTGCTTTTTTTGCCATCATCATTTACAGAACTCTGTAGGGAGAGGATATGGTCTCAGTATCAACACAGCTTCAAACTCCTCACTACCCTTTGAAAACGGCCATGTTTTGGTTCAGTTGTACATTTTGGAAAACAAAACAACAATGATGGGGTTGCCTGTCAAGGAAGGACAGGGGTTGCACAGCACTTGTCAGATCAAGATCCTACAGTCTAAGCAGACAGCTGTGCTACACAAGAAATACTTAAATAAACTGAATAAATAACACATATGCTGCAGTTGTCTGTAATTTTTACGCAAGTACCTGCAAGAACATTCAATGGTTGTCCCTCTTTAGGAAAAGAAAAGTCTCAGAGTAGTCACTGAAATGGTTTAGTCCAGTCTCAGGTATGAACTTAACAGCAGCATTAGAAAACAAAAACGTGCAGTCCTTTCATAGGCTCATATTCAGTTTAAAATCCCTACCACAGACACCATTTCCCTCCCCTCCCGAGCAGTATCAGAAAGCTGTCCATCAGCCACCATCTACTCTGCCTCAGACCAGCACACCTCAGAAATGGGTGCTCAGTGTTGTATTTCAGACAACACTTGGCATACCCAAAGGAAGAAAAATCCGTTATTTTGGTGAGACTGCAGTTCACAAAGCTAGAGTGGCACCAAGTGGTGAGCAGATGAATTTTGGTCTTATTTTGTGTGTTTTTTCCATCACACTAGAAGCTACACTTGACATATTATGAGTTAAAATAAAACAGTTTGGCAGCTCACTTTTACTGGGGAATACAGGTTTTTTAGAAATCCTACTTAATCCAGACACACACTCACAAAATAACAGGAGTAGAGCTTCCCCACAGAGTACTTTTGAGTGATTGAGGTTCAGAATTACTAAATTGATATGAATGTGAGTAATGAGCAGGAAGTGAACAAAGGTATCCTCATTTTCATAATCAGATGCAGCCACAATTAATCTTTATCTGACCATATGACTTTTCACACTCAAGGCTACCCAGTCATCCACACTGGAGCCATTACATCTCTTACTGTGTTCTAAAAGGAACACCTTTGTGTTTGCCTCCTTTCCAGCATTTGTGACATGCCCCACCACTCCCATTCTTAAAACATCTTGCATGCTGTCACTTCTCATAATAGCTCAAAAACAAAGAAACAAACCGAAACAAAACCAACAAAACCATCATGAAACACTCCATAACAAGAATACCCTGTACCTTCAAAACCACGTCAGGAGAAGGATATTCCCCTCTGCTCAGCCATGATAACCATACACTTCATCCCACTCCTCCCCACAATACACCAGATTTCTCATCAAACCCAGGGAACAGAAGAGGAAGACAGATGAGTATTTCTGTGAATAACAGTTAAAAAAATCCCAAAACAAAAAAAAATAGTAAAATAGAGGAACAGACACCACCCCACCTCCCATTCCCATGCTGTTACTCTCAATAAAAAAAAACCCTACAGCCATTTCAAGGGCACCAATGCATTATTTGTATAGAAAATGAGAGATTGTTTTCATCATCATGCATTTGTACTGGCTAACACCTAATAGGAGCTATTATTTACCCAGGCAACTGACAAAAGTGCTCATTCACATGGAACAAAGTATTCGATGTTAAATATTTCTTGGTTACTTTGGCCCAGTTTTCCAAGTAGTGGAAAGCAATTTCACCTTTTGCCTGGTATCACAGACATGCTGAGGACAGAAAAGTCATTGTCATAGGAGCGGTAACTAAACCCAAACCCAACCGAATAGCCACACAAATCTGAAAAAACAAACAAACAAACCAAAAAAAAAAAAAAAAGAAAACCACACCTGTGATTCCTATCATGACCAGATCTTTAAAAAGAGGTGAATAGGAGGTGTGCATAATCAAAGCCACAGGCAACGTCAGTTACCTAGTTTACAATTATTTCAATGTCTACAGAAAAACAAGTTCTAGAGAAGCGAGGAACTGACAAGTGGAGCCTGATTAAAGCAGGTCTTTGTTGCACACAAAGCATCACAGTAACCATGGGCAGGTCTATAATATACCACATGTAAAGATGACAGCCCAAGACTGCAGCTGGGGGGAGAGTTCACTCAAGTAATTTGACAGAGGCTCAGAGGTTTCAACAGCCAGAAAAGTCCCTGAAGCTTCTGACCCCTTGGAGCTGCACAGGTTGTCAAGTAACATGATCACATTAATATCACAATCAGGTTTTGGGGGTTGGTTTGTTTTTTTTTTTTTTTACTTCCAGGTAACAATGCTCAATCTTTACTTCAAAAGGCAGATGATACAAAATCTGAGCTAGTAAAAACATTTTTACTACACAAAACCACTAAATGTCTCATTGTTATTTTAAAATTTAAATTCAAGGTCAGGTGGTTACATTTGTGTATGAACATCCCAACTGCAAATTAATGCTTTGTCCATAAGCTCGACTTTCTTTCCTACTTTTAACAGATGGTAGGAATGTTGATCTACACATTAACAGCAACTGATTTCAAATTCCAAAACAAGAGAAATGATCTTTGTATCATTTCCCACTGAGAGGTAATTAATGGATATTTGCAAGCTGCTTGGAGATCCTCCAGTAAGGGTTTTTTTGTTTGTTTGCTTTGGGGGTTTTTTGGTGCCTTTTTTTTTCCTACATGCTGTGTAATATTTACAGCCTGTATTTCTCAAAGTATTACACAGTTTACTTTTGTGGGATTCCTCATATTTCATTCTCTTGTGCTTAAATTAGTTCCATCTGAGGCACCACCACCTTCACTCTCTATCCCAGACCAAACAGCTTCCTCTACCCAATCTCAAAACCCTCTAAAAGCTGGAGAATGCAGACTGTGGCAGGTATGCTGGTGGCCATTCCTTCATCACTTCCCTGTTTCCACCAACTCCATTGTCCAATTTCACCACTGACAGGAGGTTTATGCTTAGACTATAAACAACTTAGGAGCAAATCATGAGCTTCATGTTGTGTATTTCCAGCAAGCACAGCAGGGTCCCAGTCGAAGGAGCCACAGCTCCTGCTAATTGCTATTTATTAGAAGAGCTCTGAAAGGAACAAGGTGATAGGACTGTGTTGTCTGCAAAAACTCAGCTGCCCTAGTTGCTTCATTTTCATCTTTATAAACAACGAGGGGAAAACCCACAGAAAAAATATCCCAGTGCGCGCTGAAGTCAGTGTGCAGTGCTTTTATAAACTGTACAAGGACAGCTCTCCTTCTTTGCAGAAGTGGAAACTCAAAGTATTGTACAATAGCACTCATCTCCTTGGAGATATGGCCAGTGGTAGGCAAGTGTTTGAGAATAAAAAATGCTACCTACCAATTTATTGTAAATGAGAAGTTGCATGTTGTGCTTTATTTTTAATTCTCTCATGAAAGAGTGTTTATCCTGGGATAAGTGCATATGGATGAATAGCAGACTAAAGCACCAACTGCTTTCTTAAAAGAAGAATTATCTGAAATCAGATCTCCTTTGTTGGATGAAACCTAAATTGCAGAGGGAATATTTAACTATGTAAGGAGAAAATCCATAGATAAGCTACCACAGACTACAGTCAGCAGAGCTAATTGTCTTTATCACTTGCTCTCTCAGGCTTCTAATGGAATGTTTTGTCTAAATAACAAAATACAGTGTCATTAATATCCTCTGATGCAGACTTCCTGATAATTAGGCTTTAATGATAACAAAGGGCTGGCATTTGGATTGCTTAGGAGATAAAACTTGTGTTTGCTCAAGAGACCTCAAGCCAAGTTCACCCTTTTGCACTAAGGCAGAAAAATCTGAAAACTGCTCAGTGGGTTTAGCAGCATTTCTGACTGCAGCTGTAATATTGACTTCCAGCCTTTGATGAGGACTCTCTTTCAGGTCAGGCATGTTTACTTTGCCATATTTTTGTCTACCTTCCTCAATTCCCATTTTATGGTTCTCTTTCAAGTGCAGAGTGCACATTCTGACACCACCACAGAGGAACTGAAAACTGCATTCCAAGATATTGTTTACTATCAAAAATTATACATCAGTGTTTAATGTGCTATACCTATACATAACCTGGGTTTTACATTTCCTTCAGCTGATTGTTGTGTGAAAAAAACCTGGAGTTTTTGTTAATAACCACTTTGCACAGAGATGCACAGTGCAAAGCCTAAAGGAGAGCAGAGCAGAAGGGGTCATTTCAGTTACTGCTGTCATATATGACCATGCTTGGTTTTATTTCATTTGCTTTCAGAGAGCATTACAACTAACTGAAATATCTAAAAGGCTACTAATTATCCTTCTTGAAAGAAAAGAATTATGAGGAGTTTTTCATAAAAGTCCATCTACTTCTCCCAGTTCTGTCTAATCACTTGCTACTTGTCTGCAAATGGATTTGGTCTCATACATAATAATAATAGTGACAGATGTTTTTCTGCCAGTCAAACTTAAAATTCAAACTTCAGTTGATTATTATGAGTAATCTACAATTTCCTCCATAATTAAGGCTGCAACTCTGTTCACATTAACAAGTTCAATTTTGACCTCCCACTCACATCTATTAATGAAGGAGAACTTAAGTGATACGTGAGAACCATGGCAGGAGAAGAATTTTGCCTCTCGTTTCAGAGTAAAGTGAAGGAGGAAATTCCAATTTATGGCAATGCATTATAGATATTGCCACCTGTCACTTATCTGTCACTTTATTGAGGGGAGACAAGGAGGGAGGAGAAGAAAGCAATATAACTTTAGTGGACTCAAAACATGTTCTCATGCCTAGAACTGAAGCTGAGACAACAGAAGTCAGATTTTAAAGGTAATTGACAGCTGCTTTACTAAGATCAGGACACACTATGGGCTAAGAAATAATAGGCAACAAACAAGCACTGTAGCAATCTTCTCTCTACTTTTGCCTCATTAAAACAAACCATCTTCCTCCAAATACCATCAGCAAGATCCAGAGAAAAGCAGGAAATTTTCATAACAGAGCAGAATTTATTTGGATGAGCTGAATGCAGTCCAATGATAACTGATTTATGGTGTTCCAGTATTAAAGGTACTCACTGGATTTCTAAAAATTCCTCCTTGGGCAGTCTCTAACAGAGAGAGAGGGAAGGTGATAAGACATAGTTTAATGGATTTATCTACTGAAAATCTAATGCACAGGGACAATGTTTTGTTACCCAGAGTCCAATTTTAAAAGTTATTAAGATTTTAATAGGCTCACTGGATCGGTATGTTGACTCTGACAACCTAATTTAGGCTCAGTGGCAGTTTCAGAGATGCTGCATTAACTGTTGGAGGTGTCCAGTTTAAATAAACTCCTTACCTCAGAACAGCCACAAACCAAAATCAGCTCTTCAGAATAGTTCAGGTTAAAGGATTAGAAAACAACTGAGGGACCTGAATAGGCAATATAGAGCCAGGGCCCATAATGAATTTCTAAACAGACCTGTATTTGATACACAGGATAGAAGGCACCAAGGAATAGCCTTTTTGAACAACTTAAGAAAAAAAAAAACAACTTAAATCTTGTTTTTTCTCTCTGTGTGCAATACCCTGAGTAGTACCAGGGGGACTGAAATACAGCTGAGGAAGATGTAGATTAAGAAATTTGTTTTTATAAAAACCTCTGTTTCATTCCAGAACCTGTGGTTAATCAAAACTCTCACAATCATTTTTCTGACAGAAATTACTCCCATGCAGCCTTTCTGTTTAAATAGTGATTGGGGGGAAAGAAAAAAAATTACTTTCTGTTTGTGGGTTTTATTGTCTGACTTTCTGCTCCACATCATATGCTTTATTCTTATCAGCAACAAAATAAAAAGGAAGAAGGTAAAACAAAGACTTGGTGCCAACATTTAAATAGCAGTACACTTAATTCCAGTCCGTTTTTTTTAATTAGAAATTATGTTTAAGCTTAGAACTGGTAAGTGATGTTGTTCCTCAGCTGCTAAAAAACCACTTCAAATTGATATTTATTACAACAGAAATTTAAGACTGTTCATTTACTTAGAGTAGTTTATTCTCTCACTAAAGCCCTTTCTGAAGGCTTAAGAGCAGCATAGGCATCTCTAGTGGAAGCTTAGGAAAAACTGCCAAGACACTTGTCCACTACTCCTTCTGCATCAGCAGCTGTGAGTTTTTCCATTAAGAACATTTCAGCAATTCTGGAAAGACAGATGATGTACCAACTCAAAGTTATCATTAGATATTAATACTTATAGGTATTCATCTGAATCTACTCTTCGCACCTTATTTTTAAGTGCTTCACATTTCCCTCAGACAGAACAGTTGCCATTCTGTGAACAAAAGGCAGAGCAAGATCTTTAGAAAATGCTGGAACAACTATTCCTACCTAAACAAGATCCAAATGCTTACCAAAAAGAAAAGTAAGACCACCACAGTGCTGGAAAGCTGGCACCCAACAAGAACCCAGGGCATTCCCTGCTCTCCTTCACACTTCAGAGCAGGTCATTAATACCTAAAGGGGGTTTGCTTTCATCTCTCTGAGAGGGTGAACCTGTTCAACAAATAATTCATGTTAAGGGCTACAAGGTCATTTGAAATAATTCAAGACCTGTCTTTTTACCTTGAGCACTTTGGTCTAACCCCATGTTTACTTGAGTATTCTCAGTGTTTGTGAGTCACTACAAGACCTCAGTTTATGTTCTGTTGCCAATACTTTCTGAATTTTTCCCCATTAGTTGCTGCCACTGGGTTCACATCTCTACTGGTTTAAGGGCATCTGGCTCAGGGTGATAACATGTAACATTTGTTCACAGATAAAGTGAAGGAACAAGTTTTGTTTTCTGGTTGTCAGTTGTTGTACTGACTTGCCAAGGGACAAGAAAATATGCATTGACCGGTACGATACACAAAAGCTGAAAATGTTAAGGTAACAATGAGAATGAAAGTTGATATATCCAGTTACAATGTGCAGTTGTGTTATTCCCATACTTTCATTTGATCACAGGCCAGTATTACCAGTGTGAAGTTGAAGAATTCTTGCAGGAAGCAATTAAGATATGAAGGTTCCTCAAAAATCCTGGTGAAGTTTGACTCAAAGGCAATTCCCTAACCTTTCTAAAATTCCATTTAACTCTTCAGACATATACCCTGCTAACTCTAGAAGATCCTGCCCAGCCAGCCTTCCTTGGTATCCTGTAAGTGTTTGGCCCCAACACTTGCTGCTCATTCCTCCCAAAGCAATGCTTTGTTTTCCTCAGACCATTGTGCTCCACACTTTTCCTCACCCAACACTCCCCTTGTGAAGCTCAAAGCCATCATGATATTCCACCAGTGCTGCCTCAGGGTTGACTTCACACCCATTTCCCTGTTATTGATTTGGATTCTCTGTTTCAGGCTGGGTTTCCTTTGCAATGTCTGTCTCAGCGAAGACAGGAACAGGACTGACAATCCCAATGCTCATATTCCAGATGGCAGAGCTAAAGGAATGCCTGCCTTATCTGCTCCCACCTTCTTTATTGGTACTGAGGCTTCTGCCATCCCTTGGAGTTCATCCTGCATATACTGAAGTGTGAATTCTCCTTATTTCACCCACAAGCCCACAGGTGAATTTGAATCAGTGCAGGATAGGACAGACACGTCTCCTAAGCTCCCCTGATTTTTCCATCAAAATTGATGCTTAACAACAAGTCCATTATCAGCCTGTGCCAGCAGCTGGCAAAACTCTGATACACAAGGACTCCAGAGTCAGCTCCTGCCTACAACATGCACCCCCACTGGGTAATACTGACTCCAGTGCAGTGACCCATCAGTGGGATTGCTGCATTTATCAGAGGAAGGAAGGGCAGAAGGAGAGGTTGGTATCCTAACAGCACCAGTGCAGAACAAACAGATCATTGTCCACACTGCAGTATCAAATACAAGGATGCACAACTTCCTTGAGACCCACAATGAAATACTGCAGATTATTTAAATTAGCAGATTCCAAGATGTTCATCAGCAAAGGGCCAATTTCATCTTCACACATCAAAAACAAATCACACCAACAGCCAAGCACTTATTCACATATTGGTGATTTGATTCAGTCACACACAGATTTCATATGGCACTCCAAAGGCACCCATAGCCTCTTTTGAAGTACAAGCATTTGCATCATCCACTTAATTCTCCCCATCTCTCTAAACAGAAATCAGAAATCACCAAGCTGAAGAGCTCTGTCAAGTCTTTCTGAACAGGGAACACTTTATTAACCTAATCAAAACATCTCCCTTCCAACACTTACCATTCAACACCACATTTTACCCTTTTCAGCACTAAACCACAGCTATGTTCACCTTTTGTTTCTTAGCACTACAGTTGATCTGAATACACCAGCCCAGTCAAGAGCACCATGGTACTCAGCAATTCACTTCTCCCTTCTACAATTACCCTGTCACATGTAATACAAAGAAATCATGCACCTAAAACCATCCAAACAAAACAGTGCAGTAGATGAACAATATTAGAACACTATACAGTCCTAAATCAGCCTGACAGGGTAAGGGCAGTAAGTGACACCTCTAATATTATCCTCAGGAAAAAAAGACATACACAGAAGCAAGCACTCTAAGTATTATTGAAAGTTTTTAAACATCATACTACTGTCACCAAAAAAATGAACAAAACTGCCATCTTAGGAACCCCAAGACACCAAGTAATTTTAACATGCCTTTGAAATTGGTATTGCCTGAAACATGAGTCTGACTTACTGCTTGTTTGAGAAAAAGACCCATCCATATATGCATAAAACATCTTCAAAACATCTTTGTATAAATCAGTGAGATAAGGCAGACATTAATTATCACCTGGGTGGTGCTGATGTCCTCCAGCTGCAGAAATGGTGTGTATTAAGGGGCAGTAGGGAGGCTCCATTTCAGGGCATCCCAACATCCCTGCATTGCAACAGAAATGTTTCAGGGGACTGGCAGGGGGATCTGCTGACACACATCCTGGGTGGGCCATAAGCCTCAGTTCATACTGACACTCTCAGATTCACCTTGTGGGCTGGTGCATAAAAAAAAATTTCCATAGAAATCAAGTTCAGAACAAAACACCACTAGGCAACAGACATTTTAAACTAACTACTGGCTGCTCTACCAACATCATAATACATCTCTTCAAACATTGCCTTTATCAACCTAATTAGTAATCTGTGCCATCACAACAATGAAAAGAATATAAACCATTATATGTATTATATGCATAAAATGCATGGATCTAATTTCAAATCTCTTACAAATTACCTGTCACAATTAAGTCATTCACTGGGAGAAGCTGCTATACACACACACACACACAATTTTTTAAACTAAGATAATGGGCACACTGCTGCTGGTGGGCAAGTCCTGATCATACATTATATTGCACTTCCTAACAATTTTGATGAAAACTACAGGTGGAGACAGATTATAATGGGTATATCTAATTGAAATTCATCTCCATTTTGCCTCAGATGGAAGACACGCTGCTTGAGCCCTGAAACATATTCAATTTCATTCAAATTGCATGCAGATTTTCAGGCAAAACTGAATTTATTAAAAAAAAAGTTTTGGAGACTCCTGAAAGAGTTCAGAGTGCTGCAGACACTTTATAACTGTATTTTTGGCATATCTGTCTCTTCTCCCTTAAAGCTCCTTGCCAAAGCAAGGAGAGATGTAAATCCTACAGAGGTCTGTCCTTTTCACAGGAGTGACATCTTCCAGTGACATGTCACTTCAGGTCCTTATGGATTTACTGCATTAGCTGCAGTGAATCTCTAAGTGTGGTTCCTTCCTTATTCAGTGTGGTTCCTTCCAACACATTCCCATCAAAACATGGCCAACTCATCTGTCTTTCACTTTTCAAAATCATCATGTGACTCAAAGTTGCAGCTTGTGTGTTTTGGATTTTTTTTTTTATCTTTTGGTGTTTTGCAAGTGAAAAGACTCAAAGCTGCCAGTTATACTGAAACTTTGGGGGGGGGGGGGAAGCAAACAAAAACACCACCACAGCATTCCCTTCTCCTTCCATCTGAATACAAACCAGAAGTCTACCACATCTCACAATAAAAACTTTCAAACTCCATGTAATTGTGGACAATAACTGTTTGAACTTCCATAGAGAATAAAGATACTGAACAAGACATCTGAAGCAGTATTTGTAGCAAGTAGTAGCTAACATGGCCTTTCTCTTCCTGCCAGTCATTGAGGTAATCCCATTTTAAGTTAATTCAATGAAGAGGCTGCCCTGTCATGTAAACTAATCATTAATCCAATTATGTGACAGAAATTGATGCTCTATTGCTCCTGCTATTGTCTCCAAACACCAGGCACGGCCACAAAACAGGAATCTCCTCTAACAGTCGTCTGCACATGGAAAACAGCAGCCCTGAATCCCTGACCTTCAGTGCCATGATTGCAAATCCACAGTGCAGGAACGCGGGAATGAAGGATGCTGACAAGTAGTGGAGCATGTGGTATTAGCCCTCATTATTGCCTAATGCTCCAAAAAAAAAACCAAAAACAAACAAACAAACAAAAAACCATGAAGAGAGGATTTCATTGGCAAAGATTAGGCAGAGAAATAAAGGGTTAACAGAAGAAAACAAATTTAGAAATCAGTCTCTTTATGAGAGTGGATCCCGCATTAAAGTTCAGAGTTTGAAAATGCCTTCTTAATAAGGCTCAAGAATTTATTTGTTAGTGCATCTTAGTTTGATGTACACACACAGGGAGAAAGAAATACTAAATGTGCTAGCTTTATGAAACAGCAGGTAATAGAGAAGTATTTATCACTATTTGAGAAGACAGTAACAAACCTGCTTTCTACTGATGTTGTTTCAGAACGGAGATTTTCCCTTTTGCTGTTTATTTTCTCTTAATAAATCCAAGAATACAAAAGGTAAACCCTGGTTTGTTCCACTCTCCTTGATTTAGGCAACAATAATTAAAGCAAGCTGAAACACCCCTACACTGGATTTCCACATACAATTCCTCAGGAAAGGAAAAAAGGTGAGATGGGAATAGCAAAAAGTGTGACAGAAACCACACCTGCAACCACAAGTTCAGACTGCAGGAAAGCCATGCAAGGCAAAAGGGCTACTTGTACAACTCTTCTACCTAAAAATTAGAGTGAAATATATTTCAGTTCTCAAAGGGGGATTAAGTCAGACTACATCCTAATCTCCCTTCCCACCAGGAACACTCCAGGATTTCAACCCACACTACATGAAGGGCTGTAGCAACAGCTGGCCAAGCCAACTACCAAGTCCTGCAGGCACTGAACTCTGGATCTGAGATAACCATCAAGGAAAGCATTTCTCAGAAGGTGGCAGAAGATTACAGGACAATTCCAGAGAGCAAAAATTAATTTTCCTCCACTGGAGCCTGGATAGCAAATTATGATTTGACCACAGATATGGAAAAATGGTATACACTACAACATCCTTAAGAGGACATGCAGTCATCCAACTCCTCTGGTTTCTTTAGCCATTTCTTGCCTCTAGGTATAACCAGCACTACAATAAATATACAGTTATTATACAAGGAAAGGAGAAAGTGTTATTAAATGTTAGCTCCTGATGACACTGAGACCCTTCAGCTGCCTAAAAGAGGTATTGGCAAGGCACACCTCAAAGACAAGAGTAAAAAGTTGTTCAATGCACCCACACATGAATTACTGACACTGGGAAGCCTTCTGCACAAGAACCAGAGTGGATCTCCTGAAAGCATAAGCAGTCAGAAAACACACTAAACTGACCATCTGTTCCTCTCTGATAACAGGAAATTAAGTAATTTATTTATTCAGCACTTAAACCCTCTCCCCTCTCTTCATATTAGTCAAGGATGATTATGCTAAATCCAGATGCAGTTAACATATTGTGCACTCAAGTGAGCAATGTCCTTACAGCCCATGACTTTCCTTCTGGCTCCCCATCTTCACAATCCCAGCTGTGTTGCCCTGAAGCCCCTGTTTGCCTGAAGCCCCTGTTTGTTCTCCTCTTCTGTGCCTGCAAGCTGGGCAAGTATTAAGGTATTTTGTGCAGTGATTGACTGAACAACACAAGAATTATACCCTCTCCTGTGGGCCACAGTAACCAAAAACACGTCAGCTGATCTGCACATCTGGCTACAGCTCCTTCCTTTCTATAGAACACAGGACTGCTCTTTTAGAGGTTATTTAAGACCTTGGAATTGGTGCACTTTTAAACCAACACACTGACCCCTAGTTTTGCAGAGTTTTCTGAGGTGGTGTGTTTGGTTCAGTTTGGGTTTGGGGTTTTTGTTTGGTTTAAGACGAAGAGGCTGCATTGGAAAGAGATAATTAAAACAGCAACACATCTTCCTGCAGTCCTGCATCCCACACTAATGCCTCTGGAGTCCCAGAAGCCTCCAACAGAAAGCCTTTGTACATTCTGATGCTGCACACAGACAGCCCTTCCCTGCAAACCTTTCAAGATGACACATTTTCATCTGCAGCAGCTTTAGGATTAGCCTCTAGGAACTCACTAGAAAATGAGCCCAGGTTTTCAATGGACTAAGGCTTTCATGCCATAAAGGTGGATATGACAAAAGTTCTTCTTTAAATAGCAGTTTCCCCGTATTCTTCCAGGAAAAGAATGCCAACTTAAGATACCTTGAGCTAAGGTCACCCTTTGTTTTGGAGGTTTGAGTTATGACATCTCTGCAGCCATTACTGGCATTTCTTTGAGGTCCAAAAAGCCCTTGATTCCTATATATATATATAGCCTTTTTCCTATTTGCTTTTACTATTAAAGCATAAAAGCTGGATTGAACCGTTCATCCCTCTTGTAAACCAAGAGGAACAAAGTCCCATAAAGCTCAGCAGCTTACCATCACTTGTCTTGCAGGCTCACACATCCTTTCAAGTCGAATTACTGCTCTGGAAAGTGAAGGTGTAGTTTATACCAGCTCACTGAGGGCATTCCCCACGTGATAATTACCTAGTTCCAAAATCTACACTTCAAAACCAGTTTTTGTTATTTTACCTTTAAGTTACCAGCACATATTATTTCAATATTGCAAACACTAGTAAGATTTTTCACTACAAATCCATGATTTCGCTCAGATCCACACAAAACTTAACTGTGATTCATAACAAAGCAGAAAATGCAAAGTGCTCCAAGTGCCTCCCTACTTTAACAGCAATGTTGAATGAACTCAGACAAGACAGGGGAGAGAGAAGGGAAAAACCCAAAACATTTAACCTCAGTGAAGCTAAAAGTTAAGATTTTAGAAAGTAAAAAAAATCTGTTTACATTAATATTTTAACTTTCACATCTTGTGATTCCCATGATGTGAAACAGTAGTTGTACAGGAAAAAAAAAAAAAACAACACAGACTTCAGCTGAATCAATAAACAAACTTCAAGAATATAATTTATTTCATTTGTATGTCCTTATGTTGGGGAGGAGTGATAAAACACCCTTACAAATATGAATTTCAAAGAAATTCACACTACTCCCATAAACAAAGATCCTGCTATGTAGTATAAGGAACCTAGCAAAATGGTACTTTTATGGACCATCTGTTAGAAATTGATGCAACATTCAAAGTAGCAGAAAACTTCCAATATAAAAACATGTATTTTCTTTTCCTCTCACTCCTTTCTACTGTTCTTATTTGTTACAGGTTAGTAAGGTTTGGACTTCTTTCCAATTGACTAAAATCATTAAAGAACACAACTGTCAAGTAAAAAAAGAGTATTAAGCAAGATAAAATTTATTTGCAGGTAGAGTCAAATACTGAGTCTATAATAAATTCTAGTTTTCCAAAACTTTTCACCTTTCATTTAATTTTGCTATGATTTATGAGTCAGTCTACTGGGTGCTTGCTGTATATAAAAGAAACATTAACTCAGTGGAGGCAATAGTTTGGTTTTTAATAATAAAAAATGCATACTATTTATACCATTATTGCTTTGGAAATTAGATAAGATCCTTTCTAATACCCTGCTCACAGGATCCTGTAGCAAACCACTTAACATGCAATAATAGAGTATTGAATGGCACAGGGATAATGCAAGACAGAGCTCCCACCAGATCAGACACATCCCACACTGTTGGAGCCTTGGTAGGAAAGTGTTTGTTCCACCTTAACAATAAACTTTTGAAAAAGAGATTACCTCCAGGGCATAAAAAAACCAAATTTAAGTGGAATATTTTGTGGTTATGTCCTAACAAACACCATTCATAGTAATCAGTTGTTTATTTAATAAACAAAACATAATACTTCTCACCTTTTGTCAGTGAGGGCTCTATATTGGGGTTCTCTGGAGTGCTGCATGTGCACCACAAGAAGGCAACACAGCATTTCCCCCAAAGGGCACCCAAAAATACACATCTGTCACAGGGTTTCTGCAATGCTTTCTGCCTATGTTTTTAAAGTCTTCTTCAGTCAGTCCCGAGCAGGTGTGACCAGCCACACCTCACCCGAGCACAGGAGGCTCTGTCTGCTTAATGTGATCCTGCAGGCACAAAGCACTGCCATCAGTGCTCAACCCACAGGAAAACGTACTCTTGACTTCCTTAAACGCATCTTAGCTCTTTCCTAACTTGTCAGCACATTTATTACACTTCCAACATAACACTGGCAGCAGCTGACTGTTCAAGTAGGCAAAATAAGCATCTGCCCAGGGCCAAAGACCATCAGAAATAACATAACACCCAAGTCCTGTTGCCTCCTCAACCAGCACCCTACAAGATTCTTATCACTTATGGGACCACTGTGACACCTCCACTCCCCCCACTCTCCTGCAGCAGTAGAACTGGCAAGGCCAATCCTTTGGGCTTCCCTCATCTTCCCAGGCAAACGTGACTATCCCACCTCCTTATGTGGAAGAGCACAATGGAGTTACTGCCAAGCTGTCGTTCAGCTTGGGGTTGACTCTTCTCACACAGATGTACCTGGCTGTAAATATCCAACAGACACATAAATTGCAAATAAATAATTCCCCTAAGCTTTCACAGGCACCACATCCCACTCTGCCTGTAAAGCTTCATTAAAAGAAAGCCCATCTTTTTGTATGTGCTTTCATAGAGCTCTACACACCAGTAAGAAACAACAAAAATCTCCATGTAAAGCAAAGCCATCTGCTCCTTTCACAGGGAGTTTACATTTACTTTAAAAGGACAGAGACAATTTGTAATTTTGCCACAGTTTGGTTGGTCGGGCATTTTTTCTTTATTTGTTAGGGTTTTGAAATAGAGTTAGAGGTACTTTTCTGTACTATGTTCACTCTCAAGTCCTCCTGACAGTTTCTCATTTTCACAATCACTGTTTTCTATTTTTTTTCCTAAATATTTCTGTCTCCCAAGCCAACACATGAAAGATACATAGAAAAACCCAGAGAACTCACTGACATAAAGAAGAAATAAATGGCAGTGCTGCCTTTGCACTGAATGCTGTCCAATAGAAAAAGTGAACAAAATAAGAAAAACGTTTTCCCAGTGCAATGAACTTGAATAGATTAAGGAAGTACACTACCCATAAATGTAGAAGATGAGCTGTTCTGAGATGGGAGGCAGAAGAGGAAAAAGTAGCAAAAGACAAAGGAGAATTAACATTCTGGGCAATTTCACCCTTTTGGGAGGTAACTGGAGAGGAACCAAAATGTTTTTAGCTGAAAAATTAAAATGTACAGACTATTTCTCCCATAATGCACAAGGCATTTAAATATTTTGCAGCATGGGAAAAGCAGTTAGCAGAAGGGAGATGTGAAACGACGAAATGTTAGCTCTCATGAGACTTCAAAATATTTTTATTTTCTGTAGAAGCATTTAGAGGCAAGGGAGTAGAAGCTTTTTCTTTTTTTCTTTGTTAGAAAGGAATATGTGAAACAGGTCACTTAGCAATTGGTTTTGCTTTTCCAACACTTTTTACTGAAAATAATTTTTCCAGTCCAAATTTTAAACTTCAGCTCGTTGATTTTAAGCTGAGTTCCAGAGCTCTTCCTTAAAAATTTCAGCTTTACCAGGAAAAGAGGTTGACCTGCATAAAGGCACCGTTTACTCCCATGTACTTACAAGCTCTGCTCCACCCAGAAATCCCATTAAACAGAAAAATATAGATCAAGGCATCTAAGTGCTGCCCATCATGAATACAGATCACAACGTGGAGCCTTGTGCACAATACCACAAACTTACTAAGTAATTGTACTGAAATTTTTTGTACTATTTTGGTATCTGTTTCATTTATAGTTATAAGCTAAAAAAAAAAAAAAAATCACTTCAGTTTTATACAGACAAAGTATTAGGGTGTATTCAACAATGATGACATGAAACTCTTCCACTGCAAAAATGTTATGAATCCCCAAGGAGGAGGATTCAAAGGTGCTCTGGGAGAAGAATCCTTGTTCCTTCGGTGCTGACTGCAAGACAACTTTCAAGTTCCAAATATTGCAATAAAGCCTGTTTTGACATCAACAGCAATAATCCACATGAAAAAGACCCAGACAAAAATAAAATCACTTGAGAATAGGTGTTTCTGCACGCATAGAACTGCATCCCAAGCTCTTTTAATATCAAGTTATCCAAGGGAAAAGAGGTTACAGTGACACCTGCTTGCTCTAAGGTAGCCCAAGGCCCTTCACACTTGATACAGGCAAACACCTTTGCAGCATTCCTTTCAGATGAATGCAACCCAGCCAACAAGTAGGAGTTTTGGAAGAAAATTTCTCTGGCACTTAGTCTCATTAGTGGGTTTGGCCTTCTAGAATTTAGAAGGCCCCCCCTTTCTCCAGTGCTAAGCAGCCAAATAATATTTTGTCCCATTAGTTACCTAGAACAATGTCAGGAAGGTGAACCTCGTAAAGAGTTCTGTAGGTATGAAGACAGACATAGAGACAACAGCAGCCTCAGTAAGGCAAGGATGAGCTAAAGGTTGAAGGTCATCTCTGTGTAATATGTACCTTCTTCCTATTTCCATCTTGAACTTCACCTTCCTGCATAACTTAAAGCAAAACACTGAACCCTTCTTTGTCTCAGCTCCCCCAACACCTCTGCTTTGAGGTGTTGTACAGCTTGTCTCATTAACATCTGTGCAGTGCTTTTCACTTCTTTATTGTGTATCAGCTGAGAAGAGCAAAACTTGAACTGCAAATATGAAGATATTTTTACTCGTTTCTTTGGAGAGTGGCAAGTGGTGCATGAATGAAAAAAAAAAAAAGGCATCAATGTAGAATTAACACAGATGAAAATATAAAATTAACACAGATTGCAATAAAAACACCTGCCAAACAGACAAATATAGTGTACAGTAGCTACGCAGCTACAGCTCTTTAAATTCTACAGCTGGGGTAATAATAACCTACAGAAGCGAAAACCCTCTGCAACCAGAACAGAAACACAAAACCCAAACAAATACAAAGAAAAACAAACTTTACAGGATCAGTTAGATTTTAAAAGTAACCCAAAGCCTGTCAGTCAGTCTCCCACCACAGAAACAATGTGTCCCTCTACTGTCTATAGGTAACAAGAGCTCTGATGAGGCAATTCACTCCCTGGCACTGCTGCTGTTCCAAGACAAGACAAGTGGGACTTCATGCAAATTGAACTAATCGTCAACACTAGATCAACTCAATTAGCTCAAATCAACCCAAGTGTTTCTCTGTCTGCAGTTACAGCCCAACAAGGATGCAGGCAGGCTATAGTGGCAAATTACATGTAAAGAAATGCAGATTTGCTCTGCCTACCCTCCAAGATGACCAGACATGACCTGGTTTGAAAGTTCCACGCCTCAGTTAGGAAAACATTGCATTTATCTGACCTGGTCAGATAAATCCTGCCCTTTGGCCATACAAACTGGGAATATTTCCAGGGAAGATATTTTGTTCATAATTAAACAAAATAAGGAGGAATAGCACAATCAGCATCGGTATTCTAGGAGAAATTTCTGCCTAAAACCAGAGAACACTCGTGCCTTACATAGGTTTCAACTATTTCAATGCAACAAGATAGGACTGTTTTGTAGGAGAAGAGAATCCAATCTTAGATGACCTTGGTGCATTTGTCCTGAGATTCCAAGACATCTCCATGCAGAGAAAATGAGAGGAAACACAACCAGCTTGCCCCCTTGACTCTCCTTTCTCTTTGCTGCCAAGAAACCACGCTGGCCACTGAGACATGGACAGATTACAGCACTGAGGAGTATTGGTGATTTTATTGATGAGCCTCTCAAATCATTACTAAACCAAAATAAGTTGCTCACCTCTCAGCTAGTCAAATGGACTGATGACTATTATCTCAGCTTTGGCAGATGATAAATGAAGCTACCATACCCACAGAGGTCCTTGACCCAATTTCACAGTTAGTCAGTGACTTAGCCAAAACCTTTGAGAGGACAATGTCTAATGATGCTTGTCGCTACTCAAACTATTCCTTGGCAACTTTACTTGCAACTCATCTGCCAAAACAGATATTCTTCAAAAATCAGCAAAGCTGCCAGTGCCTCTCATGAAAGTCAATACTTATCCTTACTCTCTCGTCTCTGCCCTTTGTGGTTATTATACAATTCTTTGTAGTTCCACCAAGAGCCTCAAAGTTTTCTTTTTTTGATGACAGGAGGTAAAATGGTGCTACTTTATAAAAACTCTAAGAAACAAAACAAAAACAAAAAAAACCACACACTTGTTTCAGTAAAGCCCTTATAATAACAACCCAAATGCCCATCTGAAATTATACTTTCACTGCATATGGCACTGTACAAAAGTAGAGGCAGCAAAGAATCAGATCTTGAAGACACCCAAATTGGACATCAGCTAGAGAATTACTGACAGTTTTTAGGAGTGAGGTCAGGGAAACATCAGGATAAGATTTCTGAGAAACATATACAAGAATTTTAGCTACTCACAAAATAAAGAGTTTTCTACACTCGAAGTCTGGGTATGTTGCTTGAGAAGGCAGCATTGTTGGTTTGCTTTAATTGGTTGGTTGGTTTGTTTTCCTTTGAAGAAGAGGGAGATTTTGTGAGAGTTCGGGATTCTTGAAGAATATTTCCTTGCACAGCTGTGGCACAGCTCTGACTCCTGCAGGACTGTCCACTTGTGTAAAAGCACATTTGTGTTCAGTCATTAGGGACAGACAAGTCAATATTCCACATTGGAATCAAAGATGCTGGTGGGGGAAAAAAAATCTGAATTCAAAGCGTGTACTAGTTTTGGTCAGAATAGAGTTAATCTTCTTCAAAGTAGCTCCTATGGTGCTGTGTTTTGGATTTGGGAAGTAATCAGAGTTTACACAAGGATATTTTAGCTCTTGTTGAACAGCACTCACTAAGCCTCAAGGCCTCCTCCATTTCACTCACTGCCCCACCAGTGAGCAGGCTGGGGGTGCACAAGGACCTGAGAGGGGCCAAGCTGACCCCAACTGACCACAGGGATATTCCAGACCATATGACAGTGTGCTCAGCAATTAAAACTAAAGGGAAGAAGGGGGATGACGTTCAATTTTGTGGCGTTTGCCTTTTTCCTGTCATCTTTATACATGCTGGAGTCCTTCTTTCCCGGAGATGGCCCAACACCTGCCTGCCCATGGGAAGTAATGAATTAATTCCTTATTTTGCTTTGGGGTCTGTTCAGTTTTGCTATATCCATTAAACTGCCTTTATCTCAACCGACAAGTTCTCTCACTTTTACCCTTCAGATTCTCTCCTCCATCCTGCTGGGTGGAAGTGAGTGAGTGGCTGCCAGCCAGGGTTAAACCAACACAGATCCCCCAAACCAACCAGCAACTACAGATGCAGTGTACTAATCTAGTGTTTATTAATATTCAAGCCACATGTTATTATCCTCCACACAGTCACCCAAGCAGAAACAAACAGATATACCTTACAGGGGTGTTATGAGATTAATTAGTTAATAACTGGAAAACAATTTGAAGGTGTAAAGCCATGTTACAGAAATGCTAAGCACCGTAACATTATATATGTAGAAATGAAGGTGAGCTTGCCTGAAATTCTGAGGCTGACTGCGTGTGAAGTAATTACAGGAGCAGTTCAAGTTATTTTCTTGTTTAATATAACAATCCATGTCCCAACCCATCAAACCATTGTTTCCAAGGAGTGAATATTGAGTGGAACTAACAGCTCACAGTAATGGAACTGTTCTCCAGAGAGCCCAATACATATCACTACCTCATAAGAAATACAACTGGAACAAAGCAAATCCAAAATGAGCACAGGAACCAGGGTGATGCTATTCTTTTTTCTATGCCACAACTAGAAAAATTAAAAAGAGAAGCTTAAGAAAGAGCATCCCAGAAGAAGAGTTTTAATCCTATCTTTTGTGCCAATGCAGTGCCTATTAACCTCTCTGCAATGGGAGAACACAACATTGACAGCAATGCCTCAAAACCTGCCCAGAGTGCTTCAGGAAGATTTACTTACATGCACACATATACATGTGCACACACTAGAAGGATAGGCCAGATTCAGGTCTCAGCTTCAGCAGATTTAACTCAAGGAATTATAGCAATTCCCTAGAAGTGACTCTATACTTGTCAAGAAATGAAACCATCTTCAAACCCCCAGAGGTCTAGTTCTGAGCTTGGCAGCCTCCAGAGCAGTACCCAGCTCCAGTTCCAGCCAGCATTACTGCACAAGTGTTAACAGAGCTACGGAGTAACCCTTGAGAAGTCAAAAGTATAATGAGGCAAAGTAAAAATACAAACAAAGCAAACAAACAAACAAACAAGTCACCATGTAACTTGCAATCTCCACATTCCTACATCATTGTCCAGCCATTTCCAAGTTAAAGATTCCTGTGAAGCTGTCCTCTTGCACACTGCATGACACTATTGTGTAACTGGCCAATGTCATGCTGCTCCCCAGACCTGCATACTCAGTCACACTGACCAAATAGCTTCCCTTCCACTGAAAAAAAAAAAAGATTGCATTTTGGAAAGATGGAATTTTTTAGCTTTTATCAAATTCTCTCATGCTGCAATCCTAACTACACAGCCTCACAAAATGAGTATTCTTTGAAGAACAATGCTGCAAATTGTATATATCAGGTATATGCCTCCCTGTTCCAACTGATGGAGGTGCAGCTGGGAAGCAAAGTTTGCTGGGCCTGTTCCCTTCCTTCAGCTGTGCATTCAACTTGTCCCCACATTCTGAGACTGATGCAGCAGGTGAGAAAACATCTTTCTTGTCAAACCACACTCACTGAGATCCAGTGAGATTCAGCCTAGACAACAACCAGTCCCCTACTGCAGCTGTTCACAGCTGTTTGGACTAACCCTAAACTGAGGGTCCACAGAAATTTCTGTGCACACATTATCACCACTTCTAAAGCTTCACCTAAAAGCCAAAGCTGATATAAGTGGCAGTATTTAGTATTTAATTTTCATTTTTCTCAGTGCTTTCTCAAATGCTTTTCTTTTTCCTTGGGTATTCTCACACTATCTTTGCAAAGCCTCCCCATTTGAACCAGCTTTACCAAGTTCTGCTGCACTAATTTTTGTCAACTCCATGACCAGCGTGGGAAACGTTCTCTTGAAGTCAGGGACAGCAGAAATTCAACCCATGAAAAAGTAATGGGCAGAAGACAATCTCTCAGAGATTATGTTCCATAAAATTGAATTGGCAACATCTGCTCAATCTACTGTAGATAAACAGTGAACTATTTTCCAACTCATTAACTCAGAGGATAAGATATTAAATAAACCCCAGGGGCCTCATGCTTTGTTATCACATTTAAGGCTTGTCCCAAACTCACCAAATGAGTTCTTCTTTGCAAGAGAGAACCTCAGAATTGACTTGGAGTTACATAAGAAACACGTACCCACTTAAATCCCTAGATGACAGAAAAAAAAACATCCCTGCTTAATCTGTGTTTCTAATTACTAGTCACTTAGCCTAAATTATTAACCGTGTCCTCGGCAGTGATGTATGGTACATGTAAATCTCCAAACAGGATTCTAATAGAATTATCTAATTCTATTAAACCACAAACAACTATCCATTAAATATTTATTAGAAAGCTTGCATTCACTTAAAATAGATTGGAATGTCAGCAAAACACTTCACTAATCCCTTCTTTGCTTCAGCCTTCTATGCTAAGGGTTCAAAATAAGCTATCAGAATCACACATTGATTTAGTACAAATTAGCTGGCTAATCAAAGTCAATAAAAATAAAAGGTTCTAAAGAATTTACAGAGTAGACTATGGATTTCTCTAAAAAAATACACACTGTTTAAATAAACAAGTTGGTTAAACCCCAGATTACTTGATCGTGTAAAGCTTTTTAGCTCATTCTGCCATAGGGCAAGGGTCATAAATAACAATTAAATTTTATTTGTCACACCAATGAGGTGCACATCTAAAAGAAACAACAAGAAAAAAAAAAACCAGAACTGTTTTAAAACACTTAAACAATTCAATAGCAGTTTAAGTTCTCAGCACAGTTGTTAGATTGGACTTTTGTGCAGCTTATTCAGTCTAACCTGGCACCAGAGCAAAAGCAGTATTTTAAAAAACAAAGAGACAAACAATCCAAAACATTCAAAAGCATGTACAACAGCACCTGTTCATCCTTTAAAAAAATAATTCTGAGGCCAGGCAGAAAGAGCATAGGGGACAAGTAACCAAGTGCCACATTATCTCTATAGTGGTAGTAAATGAGTTGTGCAAAGCCCACCCTTATGTCATTACATTTTGTGGCAGATCCTGCTTTGATCAGCACAGTTTTACATATATTTACATACACATTTGAGTCATTCCAACAAATCCATGCTGCATACTGAAGTGTAACCAGTCCCCTAGTGACACACATCCTCTAGAGTCAACCCCTCAGAAAAATATAAATCTCTATTAGCTAGAAAAACTAGAAAAATCCTCATGCAAACACTACAACTTGCCTGTCCCAAAAGCAGACACAATTACATGTTTTTGAGCCCAGAGATAACATCAAAGAGAGTCAGACTCTTCCTCCCCTTTTACTTCCCTTCCTTTCATGACATTTGGAACTTTTCTCCATATGAATCACCTCTTTGGCAAACTCCAGATCACATCTGATGCAACTATTATAAGCACTGCTATCACCCCACAGATGACACTGGACACTGCTCAAGATCAGACTGGTTTAAAATGTTGGCCTGAGGGTGCATGGTTTGCAAGGGAGGAGGAAGTAGAAATTCTGGAACTTTTCCATACTTAAATAAACTGTACACCAATGCTGAAAAACAGAGAAGCATAATGCAAATCAAACAAATAGTACATTTCTCCTAATCTTAAGACTCCAAATTATCTTTTATTTCTCAAAATGGTGGCTGTCCACACACAGTCAGAATAAGAATAACTGCTTTTTTAGTTACCTGCATTGTTAGGCTGTTGAATTCTTCCTGAAAAAAATCCCATTCAAAACAGAATGTGCAGAAGGAATCTACTGCTGACATCACTCAAGACCAATCAGTGAGAATGAATTAAACAAAAACTAAGGCTTGCTATACTTAATGCTCCAAAGACATATATGAAAGGTGCTCAGGTATGTCCAAAAGTCCTGTTAAGGAGCTTAGCTCCCTGCAGAGCCTGACAGACCAAACAGCTTCACCAACAGTCTGATCTGCACCTCAGGAGCATCCAGTAAAAGCAAAGTGACCTCCCTCTGTCTTCACTTCTCTCAGGCATTTTTGGAGTTGGAGTCTTTCAGATGCCTGCCCAAAGTTCCTCCTGTTTTCATATATTTTTCTGTGGGTCTTTGTTATCAGGTACAATTCCTTTGGCTGTAAGAAAAGCAGGCCTGATTCTGCACTCTATGCTACTTTTTGAGGTCTTGTAGACTGGGCACAACTTGGGACAAAACTCTATCAGCTCATAAATAGTAGCAATTTACAACCACTTTGCACAGGTGTAATTGACTGCAGAGAGCACAAGATGGGGAGGCACAGGCCTGATGAGATTTTACAAGAGAGCAAGGCAAGCAGAAATTGGCCCTAATTTTTGTACAATAGCCAGCACTTTAGCTCTTCACTTGGAAACTTCACAGCTGTGAAACATTTACAGAAAGGGAAAGCAATTACAGAGCGCTACCACTGGAGGAGCTTAAATAATTTAAGGTTCACCATGTCTCTGATTCATTTTATTTCATTTTTTTTCTCAAGACCAGATGCTGCTCATTTTAACGCCCTTAATTTCCACATATTGAGCTGGGATTCTCTTCCATCTAAATGTATATAGACTACATATGAGGTTTTTGTTCCAAATGCCTCTCTCTACTCAGTTCTGTTCCAATTCTACTCTGTGATGCAGAATTATGCTACTAATCCAAATTTCACTCCAAGCAAGGTCAGTGCACACAACACAGAAACCCATCAGCTTTAACAAACACAGCCCTGAAAGTCTAAGCTAAACAGGTGGTTTGATGGGGTTTTTTGATTGGGAGGGTAGGTTGGTTGGCTTTTAAGATGTTGCTGTAGAATTTAGAACTTGATGTTGTGATATATTATGCAAAATTCTATCAAACTATTGGTTTGATAGGCCAAGTCCTTACTAGAGAAAGGGCTGGCGGGGGTGGGGGGTGGTACTGTTGATTCTTGGTGAGATATATAAAAAATTATTACTGCCAATTTGAATTACCACTTATCAATGTAACATCTTGATTTGTGAAGTATTCTACAAACTCAAGACCTTTAAGACCAGCCCTGTCAACAGACTCACCAAGTTACAGGAATCTACCAAACATGCTGCTAAAGAAAATGCTATGCCAACTGAACTGAAAAGACAACTTACTCATAAAGTACCATTAACACCCTGGAGATTCAGTGTCTCAGTGTCATAGATCACATAGCCTTAAAAAGTCTGTATAGAGCCATAACTTACAGAATTCACACTCTGGATTTAAGTGATCCTAACCTGGAAGATAGCTACACATGGTCTAAAAGCAGAAATCAGGATTACTCAAGCAAAATAGCCAGACTCCTAACCCTCAGGGCCACACATGATCTTTTATTATTCAAATAATTCCAAACTATTAGTAGGAATTAAAGTATCAGTCTTTGTAACTCATGGCAGAGCAGATAGAGTTCTCAAATGTCAAAATCTGAACTACTGCCTGCTTCATTTACAGAAGAAAGTTTGAAAAGGTATAAGAGTTTTTTGAATGCACTCACTTTAAAGGGAGCAAGAACTCTACATGACAGAGGGAGTGATAACAAGTAAGCACAAAGCTCACCAAGATGAGCAAAAGAGTTCCGGAAGACCTCTAGTCACTGAATTCAGCTTGCACGTTTTTTTACTTCTAGGTTATAGTAAGATTCAGGTTATCAATAGTTAGTTTTAATCCAATTTTAAATAAGCAGTGGCAAATACACATTTCAATTTTTTTAGGACATAAAATCACCCCAACACCCTCATTACCCAGACTGCCCACCCCAGAAACAACTCAATTCACCCTCTGACACATGATCGCTATACGGAAGTGTTCAGAGGAATTCCATCCCACTTTTCTTCTAAGGTTTTCTGGTTTCTTTCATTAACACTGAAGCACTCTAAAACTTGACATATTTAGTTACTAGGAAAACTTGACAATAAGCAAATTGTTTACATTGCTGTAAGTGAATTCTAGTTAGTAATTTGTGAGTAACTGATAAAGCAAGCAGCAGTAGGCTCCAAACCATTAACATTTAGAAGGCTTCATGGAGCAGTGGTGTATACTTGTATAAAGTACTAAGAAAAAGGGATTAATAACCAAGTATACATGAAGGTATTTAGTACACTTCATCAATGAGTTTTACATCAGTACTTTCCAGTAGCCAAAAAACCCCAAACTAGCACAGGCTCAGCAAAAGGCAGCCTTGCTCCAAGCAGAAGTTCGGGGAGTGGACTCACAGGATGATCTCTATAAACCCACGTGTAACCAAACTGAAATCAGCAGTTGATTTGTCTGAACATAGAAAGGGAAAGTGTGCAATATCTTTAATATATGGATGGTTGGGTAGACTAAATGACTGTCACACAGAAAGCTTATCTGTAAACACTGCAGAAAGCCTTGCGATTTTACCACAGTAAATGACTGGTTTCAATCAAAGGCTGCTCAAGCAAAAGGCAAGGCCCACAAGAGTAATTACCAGTCTCTTGACTGAAACAAAGGGCAATTACAGCAAGCTGAAGTACATCACAATAGCTGAGCACTTGATTATAGAGCGCTGCAGCAGCCAGCAAGGAAGGAATACTGGGGGGGTGCTTATGCCTCTGTGGTGCCCGTGTGACAGCGCTGCACAGGGAGGGATGGGCTGCCATAGAAGATAACTTCATATCATGCTTAAGTTAACTTTTAAAACAAAAGTAATTTTAAGGAATTTTAACTATAGAAGGGGGGGAGGGAATCACAAGGCGAACAAGAAGAGAGGCAACTCATTGTGGTCTTGTCTGCATCTGTAAAAAGGTGTAGAATTCCTGCTGCAGACACAAATACCACCTTGCAGAGCTGCAGTATAAGCAGTACTCTGCCTACAGTCATTCTCTGCAGTATTTTTAGGTCTGTCTTCACAGCACTGAGCTAAAGCAAGGGTAGCAGAACTACACTACTACACTGAACTACAGAGCACTAAAAGTAGTTTCATAAAAAGCAACTCAGGCTACTTTTAAGACCAAACAAGATTTGGCATTGCTTCTTTCCCATTTCAAATCCAGATCTCAAAAGTTTCTGTCACCTCATTAAAATCTCCACTCTGGCAAGACTAGTGGAGAAAACATAGCTAAGCTGACAGAGAAGATCTTTTCTCTGCCTTGGGTAGTCTGAAATGCAGTACAGCTACCCCAGAGAAGAGAGTCTGTGAGCTTGTGCCATACTCACAGCACGAGGCTTTGCTGGAGCACCTGTGGTGGCAGAGGTTCCAGAGACACAGTACTACAGGAGCCTTAAATTCTAATTCCACCAGCTAGCTTATGCTACATTAGTTCTCCTTCGCAGAATTCATCTTCAGACTTACCAACATTTTCTTCAAAGCACCACTCAAGCATTCAAACTCACTATATGGCCCCAGCCTCTGCTTTAGTTTTACTATACTGAATTCCTCCTTCCTGGAAGCAGAAACCCCCTGGCACAGACAGAGCAGTTCATGGAAGGCAGCTCAGAGGATGGTGGTGGAAATTTCCAAGTTCCCAAACAGCCACTGTAGGGAAACTGCTGCACTGAAGTGAGTTTGAAGGACTCAGCAAGAGCCTTGTACACAGGCCAACTGTAGCTCCTTCTGCTGAGCACCTGCAGACAAGGTAAGGCAAGTTTCCTTGGGATACAGGGGTCCTGTTTGCTCCACTGCAAGGTAATGACTTTCACTGTGGTAAAAGTTCCATAAAAACTACAAGTCCTCATCCTGCAGGCAATCAAGTGAAAAAAATACTTCTCTATCCAACGTATTCTTTAGTGCACTAAAATAATTTGAGGAATATTTTCTTAAATGCCACAATCTAGAGGAAAGAAAAAAGAATCTGAGAACTGAGAGACTATCTCACTTCCACTCTATTCTCAATGCAGCAAAGGGAGCTGAAGAATTTCCCCGCTCCCCAACCTCAGATGGATTTTCAGGTGCATCTCCTCAGTCACTCACAGAAGTGCTGATGCACTGTATACAAAGTATTAAGCAGAGTGCATAAAAACAGCACTGTCCCCTGGCAATTAGAAGATGTACCTGGGATGATGACTTCAGTAGTTTATGCAAAGTTGATCAAAGTCAACACCAGAGACCAAAAGTCATTTCCCAAATGCATACACTTGGTGAACCCAGGCCATTCTCTCACAGGTGTGGATTCTAAAACTCTCATGGCAGAGGAAGTTATTGTAACAACTTCCCCTCTCATACGGGGTGTAACAAATGTATTTGTTACAAATGTAATGTATTTTTCCCCTTGGCTTCCTCCAACTTGTGCTCATTTTACTTCAATCAATTCTATATAAGCAAGAAATCATTCCATCTCCACCAGAGCAAATGGAGCCACAAAGATTGCAGACCCCACCCCATGAGACACAGACTTTAACTGTGGAAGAAAAATGGTAGGAAAAATAAAATCTGATTTATTAGTCATGACACCAGATATCAAACTGTTTAAAGAGCAAGCCTAAAAGTCTAAATCAGAGTGGACACTATTATACTCAACATAATCACCCTTCACAACTTTTTAAATACAACCTATGACAGTTACAATTGTTTTATTTACTTAATTAATTTTGGAACAATAACAACAAAAATAATCAGTAAGCGGGAAGAATAAAAAAAGATAAACAAGATTTCAAACTTATTACTAAACTAGACAAACTAATCAGGCAACAATCTTCAGTTTGGTGCCTATCTTTGCTGAAGTTCACTATGCCCCTGTGAAAAGACATGTTCTATATTTTGCAAATTATCCTATTAACATATTTTAGTGCTCTTATTCTCCTATTCAATTAGATTTTCAGTGACATGAGAAAATGCAGTGAGAAAAAAAAACAGTTTTTCCATCAGTCATTTATGACTGCATTATACTGCAGCATTAAGCATTCCCATAATCTACACACACATACCCCCTGCCCCAACCTAAGAGGTTTGACTATCCTACCACTTCTATTCCACATCATTAAGCTAGAATTAGCATAGATAAAGCTTCACAATTATAAACCATGAAAGATGTGCAGGAGTCAGTTTAAATCTAAACTAATAGCAAAATAAGAAGGTAAAACATTTTAAAAAGTTAAAATAAAAATCAAGAAAAAAGTAGTTTTATGATGCTAAATTCAGATTTCTTTATATCTAAAATTACAACAGAGCAGTGAAACAGTGAACAGGTAAAGACAGAGTGTGGCAGAATGTAAGTAGCATCCAAGTTGAAAACGAAAATAGCATTCTTCATCAAACTGTTTTATTCTCACTGCTTGCACTGCTCAATCTCTTTAGCTCATCATCTTGAAAATCTACCCATGTAATCAATACATGCCAACGCATCACAAAACAAAATGAGCTAAAAATAAAGGAGCAAGTTGCTCACAGGTGTTTCTCAAGCTGTGGCCTATGTTCTTCTCTTTTCTGTTACAGACAGGCAAAACCATATTTATCTTTTCAAGGCTGAGAGAAGACATGCACACATAGAGCCAAAAACCTGAAACATCGAGTTCTCAGCTCTTGGAAAGGAAACTTAGGCAACAACAGGACACCTCTCAGCTTTCTCACAAAATGCAGGTATGCTGAATAAACTCTGGATGTTGTTTCAGACTGGTTGTTTTCCTGAGCTCAGGAAAGTTTTTTACTTTTTAATTTCAGTGATGTTCTTGTGACATTTAAATTTACATAAGTATATCATAAATTTGGTGCAGCAGGAATAGATTCCCTCCTTTAAGTAGGTATTGTCTGTGTGGCTTTGTCATTAGTAAACCTGATTGGCTTAACCTACTTCTGGGCATTCTTACACAAAGAATATCTGATCATATTAAATCTATGACTTTTGTACACAAATGCAGATGTTTCCCTGCCTGAATTAAGAGATCAGGACAGTTATCTTGGAAGGCAGGAACAGTCTCTTTCAGCAGTCCAGGAACGAGGGAAGCAAAGTCCTGCAGCAGGTTGATATGGTTGGTATTTGTTATGTGGTTAGGACTGACATTTTCCAAGCTGCCTAAGGGATCTGAATGTCCAGTTCACATAGTGCAAATTACAATTTTGATAGTAATGCAACATCTGCAGGCTCAATCAATCTTGCTTATTCAGGCAAAACTCCTCATGAAAATGAGAAAATATTATCAAGTTTCCATACAAATCCATTTGTTGAATTAACCTCTAAATAACTTTCACTGATCCATCTGTTGATTCATTCTGCTCTCAACTGCCTTTGACTACTACACTTTTGCAATTTAATGTGTGCCCTACTAATGCTTAGCCCAGGCTCACCCTCAACAATCATCTCATCTGTGGGTACCAACTTCTGTAAGTTCCCTCTGTGTTTCCTGACATGATCTAGTCTTTCATTTGAACACTGTCCTACAGAGCCATCACACCTGCATTAAACAGCAGTACAGTACTTTGAGTTGATCAATCAGAGTGAGATGACATAGAAACACTCTAAAAGGTTTTTAGGTTTTAAGTGTTGGAAAAAAGGCAGCAGACAGCAAGAGAAACTAAAAGTTCTCCAGCAATCCAAAAGACAGATGCAGCTTAGGCAAGGATGGTGGGAGCCTTCAAATAGTGCCCCATCATCATACCTGGATGGCCAGATGGATGGGCCACTTCCAGAGGGGCAGGGACTACTTAAGCCTTTGAATACCAGCAGTTTGAGAGTTCTCTGCTGACCCTGCTGACCACATGGCATGGATCCAGTGTTGGGATTGAATTAAATGTACTTCCCTTGTGCAGCTGAAGTGCAGTAGGACAGGCAATTTTATCTGGTCTTAATAATACTGACACCCACCTTGAAAGAACTTGATCAGTACTTCCAACTGTCTGCTCCAGGCTTTGGTGATTTTTCTGAGCACACAATTCTTCGTGTGTGGCCTTCGTGCCTTAACCCAAAGAGTCACCCAGCTTCCCAAAGTACATTAGTGAGAGAAAGAATAACAAAACTTTCACACAGAACGTTGCTCTCAGGCTACGAAAAGGGATTAGTTGTTACAGACCATAATTAAGTCCAAGGGAGAGGGAGGAGGACGTGTCTGTGTTTGTTTCCATCAGACAAGGAAACGTACACAAGAGTCCAGCATCACATAGAATTAGTATTGTCACTACAACACCAATTAATCACCTCAGACACCTTATCTGTCTCCCACACCTCCCCTGTGCAACAGCAGCATCATTTACGTTGTGTAACGTTGGTAACTAAGGACAATCTGGAGGCTTTAATGGCCCACAGATCAAGGAGCTGGAAGCCTTAGTGTTGTTTCCCTGCCCCCTGACCCTTTTACATAACATGGAAATAACGCTGGTGCATCACCAAACACTTGGTATGGATTTGACTTGTCATTCAAGGACACACAAACACACACATTGCCAGTTACAAAAGGGGACCAGGGCTAAAAAATGAGGCTTCAGCATACAAAGGGCACCTCGTGGCATCTGCAGTGAGGGAGACAGAGACACCCCATCCAGCCTCCCACTGAACTTGTCTCCACTTTTTAACAACACAAAGACACCCACTGTAGGAAGCCCAACAGTCAAGAAACACATCTGAAGTTCTGCTGATAGCAAGGAAACACAAAGGTCAGAGCACTGTTTAGGACATTCAGTTTTCAGCTGAGGCTCCTCAGTTCTCTTTTGCAAATGGCTTAATAGCCTTGAAACTGCTACAAACACCACTCTGAGCCGATCAGTATGCAGGGGCAGGACAAACTCAGATAGGCAAGCTTGGCTATAATCAGGCCATTAAGCTTTTACTTTCCATCCATAGTCTGACAACAACTCTTAACAGCCAGAGAGATGCTTCTCCGAGAATAAGAAAGTGTGTAAGAGTTTTATTCTTTTTCCCTTACAACACATGTACTACTTTTCAGATAAAGAAGTAGCCATCCGCAAAGACAGAGAAGTGGTCTGGAAATCTTTGAAAGGCCAGGTATTCTTTGATACCACTAGGAATTTTGGAAGTCTTAAGATAATCTAATTCTTTTATTATTATTATTATTATTATTCAAAAGAAACTTCATGTATAAATACCTCTGAAAGCAATACCAGTCACTCTGCAGATGACAGACTTTCATGTGAAAATCCTCAAATCCTACTATAATTCAGGGAAAGAATAAGAAAAAAAAACACTCCCACGCACACATGAACTGCTAAAAATAATCAATAATCTACAATCTCATGTTTTTATGAAAACAGTGTTCCACTGAGTCACCTAGTTGTGCTTTTGGTTTGTCTGTTATTCAAGATTTGTCTGTTTCTTTGTTCAGACTGAGTGACTAAAATACTTTAAGCTGGCAAAGCCCAGCCCTTGGAAAACAGGAAACATGCACATTGAATTATAATTATTCACTGACAATGCACACACTACCAATCCAACTCAAACAACTGTATGAAGAAAATAAAACCAGATGTTTGTTCTACTGGCACATGCCACAGACCAGGAACTTTATTTTACGTAGTTTGGACTGTGTAACTCCAGGGGTGAATCTGAGGAAGGCATAAAATCTGATGTACTGCTCAGCTAAGAGACCTTTGGATTTGGTTTTTATTAGAAATGGGTTTAACCATTTACTTATTTAGTTATAAACCCAGTGAAGAGCCTCTACTGTAGCTGTAGGTTACAGGATCCTTTGTGTAGGACCTGCATGGAAATCTTCATTCCACATACTGGAATGTCTGACTTCCCACTGCTTGAAGTCATTTGTACTGTAAAACTACAGATCACAACAGGTTAGTTCTGCTAGGTCTAGTATCTAAAATATTATGAGCCTGAAAGACTAAGGGGGAAAAAAAAAAAAAAAAAAGAGAGATTTTGATATGTTTTTCCCATGATCCTCAACTCAAAAGTATTCCTGTGGGTGAAACTGCCTAAGGTTTTCTTGAACAGAACTGTCTTAGATTAAATCTTTCCTCTGTTCACTCTGTTCCAGCAATGGCATCATCATGGTTCTGATAAACTGGTGTTAGACATGTTGTGATTGAACCTCAGCTGGCAAGTCAGCCCCACACAGCCACTCACAGACTCCCTGCACTGGTGGAATGGGGGAGAGAATGGGAAGAGTAAATGTGGGGAAACCTGTGGATTGAAATGAAGACAGTTTAACAGGCAGAGCAAAAGCCACAAGCAAAGCAAAACACGGAATTCATTCAGTGCCTTCCGTGGGCAGAGAGGTGTGCAGCCACCCCCAGGAAAGCAGGGCTCCACCACATGGAACAGTGACTTGGGAAGACAAATGTCATCATTCCAAACACCCCCCTTCCTCCTCCTTTCCCCAGCTTCATGTGCTGAGCACGACACCATATGGTCAGTTGGGGTCAGCTGTCCTGGCTGTGCCCTCTCCCAACTCCTTGTGCACCTCCAACCTCCCTTGCTGGTGGGATGATACGAGGACCAGAAAAGGCCTTGATTGTGTGAGTAGTGCTCAGCAATAACAAAAGCATCTCTGTGCTATCAGCATCCTTCCCAGCACCAATCCAAAACACAGCCCATACCCAGCCAAACCAAAGCACAGCTGGTATCTCACTTAACTGCACGTTCAAATGGCATTGTAATCACAGAAGAAATTTCCCCCCCCACACTCTTACACAAGATTGAGCTGTTATAAAAAAGGCAAATTCCAAAGAATTAAACTAATAATAAATATTATACATATATTAAATATTTTTATATTAAACATTAATATATAAAAATTAAAATAAAGTGAGGAGAAAACTACTTGTGCAACAGAATGCACGTTTGCAAAAAACTTCAAACAAGAGAACTCTAAAACAGTGATATTAATGTTTTCTCCTAAATAAAAGCAGTATTCTTCTCCCCCATCACCACAGAGGATGATAGGAGAGAACATATCTGTTTTCTAGAAGAATCTGTCTTCAGACATTTCCATTCAGGATCATACAATCACAAATATCAGAAGCAATGACCTGCTATGGCCTTTACTATTTTTCTTTCCTTAGGTCTGGATTCCTAGTGGATTATGTTCTACTGAATACCTTAGGTATCATAAATAAAGGTATTTTTACCTCTCATCTGGGAGACTACCTAGTGATACTTTAACTGACAGGGTACTATTTTGGTAGCCCATTTTATTATCATAATGACTGGATAATGATAATTGCACGATGGAAGCTAAATCCTGACATAAACTATCCAGCTGAGCACTGAACAGTGTTTCTTACAACTTGCTTGATTTGTTTCCTGTTGCTTTCTGCACATCAGTTCTAATTTTGAATTCAGAAGATGTCCCTCAGACCCACTGTCTCCCCTTTCATGCAGGTAGGTGTGGCACTGAGCTGTCCCATTCCGAGCTCTGGCAGGACTGCAAAGTCACCTCAGCAGAACTCCCTCTCAAGCCCCTTCTGAAACAGAAGAGTGACCCTAATTTACTACTTTCACAGATTATTAATAACCCAATGACAGAGCCCTGTTTTCTCTTCTTCCCTACCACACTGCCAAGACAAGAGACCTGATGCCACCCAGCCATTTGCTAGGGGAGGTGAAGGACGAGCAAAAATCAAACCTGATCACTTGGGCTCAGTCCAGAACATTCATGATTTAGGAAAAAAAAAAGTCTAAATTCTTGATTTGACAGTTTGGTATCATCACAACAGAAACAGGGAATAAACCCACCAAACTGCAGAGCCCACCTATTTGGTGGCAATTTGAGGTCAAATAACTCTCTGCTCCTTCCCTCATACAGCACAGGTTACTTCAAGTATTTGGAAACAGGACATCCTCTCTACCAAATTCTACCAGCTCTACTCAAAAGGAAAACATCCCTGTTAAAGGAACAGACCAAATGTGAGATTATACCTTATTGATACTAAGTATGGAATAACAGGACACTTAATTAGACAGTTTAAGTAGTGAGCCTTTCCCTTTCTTGGACTTTACTAATCAACAATTTTTGTTTTCTCCTGTCTTAGGATACTCTGCCAACCTTGCAAGTGAAGCATGCTCAAAACTGTGAGGTATTTGTTTGCAGTTTCCAATTTTTTTAAATTAATAACCTCAAGAACAAAGCAGTGGGACTGGTGCCCCAGGAAGATTTACTTTTTGTCAAACATACAATGTTTAAAACACATACCAATTAGTAATGTATAATCTAGAAAAAGTGCAGAGTTCTCAATCTCTGGAGTTCTCTAACTAATTACTATTTACAGTTTAACAACCTTCAAAACAGCTCTGTGACCATAAAGAAGTCATCAGGGGCCTGTCTTACCACAGAACTTCAGCTGTTTCAGAGGGGATTGCAAGAGCTGGTTAAACCCCAGAGGACAGGTGATGGCAGGAAATGTGGCATGATAAAACTGCCAAGGTAGCCTACCCATATGCAAGCAGTCTCATGACATTTTGGCTGTTAATACTATTCTCTCCCTTAACAGAAAAAAAAAAGTTTAACAGTCAAATACTAAATCTGCATTTTTTTTTAAAACATCCAAAATTCCTAGCATCGTACTAGGTCATGGGTTTTGACTCTCAGAGGAAAAGAATAAGTTCATTTAATCAGACCATGTTCCATAGCACTTGTTTCCCTTCAGTACTCTCAGCAAAGCATTTGGAAACAGGCAGGACTTGCACGGGGGGCAAACAATTTCACATTCTACATTCTCTTCCCAACTGCCACTTGTTCTGTGTGGTCTCCCTCAAATCACCTCCTGAGTTTCTGCAGCATCACACACATTGAACAGCCAGACCTCCAGTCATGGCATAAATAACAGTCTTTATACCCTGTAAGATGGGTATGGAAGAGCACAACATCACTGGGTTTTCCTGCCACTTCCCACTATCCCCTGGAACATCCACTGTTGATAAGCTTCTCTGCACAACACATCAGCCAACTGGCCCCAAAATTCAACTTAACCAGCCTTAACAGAAAGGCCTACAAACAAGAGAAAATTAATTTCTAGCTGCTCCTTTATTGCTGGGAGTAGCTTTCACTCCTAAGGAAGCACAGTTTAAGTATGTTGGTGGAATGGTACAGCAAGGAGCCTGGAAGGTCACTGATTGCTCCGTGGCTAATTAAACCACATCCACCTGAATGGCTGCCAGTCCAGGAACCTCCCACTAGAGTCAAATGGGAAAGAGTAAGAGACTGCCCATGGTTTAAAGGCATTTCATCGTTGCATATCTTTGGTCATAAATTACTGTTTACCTGTCAACTGGGTTCAGAACACCCACGAGGTGTTCTTTGAAGTTAACCTCTTGCATTTAGAGACTTTTATACAGCTGCTAAAGAACTGTTTGATCTGGAAATGTGAGTCTTTTGAAGTTGAGAGCTAATGGCAGATTTGGGGTTTTTTTGGTTTTTTGGGGTTTTTTTTTGACAGTGATCAAGCAGTTAATGAGATAAAGTGATGGGAAGACAGGCTTAATAGAATATGTGGATGTATCTCGTGGTTTCAGGGGTTTTTTTGGTAAGGATTAACAGGAAACCCAGATGCATGCAGGGCCACATGAGCCAAAATCATAAGGAAGAAAATTAACTTTAGTCAGACACAGGCCTTTACCAGAATTAAAGCTATTTTGGGAGTGTACTCTAAACCCCCTCACCAATGCATACAAAATAGAAAATTGAGCTGTTAGGGATTTGGCCTGTGCTGGCTTTGCATGCTAAGATAGCTGGTCCCTGACACGGGGCTAATACTCCAAGGAAAGGGCACGGCTGAACAAAATGAAGATCTGATATAAATGAACTACACTTATATGCTCTTAATGTTTTTCAAGCCCGTCAGGCACAGAGTTTTTATAACACCACAGACATTCCAAGGAGTGCCTTTTGAACCCACGGAGTGAACCTTTTGAACTTTGTTATTGAAATACAGTGCTTCCCAACAGCAAAGCTAATATGAAGGCATTAATGTTTTGAGATACAGAAACATCCTGCTGTTGTCAAACAAAATCCTCTGACAACAGAGTGCCCTAGTTCCATGTGCCACTGGCATAAGTTAGCTGGTCTAACTCACATGGGATACAGCACCAGGAAAAAAAAAAAAAAAAAAAAAATCAAGACACAAGAAGAGGACTGGTGCAGTTCCGGGACAAATTAAGCTGTGGACAAAAAGCCTAAGAATTAAAAAGTTAGAGGATTTATTTCCTTATATTAAAATATGAATAGTCCAAAATCATTGCCTAATTTACTATGAAACTGAATAATCCACTTGCCAGTTGTGCCTATCTTGGTCTTCATTAGGTTTTGTACAAGTCATTTACATAAGTCAGAAAAAGAGGTCTAAAAATACAGAAAAGTGTTTTTAATAGACTTTAAGTAGGGTCATATTCTACAAAGGATGGATAACAACAGTATTACATTTGCAATGTAAAAAGATTTTCCCCCTAAATTCTTGCTACTTTTGCAGCAGAACAGCAAGACTACTTTGAACCTTAAAAACAAGAAAAATCAAGCTACAGATACAATCCACACTTATTTGTCTTTCTTTAGATCAAGCACAGTGTTCCCCTTGAAATCAACACCCAAAGATGATCAATCAGTCAAAACAGTTGGTGAGCAAATGAAATGCTGAAATATAAAGAAAACACCCCTATAAAAGAACTTGCAATGTGGTTTAACAGCTTTGTGCACTCTAGCCTTCGTAAGTCACAGTAAAATGGCAGAGGATTTCAGTCCTGCATCCTCCAAAGCTGCAATAAATGTGACAGAAATGGCAAACAGAAGCCATGGGGAAAAAAAAAAAAGAAGGATACTTCCGTTTATTTCCTTTGGTACATTCTGTTCTGGGGCAGCAGTGCCAAGGGCACTTGTAACAGAGCTGTTACATGACCTGAGTAAATGAGATAAAATGTAAACATCCACCAAAAATATAACAGAAAAAAAAAAAGTAGGGAAAAAAGCACATCTAAGACATAATTTAGAAACCATGTTACAAACTGTAGCTACAATCACAGCTACATGAAGGAAAGCAGTTTTTACTGTCCTTCCATTATTGCCCAGAAAGAACCTAATAGTTAGTAACTACATTTGTATGTGTCTTGTAAATCTTCTCTGATGGCATAATTAATATTGGGAAACCTCAGCCCAAGACACATTTCTACTCCTTGATATACTTGCACAATTTATGTAGTACATTTGCTGCTAATATTTCCAGAAGGGAAAAAAAAAAAAAAAATAAAAACCCCACAGTTATCCAATGCTCAGCTAATCCAGCATCTCGGCTCTGACAGAGCCAATACCAGATGTTTCAGGGAATAAAAAGAAATCTCAAAGTAAACCCATCAGAACATAGAAGAAAGATGCTTCTTTTTCTCCTTGAGGTAAGTATTACTTTATGCTCAGTTTTGTCCAATAACCACCATTAACTTGAAGAACTGTGGATAGAGTAGTTGGGCTATCAAATACAATGTTCATAGCAATTCATCTCAGGGTTGCAGCCTCCAACACCTCACCTGGACCACAAAGCAGCCGGTTCAGCACTCTCTGTGCAAAGGAAATGTAAGACTGAGATGCAACAGGGAAGCAGAAATGAAGGTTGGAAAGCTTCAAGTCACCCAACCAACACTGAAAGTCGACTCCATTTGTGGCAGTTCAAGAAATAAGAGCTAGGAAATAAAAATATCTTTTTGCTAATTTTTTGTTCCAATTGTAGCAGTAAAATCCACAGTCATGTTTAGAATTACTGCTCATATTAAAGGGAGGTGTTTTCTCTCAACTGGAGCCACCTGTGAGCAGGGCACAGTCACATGATAAATTACAGATTAGATTCTTTCAGTAAATCTGATTAAAGCCTCACTTGAGCTATCTTTTCTTTCCTTGTTTTGTCTTCTATTATGTTGTAATATTTGCTGTTGAAGTGAGAAGAGAGGAGGACCATGAAGATGATCCAAGGTCTGTAACCCCTCACCTGGGAAAACAGGTTGAGACAGCCTGGAACAGAAAAGGCTTCAGGAAGACCTTAGAAACCCTTCCAGTAGCTAAAGGGGCTCCCAGAGAGCTGGAGAGGAACTTCCTACAAGGGCATGGAGTAACAGGACAAGGGGGAATTATTTCCTTATCCTACAGTTACTCATGTACTCTAAGCTTTTACCCAGTTTTAAACAGCCACTGAACAATCTGAAAGCCAAGGCTGTTCTGTAAATGTAATCTCTTAATGAGCATAAACTAAGTGAAGTGTATCATGGGAATGTCTTCCCAACACCAGGCAAAATGAGTGTTGTACTCTTGAGCTCTAGAAAACTGCTAAAAACCTTGGAAAATTCATTGGCATCAGCCTGAAAACTAAGTTGTTCAACACCAGCTTAAGATACCCACACTGCTGAAAACCACTTAGTGCTGAGTTCTGCATAGTGTAAAAAAAAAAAAAAATGTAACTTGAACAATTTTACCCTTCATTTAGGGTGAACACACCACTGTGCAGAAAACCAATTTGAGCTTTTTCGTGTTTTGAGTGATACATACACCTTGTATGTAGAGCAAGTTAGCAGCCACTGAATGCCAGTTTATTGTCAAATATGTTTTTTCTTCCTTTGACCTACCTTGGCTTTTCATTTCCTCTTAATCCGATTACCTGGAAAAGCCTTTTACATAGTTACCTGTAAACTAAATTGGCTGGGAAGGAATATTCACTTCCTTTATAGAAGCCAATTTTGAGAAATTCAACTGGAACTAACCACAGTTATAGAAGTCAATGTTATAGAAAGAATTTTTCTCTCCTCATACAAACAAGTCTCAACTTCCTTTGCATGCAAGGAGTATTTGCAGCTTTCTCAGTAACAAATGAAAAAAACCAATCCACAAAACAGTGAAATAAGAGAACCCACTCATGTTCCAATGTCAGAAGGCAACCCACAACACTTATAAAACAGCTCATAAACAGAGAAAGAAGCCCTGGCATAAGACCAGGTGAAGCTGAAATACAGCAGGCTGCTTTCCTGTGTCACAAGAGTCAAGAATGGGACTCTGAACATGTATTTTGAGGAAATGCATGCTCAGAATTAAACACAATGCATCCTGCACACAGTAGCCACAACAACTAATTTCAACACTAAGTAGCACGTAAGAACAAACCGGAAGAATTATTTTAGATGTATCAGCATCCAAGACTAGGTTTTAGAGCCACATATTCCTGAAAATGTTTCCTCAATATGTCACAAAATTAATTTTATTATTCCCATTTTAAAACAACTCGTTTGAGCTTTCCCCTAGCATGTGCACCACAAGCATTTTTGAGAATTGGAAACTCAGAATGGAAAGAAAAAAATTCATGAAGAATAGAGAGGGTACTGTGACACTATTAACCATTAATAACAACAAGGGAGCTGGAAGCCAATAAAACTAGTCTGCTTCAATCCAGTTCAACCCAATCCAAACTCAGTCACTACATCAGGATGCTTCAATCCAGTCCAAATTCAATCCAGTAGATCATTGAGGCAAAGTCATTTTGCTTTCTCAATTCAGATTTTTGAGGCATAATTTCTATCTTTTCCAAATCACTTGATCAAGACAATTACATCCTAAATTCAAACCAGCTTCCTTTAAGTTTGAAGTGAAGACTGGTACAAGTTGGCTACACTGATCTGCTTGAAGTGCCTGCAAGGTCTGGTACTGCACTGAACTTTGGCAGCTCAGACTCACTCACGCCTGTTGTCAGTGAGAAAGCGAGTGGTGAGAAGAAATATTCATGAATATGCATGAAAACTAAAGCTGAATTTTGATTTGGCTGCATTCATAACTCGTTTATGTTCATTTCTGTGGATGATCAGATGCTAGAGATTTATTCATGAAAATGAACTGAGCACTCAGTCACCAAAAGGGAATTCTGAGCAGCGCTTTCAACAGCAAGGTCTCCCAGTGCTGGTGAGCTTCACAAGTCACCTAATCAGACAAGGGAGATAAGCAAAAATGAAAAAAAAAATACCAATATTCACAGATGAGCTGCTAATCAGTACTAATTCATTGAGGAGTGGGAGCTCAGTGGTCTGGATTCTGTCCTGTATTTATTCTCAGGCAGTGTAAAGCAGTAATAACCATTTCTGTAACAAAGCATTTGGGAAGCTACAGTCAGAGGCATGAGATAGGAGAGATGGCCATCAGAAATGAACCAGGAAACTGTACAACTGTGTGCTGTCCTTTCACAAATGAAATAAAACAATTAAAAACCAAAAGGGAAGAAACAGCTGATTGTTTGTGATGACAAGCTGCACAACCCTACATGACAACCTAGACAAGGACTCAGGTTAAACCCACTGTGATTTCAGGTTTGCTGAGTATCTGCACAGTGCTAAGGCAAAACCTAACTGTCCTCAAGGAAGAGATTATCTCATCTGCTCTCTCATATAAAGACCCTCTTTGCACACTGGACAGTTCCCTAAGCCACAGAGAACATCAGATTTCAGGAGGGCAAATGGCAGCTTGGCTTAATGGGAAGCCATCAGGAGAGCTACATCACACCACTTTCTTCTCCAGATTATATGAAAATCCAAGAACTGTGTTACAGGAGATTTAAGTTAGAGCAGCACAGAGCCTCCACTGTAAGACTCTTACATTTCGGACTTTCAAATTCTTAAATTTGCCCTTTACTTTAAAAAGTCAATGATTTCACCAAGAAAGTTTGATTAGTTTCTTTTACTTTCTGTAATGAAGTGCCATCCTTTTTACACTTGAAAGGATCTTTGTAATAATGCAACATTGATCTTTTGAATACAGATGAGCTAACCTAGATAATAGGATTTGGTACCCGAAAGAAAGGGCTTCTGAGCATGTATATCTAAGGCTCCAGTGCCATCAAGAGGATTTTAAAGATAAGGCACTTGTTCTTGAGCAAATGTTTAGATGAGGCATTGTAACAATACCCTTTCATTTCCATTATATTTGTAGGCGGTCTTTCAATGCATAGAAAAAATTCCATGTCATAACTAAGAACATAACAAACACACACACAAGTGAGTGATGATGCAGAATCAGCCATAAAGAGATAATGCACAGAAAGAAGCATCCATCAGGAGCTTCCATGGATAAAATCTCTCGAGCTTTCCTTTTGGTAGCCCTGACCACACCATGGTCAGTTCTTCATTAACTGTAAGAACACCTTCTGGAAGGAGGAAACAGTTTGTGAAAAGCATGAACAGCCTTTTCCTAGACAGAAACAAAAGTAGGAATTTTTATTTATTTTTAATGTATTTGTTTCTCTATTTAAAATGCAGTTTCACACCAGAAACTGTACCAACAACACTGTCCAGTGGAAAACTCACATGTTATCAGCAATCCCAACAAGTCACCTCCATGTCCCTGTTCCTTAGAGCACCCAAATACAAAACAATTATTGCCAGCAAACAGAGCATGGAATTGGGCATCAAAACACTTGGGTTTTCTTCCCACTTATACTACAGACTTGTTTCATTCACTTTCTAACCAGCATAACAAATCTACACCTTTACTCCTTCCTCACCTTCTTTCTCTTCATTAACTTTCACAGCCACCATGTGACAGCAGCAATTTCTTGTCATGTGCTTATGGCACCCTTTTCATTGCCAGGCCTGTTTGATAGCCTGTAATAATTTTATTTAATTCTATCCCTTGCAAATACAGATTAGGTCTACTCTGAGAAGGAAAGCCACGTTGACAACAGTCCTAAAAATAAGATGAATTTTGTGTCATCCATGACCTCGACCACAGAAAAATGTTTAGCAGCTGAAAATTGCTGAAAACCAGCCACGTTAAGGAAACAAACAAAAAAAAAAAATTCAAACTACCCGTGCCACATAGCACTTTGTTTAAATCTTACAGAATTCAAAGCCTTCTCCTCCTCCTCCAAGAAGAAAACAGAGCTTCTAACACCTCATCCAAGCTCTTGCCAGGCTGCCAAATCATTGTCGTAATGGAACAGCAAGAGCTGAACTCAAACTGTGCCTCTGTTTCAAACACGGTTCTATTCCAAGTGTAGGCAGAGCCTTTGAGGGAGATAACATCAAGAGTCATTTCAACTGACCTTTTTGAAATCTTTTTATGATACAGCCCATTAATAGGCTTAATAGGGAACGCGTTTTGCTCCAGAAAGACTTGTGTTGGTCCGGATAACTTCAATTGGGCTTTTCCTATGCAGTGCAATCATTTTGCTGGTGACAGCACACACGTGTCACCGTTTCAGCTTCAGCTCTCCAGGCTTTCAGACTACTGAAACACAATCATCCCATATTCAGAACATCAAGCGCTTCTGTTAGCCCACGATAGCAGCAGGGTATCTCCTGATTTTTTTCTTTGCAAGTGCCTTCAGGCAGCACCTATAGATTGGTACTTTAAGAAGAAAGACAGTCTGAGCCATGGCTTTAACTTGTAAACAGGATCTTTGAAAGAGCAAAGGTGTGAGTTTGTTGCCAGTAAAGCAAACTTACTTTGTTGTTTGCTTTAGGCATTTTTGTGATAAATCTACAGAGTAGGAATGGATTTCCTGTCTGTCTCTGCAAACTCGCCTTTACTGAACCAAGCAAAACTGCCAGAATTTTATTTCCAATGCCAACATGTGTGTCAGGGTCAAAGACAAGGGGTCAAAAGTGCATTTCAGGATTAGGTGCATTTCTTTTCAATACTTATGCAGTCTGCTGTAGTAAGTGAAAATTAAACACCAGGATTTCTAGGGTGTCAAGAGGCAGAACAAAAAGGCTCTGGTATTTTATTCCTGGCTGCTTTATTAATGCACTTCTGTCATCATGTACAAGTAACTGACATTCCAAATGAAGCAGATGAACACTCCATTTAAAACAGAGAAATTTCACACATTGTGAAAATGAGATTGTTTATACTCTAGCTAGACAAACAAAACTAAATCCTGTAGAGTGTTTTCCACCCCAAGATCTCAGTATGTTTGACAAGAAAAATCCCAAACCAATTGTTTTCGTGGGGTTTTTTTACCAGTTGAGAAGAGTACAATGCAACGACATATTTGAAAACACACAGATTTTCAGACTTTGGGCCATTGTTGTTACTTCTCAGCCATCCAGCACAAAAGGAATAAGCAGAAATTTCCATGCAGCCCCCCCAAAAAGCGATCCTATTGCCTCCAGCAGTTTTACTCTCGCTGTAGAAAAGCACACCTGAAATCTTAATGGCAGGGTTGGCAGGCAGCACCCAGCAAACGATGTGTACACGCTACCAACCAAGCATCCTCCCTTCCACAAGCCTTACCCCAGCGGGGCAGTGACACCCTGCTCGCACAACCACCGCGCCTCCGTCAAGTTGGGAAGTGAGGATCCGCTCACTTCAATATAAAGTCCGCTCACATCAATATAAACACATAAAGAAGCAATAAACACTATAAATTTTTAGCTACCTATCCCCTTCCCCCTCGCTCCCATGGAAGGGGACCCGATGGGATGTTCCACCACCGCCCTCCTGTGGCCGCGCCGCGCAATTACACCCGGCTCCAGGGAATGCTGCGGGACACCGGGAATTCCGCGATGTCCACCCCCGGCACCGACCGCCCGCGTGTTTGCTGTTCGCGGCCAACTCCGCGATTTTCCGATATCCCGTCCCTGTCACTGACCACACCGCTGTGTTTGGCTAATTGCTGAAAACGCGGGAATGCTCCGATATCCCATCGCCGGCACCAAGCACTGGTGTTTGCTTAATTGCCGCAAACGCAGGAATTTTCTGGTATCCCATCCCCAGCACTGACCACTGGTGTGTCTGGCTCACTGCTGAAAACACAGGAATTTTCCTAAATACTGTCTTCATCACCAATCACTGCTGTTGCAGCAACACAAGCAAGCCCTGGTCACAGCGGCTCTCAGACACAGGCTTCAAAGTCCCAGCCAACACCACAGCTCCCAAAGACAGATTCTTGACTAAGTTCTCAATGCTCAAAGGGGAAAGGCTGTTGCAAATCATCTCTGCTGCTTTGCCTCAGTTTCAGTCTATTCCGTCTCTTTCACAGAGCTTTAATTAAGCAAGATGACAACCCAAACAAAAATAAAGCCCTCCACAACAAAACAGAAACAAACAAAAAAACCCCACACAATAACAAAAACAGAAAACTCCCAAAGCAAACCAAACAACCTGGCACACACACAACATGCACAAAAAATACACCTCTCTCGCAACAGAAGGGTTAAGCATTAGAATAGATCATTTAAGGAGATGGTGCACTTTCCAGGACAAGCTGGTCTCAAGAACAGGCTTGGTGAACTCCTCCATGGTTAGCTGTGCTTGCTCTTACACTGGGGCCAGGCACGGGAGGCTTCTTCCCAAGCCAGCATCTGGACCTCAGTTGTCCTGACAAACACTCGCTTTACACAAATCCTGCCCTACTGTAATTCACAGGCTGCTCACTTCATTATCACACAATGAAGCTGCATTACTTAAGGCATTACTAGAAGACAATAACTGTCCTGCATCACTTCTTCCTTTTGTAGGGAGGAAAAAAGCAAGCTCAGAGAACAGTTACTCTTTTTCTAGGCACTGAGCTGACTGCTAGCTGCACTTACCTTAGGGAACAAGGCCAAGAAAAGGTGTGGTTTTTCCCCTCCTGAAGGAAGACATGAAGACGTTTGTAACTCTCCGTTCTGTAACCTCTTCCCAGCACAACACCTAAATAAAAGTGTGCTCTCATCGCTTGCTCTTCAACTATAAAAGGAGTGTGACCACCACCCAGAAACTTCATCCAGTTTAAACGCACAGCACCTGTAGAACTAAGAACCTTCACTCCTCTCACAGGTGTGGTTGAGCACTGATATCATAATCACCCTGAGCCTCACCTGAAGCCTTTAGGAACGTTACTGGTTTATTCACCTGATCTAAATAAGGGTAAATGCAGGGAGCAAGCAGAGTATGCTGACAAGCTAATGCACAACACCTGTGAGAAGCATTGCAGAGCCCCACTGCCCACAAAAACAGATGGGCCAGTAGAAACCAGGATAAAGACACATTTGTAGCCATAAAACACATGAACTCAGATCAGATGCATTGCCTGGAATATCTGCCAGAGCTACACGTTTACAGCAAAGAAGGCAGTGAAGCACTGGAGGCAGAGCTGTCCCTTCCCACAGACGTGGAGCTTCACACCTCCACCGTCAGCTCAGCTTACAACTTGGGGAACACTGATGTATTCAGAGATCAGGGGGGGGAAAGAATCCTCAGGATCCCTTTGAAGTAATCAGCTTAAACCATTACATTTCAAAATAAAAAATCATGCCCTCGTACCTCAGCACCACCACCTGCCTGTGTGAGGTGCCCTGAGCCTCTGGGCTTCACCCTCGACTCTCACAGGCCTCCTGTGCTGGTGGCCATGGGGCACGGTATGGGGTTTTATTTCCAGAAGAGAAAAAGGGGGAAAACAGTCTTGGCACAGTTGTTCTGTTTTAACTGACCACCACGGAGCAGTTTCAGGGGTGAAGGTGCCTCTGGCCTCACACCCAAGGATTGGTTTGTACAAAAATCGTAGGGAAATGATCGTGAAGCACAACTCAAACAGAAGTGCTCACCACGTTACAGTCTGGGCAGCTCAAAGCAGGTAGTGAGTGAGTTTAGGTGTTTTAGCTGAATGCCACAGGCCCCCATGAAACAGCTCCCTTAGTGCTTGAGAACTAGAAAATGGGGCTGTTACCTGTGAAAGGTACTCTGACCGATTTAATTCTTCCGTGGAAGCTGGATGAAGCCTTCAGTACAGAGCGAAAATGAGCTTTTGAAGTGATCTCAGTTTTAAAGCTCCAGCTGTTTTTGATCCCCAAGGAATGCTGGATGCCTGCTCTGAAGTGGTGGCACTGCAGCAGTAACGCCATAAATAGAAGAGCAGGATGTGCTTTGGATGGGCACCCACGAAACCTGTAACTGGAGGTACGAAAAGCACACTGGGGTCCAAGCTGTGAAGAGTTTTCCAGCCCAGCCATATGCTCTAAGGTGAAAATGTCCTTGCTCTGCTCTGAGTTCTGAGATGTTTCATGTAGAATAAAAGTGAAACCATAAGAATGGGTGCTGGAGATGGAAATGAAGATGGAGGCCCAGAGGGTTGTCCTGAATCCAGTGGTTTCCGTCCCTGAGTTAATGCAACATGTGATTTTAACATATGTTCCACCACATCATACAATGGGTGATTTAATTACTACCAGGGTCCTTGATGCCAGGTTGGAGCTGTTCCTCTATTCCTAACTTCTGTGACAGTGGATATTCACAGGTGAACACAGGCTCAAGCCTCTGCTACAGAAACTGCTGCCAGGACTCAGGTTATATTAGGACAGCACTAAAGTCAGTGGGGGTTACTTACATGCAACAGAAACACAAAGCCTCAGGAGTTCACTAAGCAGTCTCTGAAAATCAAATGGAGACTCTTTTTAATATAAGTGTTACACGATATTTATGCCTGTTGTCTCCACCTGCCATAATCCAGTCCACCAGCTTTCTTTTCTCAAGCTATGTTTATGGACTTTGAAAATGAATCATCTTTTGGTTTATGTAAGATTAAGAAATTTTCCCCTCCCTCCCCATAATCCAGATAAATGATATCCACTCTAGCTGTCCTGCCTACTCAGAGCTGCCAAGCACATTTATCTTGCCTAATCTTCTTTTCTAGGATCCATGCTGACTCCCCTTAAGCAATTACATATATCTAAATGTTCTGTGTGCATAATTGCTCTCCATGTATTTTCTGCTGCTGAGATCAGATTTACAAGCCTGCAGTGTTCTCAATCTTCTTCTAGTCATTCTGCTTCTATTAGATGCTCACTGGTGCCTAATGCTGTGTTTTGTCCTTTAATAAATTATCAATACAGTACATACTTTATAAAGAAAAAGTCAAAATGGCCACCACTAAGACTCAAGAAAGGAAACTTTTTAAGTTATGTTTCTCTAATCTCCCCCAGCCTAGAGGCTTTTCCTTTCCTATAGGACTGACAATTTCAAAAAGCCAAGTGCCTTTTTCAACACTTCCCTATCAGGGAGAAGCAGGAGGGGCTGCCCATGGGGCCAGCAAGCAGGCTGAGCTCCTCATCCAGTGGCCACAGCTGACAGGGAGAGGGGACCCTGGCAGTGACCACAGTCAGACCAAACTCAGCCCCAGGGCCAGGGAAAAGGGGCTGCAGGGCCAGTGGCCCCCTCAGGGCCCTGACATCTATCTGCAGTATACCCTGATGGTCTAAGTCATACCTCTGAGCCTTTCCCTCCACTGTTAAATACATTACCTTGCATTTTTCATACCTGTTCAGTATTTGTTGTTTCCCATATTTCCCCTCATAGTTATTGCCATACTCTTAGCTTTCTATAAGTCTTCCTACTTGAAGTCCTCATCAAAAATCAAACAAAAAGAGACCAATCATCACCTGAGATCTGTAACTAAAATAGAAACAAAAGAAAGACCGAATATAGAGGGTAATATTTTGCTGAACTTGCACCAGTATTGCCCCAGAGAGAGGAGGAAGTAAGAGCCCTTTGCTCTGTCCTGTAAGAGGCACAGATAAGATGTACTTATCAACATGACAACTTTATTTTCTTTAATCAAAATACGATTTGTAGAACATCTAGGACATTGTGTATCTGCAGCAAAGAGCTCTTTGCCACAAAGGAATTCACAAACACAGAACTCCTCATGTTGTTTAATTGTCCATGGATCTGGCTGGGTTGAGGAACCTAATGAAAAGCACAGAACTTCCTGCCCTGGGTTTCTATTATTGTCTGTAATTATAGGGATTGATGTGCAGAAGTGATAGAGACACTTCATGGTTCCCCTCTTTTTATCCGGACTTCCTGTTTCCAAAATCACTCTCTTCATTTCTTCTGCATTAGTTTAACATTAACCTCCAAAAGCAAAGCTTCCAGACCTGTGGGACATGCAGGCACTTACCAGGAATGCCCCCGTGCCACAGTTGGATGAATCAGGATTCCAGAAGCTGAAGCAGCTGTACTTTTCTCCTGATAGAACAAACTAAACAGTTCTCAGCAGGAGAGAGGAGGACACTGTGCAAAGCTCCCCTCTTGATTGCATAGTAGATAATGAAGAGAAGGGATATCAAAAGTACAAGTAAAGGTTCAAGGCAGTGTTATGCATCCAGTTGACATGGACTTTTGTGCTTTTAAAAGTCAGGTTGAAATGAACAGTACTCTTAAGAAGTATGCAGGTTGTGTGGACGTTGAGACAAGCACTGCCTGCAGCAGAGTGGTCAGAGGCAGTGTGTGTGATGCAGGTTTGCTCTTACAGTCATTATTTACATCTTGTTTGCATGAAAAGATAAGATGAATATTAGACATGTTAATACTTTAGTTACTAGGTGTATCTTCATGTACTCTACTGTATTTAATTTGTCTTCATATCAAGGACTTTGTTTATGGACACTGGTTATCTTGTACTTTCACTGTGTCTCTTTATGCTTTTTTTTTTTCTTCTAATATCTGTTGCCTTTGTGTATGACTGTCATCAGTGTACACAGTTGCAGTTTTGTTGGTGCTAACTATCTGCTAAAGGCTTGAAACAGTCATACAGAGACTTGGTTCCAGTTTCTTTTTCCTTTAGCTAATCAAAGAAAGGATAGTTCCCCATAGCTCAGAGAGTTTGGTGGGAGAAAGTCCTCAGGGAGAAAATCCAAAGCTATTGCTTCACTACATGAACCAAGCAGTTCTTCATAATGCCTCTGATATTCACACACCTGGGAGGGGATAAAAAATACCTGCTGCTGTCACCCACTGGGCTATTTGTGCCTGTATTGCCTGTTCCTTGCAAGACACAGTAAAACTATTGCAAGATTGTTGATTTGCAATTTACATTAATTATTTTGAGAAAATATATAGAGCATTACACAGACGAATGTGTTTTGCTTTCATCCAGACCCTTCTCCTATTCACAAACTCTTCCCTTCCTGCTGTCTTCCTTTGGAAACTGAATTGGGGCAAAACAAAGCCTCTTTATATACAAGGGCATGTTAGTTCATTTTCAGTTCTTCAGACCCACACCCATCTTTTGAACCTCCACTGTTGCAAAGTGTCTGCTGCTCAAAATATTTCTCTTCCCACTCCTGCTAGAATATTCAAATATATAATTCATCTTGACCTTGTGTCTTGTCAGCTTTCAATACTTCTAATTACCTGTCTGCTCCAGCATAATCATGAAACCTTTTAACATCTGGAAACATCCAGTTTCCAGAATTTTACCTTCTCCAGCCTTTCTCAGGGCCAAATAAATTCACTGAGACTTTTGCCACTTTCTGTTCCCCTGTTTAGATCTACCTGAATGGCAGCCTTGCCCCCGAGCACAACTGCTCCCTCACAATTTGGTGCCATCTGCAGACTTGCTGAGCATGCATTCCATCATTTCCCCCGGGTTGGAGGGTCATCCCATTTGTTTCTTCCAGCTGTTAAAGAAAAGGACACAATTTTCTTCACAGTGGAAAAGGTGCAGTTGGCATTGTCCTCCCAGTATTTGTCCCAGGTGTTTGCCCCAGAGATCAGTTCTTCAGGCTTGTTGTTGAACTAATTGAACTTATACTGGATATTTGTGCTACCTCTTTTGGTCTCCTGAGGCAACAGAACTACATGGCTACGACTGGTATACAAATCCAAGCTTCTTTTTTATGGATTCTTTAACCTTGACTCCTGTTAAGCCTTTTTTCCATACCTTATTTGCCCATCCATCATTTAAAACTACTGTCCTGATTTTTTTAAATTCTCATGACTCAGAAATTGCAAGTCACTCACTATTAGATGATGATTAGTAATTTTGAACACTAGACCATTTGGTGATCGAGTTAAAAATAAAAATATACCAGTTGAATCAAAAGGCAAGAACAGAACCTGGTATTTGAAATTGTAAAGTACTGGGTTGTTTTGGAAACTTCCCACACAGACAGTGCCAACAAGCACAACAACTTTGTGCACCAAACATATCAGGCAAATATAGTATATATCTATAAAAGAAGGATCAGAAACTCCAAGCAATTAAAATTTCTACTGATGACTAAAAAGATTTGTGTGCTGCAGTGCTGGTGAAGGGGGGAAGAGGACAGCAGGAGGTCAGAAAATATTTTTACGTACAATTGGAGGTTAAAAGTACATCAGCCCCAAAGGTTCCAGGGATGTTTTTCACGGACACATTGACCAAAAGTGTCTCTTCTGTCTTCTGGCAGATGGCCAAGCTGGAGGACTAAGAGCCTGTTCCCACAACTGCAGTTCCCTCAGCTCAAACAGCAGAACCACGTGTGTTGGTCCATTCAGCGTTTCCCTAATTTCTCTGCTTGACCACTTATAACTAACTGTGAGCAATTAGCTTTCCCAGATTTCTTTCAAGTAAAACCTACAAGCTGTTTAGCCCCTCCTTTGCCTTTTAGCAACACAACAATCCCATAAAATGCAGGGCAAGCCCTGTGTGCACACATTCTGACTTGCACAGCACTGTCACTGGGGCTGGGGTAGGAGCAGTGGCTTTGGGGACCTGACCAGGGCCATCCCCTGTGATTGCACTCACTGCCATCACTACCAGTTCCTGCACTGAAAAGATTCAGAACTTAACTGCTGCACTCTTTGATACCAATGTGAATTACAGTAACCCCAGCAGAGTACTATCAAAACTTAAAAATACGTGTGAAGCAATAATCTGTATCCTTATTCACCTCTCATCAAGGTACTCCCAAGCATCAAGGCTTCCAAGTTTTATACCTGTACTTAAATGTAAGCACAGTAAGGAACCCTACTGAAATCAGTGGAACATTAAGCACAGACAGAAATCTTTTCTGTAATAGTTTTCTTAATGTAATTCCTAATCCCTGCTGTCTACACACTTTTTCTTTTTCCATACCTATTAATGCCATTTTTTCATGCTGGCAAATGCCCTATGACATTACACAGCAGTCATTATTTTGGAAGCTGGTGTCACAGAACAGCCAATCCTCCTCAAGAGCCCTTTCTCAGGTTATAAAGGAGCCATTTCAGACAGAAGCCTCACTTCTCTAAGGTTATAATTAAATACAAATTCAGGCAAGAGTTATAAAGCAGACAAACAACACTGCCAAGCCACCAGTTCCCTGAGTTCAAAGCTGCAACTCAGGGACCCTCAAGACAGTGCTAATCTTACCAATTCACATCTGAACTGCAAAATCTCATCAAAACCAGTGTATACTGCAGGTTATGTATTTCTGTCTTATTATAACAGCTCATCTAAGTTCCTGTTATACTGTAATCCCTAAATGTACAAGCAGTTTCATATGTGACTGGCTGTAAACACGTCAAGCCAATCAGGGAAATAAAGATATGCCCCTCAAAAAGGTCCTCTAGATACCATTTAATTACAGACCATGTGGGAACAAAACGGTTAAAACTTGGGTAATTTATGTCATTAGTGAGTTAGTGTAAAACAGCCTCATGTAACTTAGGGTAGAAATCACTGATATAATTTGAAATCAAGTTACCTGCTCTGCCAGGTGACACACAGGCACAGGTCACCTGGGAGCTCCTGCAGGTACCTCCTGAAGGTGCCCTGGAGTGCTCTGGAGCAGGAGCTGGTTCATCTGCTGCCACCACACTCTCCACAGTCAGGGCATTTCCTGAGCCTCCTGCACAGCTGGGCAGTCCCTCTGAACACACTGCACAGGCAGGGAGGAGGAGTCCTGAACAGACTTATTTCTCTTTATGTGATTCCTTATTCGTTACTTGGTACAAAAAAAAAAGGTTAAAAGGAACTGTTGTTTCCATATTTTGGTTTAAGTATTTACATCTAAGATGATGCTGTTACTGATTTTGTAACTTGCTACGATTTTCCCCCTTTAAGCATTAAGAATATTTTTCTTGGTAGGAAAACTGTGTAGCAAACTGACATGGAAAACTGTGTAGCAAACTGACATGACCATTAGGAAAATACTTGCCCTTAACCTTTGTATTGTCACAGCCTTCAGCTTGTGGTTGTAAAAGAAAGAAGTGATATCCAAATGGAGTTTGGTATTTATTTTATGTAGTCAACATATGGAGCAAAATGGAAAATACATTAAGAAATAAATATAGATTGCTAAATTTCATCACTAGCATACTGAAATTAAGTGTCTATTTATCTGAACAGAATCCACACATTTATATAAAGGGATTGGATATCTCAGCTTGTGTCTTCCCACATATTTAATTATGGTAGCTTGAAGTTCATCACTACTTTTGCCAGAATTTAGGCAGAATTACTCCAAAATGCCTGGTAAAAGGATTAACATATGAACATTCAACCTAGGTTATACTTCTGAGCCATACTATAAAAATTAAAGAATGAAAGGAGCTACCCATTTAATCCAGTTATAGTTAGTGTGACTTACTCCAAACCCCTCTAGGTTGTTTTTCCTTGCACTTCAAAATAAATTTTGAATTGTCAAAACTGTGCACTGTCACAGTTCAGCGTTTACAGCACTAGGACTGGGACTGATTCACTTGCTCAGTGTGGAAAAAAAAGTTCAAAAATTGCAATTCCCTCCTCCCAGTAAAATGCCCAACTCATCCCAATCAGGTGCTTTATGCCTAGGAAAGAAATCATCCTTCTTCCTTCCTGGGCAAACTGCTCCCTGTGAGGGGAGGAGGTGTACTCAGAATCTTCCTGATCCAGCACTGAGGCCCAGGATGTTTCAGGCTCATATTTTCAAAAGCTTCTGCACCTTTTGTGTGTACATTTATCACATCCCCAAGGCAGTGACACAGTGTCAGAGACACTGATCTCACCTAATCTGACTCTGGAAATAGTTACTGAAATAAACAGAGGAAAAAAAACAGCACTGAAACGGCACAGAGATTTCAAGAAGAACTGCAAATATTTATGATCCAGATAAACAAATCCTGATGGTAAAGAAAGAATCAACTACTGTTTCTCATGCTGGCAATATATATTTATTGTCATTTTGGAGATAAATTACCATGTGTATAATAGGACTTCAGACTAAAAACAAATTGGGATTATGAATGCTTAGCATATGCCAGTTGAAATTAAATGACTGAACATAAAGCTGATCTTTACAAGACCTTCAGTTGGTCTATTTTTGTGTGTGTCTCCCCTCAACCCTCTTCTTTTTTTTTCCAAATTAAATCTGAACATCTTTCCTTCCTCCTTTATTTAAACCTCAGAAAAATAAATGATCATCCAACTGCACCTTTTATTGGCTTTCCTAATAACCTGCTGCCAATAGAGGAACATTCATATTGTTAATTCTACCATTTCAGAAGGAAGCAAACCTTTACAAACGTGTTCTTCCTCCACTTTACCTGGCTATTGAGTCCAGCTTTAAAGACAAGACTTAAGCAGACTAAAGACTTATATTAGACTATTGTGGTTACATTATTATGCTGCAAACCTTCAACACAAGCACTTTGCTGTTCCAGAACAAGCTGCATCAGTGCAAAGTCTGACAGTCTGTGCAAAAGAAGCCGCAGTGCTACAAATTCTTAAACACCTTTCCTCTCCATCTCACTGTATCAACTAACAAACAAATTCCTCCCATCAGTTTAGCCAATCCCAAATACTGCCCCCCGAAAAGAGAAAGATGAAGACATTTTATGCTTTTGTAAGAAAAACAAACAACCACCCAGTCAAAAAAAAATAAAAAAAAAAAGGAATCCTCCAACTCCAATCCCCCCACCCAAAAAAACCCCCAGGTCAAAACTTTTTCCCCACCCTCCCCACCCCCTTCCAGCTTTTACAAGTCACCATTTAAACAAATGCATACAACTTACTGTACAAATACAAAGCTGCAGGCATTCAAGTTACAGAACATTCTGAAAATATTTCAAGCATAAAAAGTACACTTGATAATTGCAAAAATAAGGTTTCGCTTTTTTAAAAAACGTTTTGATCAGAGCTCGAGCAAAACAAGTATTTAACTATTTCTACTTCAGCTTAACTCCCTAAGAACACCACCTGCAGAAGTTAAAAACAAAAAACTCGAATTTTTGATAATAAAGTAACCGACCATGTCTTTTAATGAGGAGAAATGGTATATACAACAATGACACAGACCTTAAGCATCAACAACACAGTTCAGCCAAAAGTAAGTCAGCAAGTGAAGTGATTCTTAGCATCGCATGGCACTGATTACTAAGAACCTCAATCTGCCTGGAACAGATACTAAGTTAGACTGGTACAAATGGAAGGAAAGATGCATGACATCAAATAGGCTCAGTTTCTGTCACTGAACTTTTTTTAGGCTAACAGTTTCACTAGTGCAAGACCATTTGTTTACCCGATTAAATGAAAGCTCATAAATGTCACGATTTAAGAACACTCATACAAAACTATTCTTTCTTTTAAAAAAGTGCCACATAGCATACTTTTACTAAAAAAGTTACAAACTAATGGAAGACTGTCTGCCTCCATCTCTTGTCAATGAGGAAAGGCCAAAGTGATTCTTTGATCCCAGCTCGAAATGGTGTCCTCTGGCCTATCCCCAGCATCTCCAACTTGGAGCAGTCCAGCTGAGCGTTCCTCGGGCGAAGAGCACCCACAACTGGGCTGTCAGTAATCTAAAACAGAAACAGGACATACAAAAACAACACACCAACAAGTAATCAGAAGTAACAGAAAAACACTCATACACATACAGTAAAATTTTCCTTCAGCGCTTTCTATGTAGGAATGTTCCTGTCCTCCTTTCTAACTATTTTCTGTGGGGTTTTTGTTTGGGATTTTTTTTATTTGTTTGCTTGTTTTCTGGTTAACTTCATTTCAACAGATGTAAGGCAGGGCGGTGTGAAGTTAAGTTTTTCTCACTCAGTTACTGCTGCTATTTGTGCTTTTTCTACCTTTTATTCCTATTTTCACTCTATGATTATAATCACAAGGTAAGAAATGCTCCAGAATGTTCACAGAACCATGTCCTGATCAATATACCTGAAGAGTAGATTCGGGCAGAAAAAACTCAGTGTTCTCCACTGCTTTTCTTGCCATCTTCCAAGCCACATTTCAGTTCCAGTGTTTACCAATTCCAAATCCTTGGAATTTATTTTGTATATAAATAACATCTTGTTTAAATGTTATATTCTCACCACATTATCATTATGTCTTCAGTCTTACTTTCAAGTGTCAATAAAACTGCAGGACAGGCATTTTAAGCAAAGCAAAAATCCTTTGAAGTTCTTAAGTGCATGTATTCAGAAATAAATCTGGACATTGCAGAGTTTTTACAGATTCCTACCTGCAAGTTAATGTTCTGTCAATCTGTGAGCTTTTTTTAAGGTCAAAGATACAAGAAAGATATGGATTTACTCGTGACTCAGGGGAACTGTTCTGCAGAAATACCATTACATTGCAGATTGTAAAACTGGTGACTGACTGGGTAATTTTCCTAATTCAGCAGGTCAAAGCAGCTGTTGTTTGCCTGAGCTGGATCCCAGACAGCCCCCTCAGCAATACAGCTGCTGTGCCAGACAGGCACAACCCTCCTGAAGAGGAACCTCACTGGCACAGCCAGTGTGAAACCAACTCCTTGGAATGACCAAGCACATCCACCTCTCTACAGGTCGAACAACACATCACTTACTGGTCTCAAGTGGCTGCTGGGGAGGTTGAAAGCATCTGCAATTGCACAGGCCATCTCATACTTAGTCATCTGCTCATTGCCAGACCAGTGAAATGTTCCTTTTACTGATGGGTCCTAGAGAAAGAACAGGAAGCACAGATGAAAAGCAGCAGCCAGATGGCCCTCAGACTAATCCCTGGGCAAGAGCTGTGCAGAATAATCACCCAGCAAGACCCCATCCTGAAAGGCACCTCACTGGTGTTCTGGAAACTCGGTACCTTTCCAGAGAACACACATCTGGGGACTGAGACTGGAAACTGCTGTTACATGGATCTGACCTGACTGTTCACAAACAGCCTGTGTGCTGGAGAATGAACAGGAGGGAAAGGAGCAGTCCAGCTCCACCCTCCAACCAAGGTCAAAGAGCTGGGGAGGAGCAACTCAGCTGTTCTGTGCTATTTGCTTACTTGAAAACAAAGGCAAAAGGCACCACACACATTCTGAATGTCAAACTGCAAATCCTGCAGTAGTCCAATCAAACTGCACCTTATCCACCTTATGTGCATGGTCCATGTTTTCCTTGTTACATGTATGAAAAAATAAAGGTGGTTGATTGTTGTTTCGTTCTGTTACCTTGCAAAGATAGTAATCTGAAGGTGCTGTGGTGAACAAACACAATAAAGTATTTCAGTTCAGTGGCTTTGTTTTGCCACTTTAGTGTTCTTCACACACTAATCAAGGGCATCTTTGAGAATTACATTCAGCCACCATGGGGTTTTTTTTAGTTCAAAATACCAATTTGTAAAAGGCACATCAGAATAAGTTAGGCATTTCCATTTCTCTCCTCTATACTAGAAGACACAGGACAACTTTCAGGTTTTGTCCCATCACTTCATTCCCTTTTGTTTTAAAGACCACAGTTCCCCCACAGTCATATAAAGGTACTGTAGTATTAGAGCCAGTTCTTTCCTCCCTCCCAGAATTCCAGAAGTGCAAAGAATAATTCAGGTTATGTGCAGTTCTCAGTTGTTCAGAAACAAAGCTAAGAACTCAAACTGTTTTCACCTTGCAAAGGCTCATTTCTTGACACTCTTACCATCATTCTCTTCTCTGCCAGTTGTCTGCAAACAGCTGCTACATCCTTGACATTGGTAGGAAATCTCTGCTGCCAGTGGTCCATGTTGGCAGATTTATTACTGAACTGCACTTTATCAAACATAACAGTCACAGCACTTTCCTCCAGTCTTTCTACCTCTCCATACAAGACAGGAATCCTAAGTACTGCAGCTCCTAAAAGAAAGAATATTTTAAAAGCATCACCATTGGTATAGATAGGTTCACAGGAGAAAAAGGCTCACAAATGCCCATCAGCAGAGACAAGTAACACAAATGATGATGGGAACAGGTAAGAAATAAAGCTTTGGTCAACCTATAGGCAAGAGAAACCATTCACAAGGACTGACTGCTAATCCCATTCTTCTCTGGATCTCGTTTCCATGGTTTTGCAACTTCACCACTGACTTAGGAGTCTATTAAGCCAATCTACAACTAAGCAAAACCAGAAAGCCTCTATTAAAAACAGCTGAGTGTATCCTTACCTTCATTGTTTTCCAGGACTGCCTTTTCACCCTCCAGCTTGGTTTTACCATATAAATTCAGGGGATTTGGTACATCAGTCTCTTTATAAGGAGGGCTTGTTCCATCAAACACATAGTCTGTACTGATGTAGATCAGAAACGCTCCAACTCCAGCTAGGAAGAAAATGTTTATATATAGTTTATTTTAATTCATGCTTTGTTTGAAATCCCAACAAACTTCAAAACTAATCTCCCAAGGACCTCATGTTCTCTCCCCATTCATTCCTACTGCTTTTTTGCTGATCCTTCACATATCTGTGCACAACACCCTTAGAGAAAATGGATGGATGGCACATTGATGGCAGAAGTGACATTCAGCACTTAGAGTAACTTATTTGTACTGATGTTCCTGTATAAATAAATGCAGTATTTAAAAAAAAAACAAAACAACAAAACAATCCATGACATGGTCTCCTTACCTGCCTCTTTTGCCAAGTTTGCTGAAGCAGCCACATTGAGCTGAGAAGCAGCATCTGGTTGACTTTCTACAACATCTGGCCTTCTCTCAGCAGCACAATGCACTATAACATGAGGCTGGAAATTAAAGACTAATTTTAAACAATCAACATGGTCAAGAGATTGCAGTTGCACCCTAACTGTAGTGATGATGCCCCTCAGGCAAAAGTGAAGTAATAAAAGTAGCAGTGTTACTTTTAATCACGGCATTCTGAGGAGCATGTGTTCCCTGGGGAGTACAATACAACCCTGCTGCCTCAAGAGACCAAAAAAATTTATCATTAGTTTTGCAACTGTGATCTTCAGCAGCTTCAATTTTACAGTGAGATTGAAGTTGTTGGTTTTGCCTTTTTAACTCTGTATAATGAAATATATTAATACAAAGATGTATTTCTCACATGCACAAGGGTGCTAAAAATTTTTAGATAAGCCATTTACACACGGCTTATTTAACATATGAAGATTATTAAGGAGATATTAAAAGCTATTTTATAGAATTGCAGGTTTTATATATTCCCAGGTGAACTGAAAAAAACAGTGAACTCCTCACTGCACTGCAGGCTACACACAGTTCCTGCTGCTGTGTTCAGGTGTTCTTGCACTTCACCAGAACTGTGTAGGGACACATTACTGTGTCAATAACTCACATTTCTCTTGTCCTTTGTTCTGCCATGTACAGCTGTGCCTGCAGCCTGTCGAGGTGAGGACAGCACAGGTCAGAGCTGTCTGTCCCTACAGAGCAAACCTACTCTGGGTGGGAAACAACACACATTTGTCAGAGCTCTGCCCAAGCATCAGCCCCACTGCAGTCCCAGAGCTCAGCAGCACCATCCACTGACTACTACAGAAAGTACCCCATCCATCCACTTCATACTCCACAAACTCACCTGAAAATCATGGATAATGTCATGAACTGCAATAGAGTCCAGAAGATTAATCTGTTCAAATCTGGGCTGAGCTCTCCTGTATCCGCAGCCAACTGCATTCCAGTTATTTTCACGGAATTCTTTAAACACAGCTCTGCCAAGAAGTCCCGTAGCACCGGTGATCAAAACTCGCCTACTGGGAATGTCAACATCTTCCTAGGAAAATGACAACAGCAAAAGTTTTGTTTCTACTGCAATTTTCTACTGGTTTTTCTTTAGGAGTATGCAAGGCCACAGTCAGAGCTACTGTATTAAACAAGCTTTTCCTGAGTCTTTTGGAGTATCTCACAGAACACAAACATCTGGGAGCACCAATACTGCAGCCAGATTAATATTTAAACATACACTTGAAGATAATGAAAACAAAACTTTAGCAGGAAACTCATTTACTTCTACAACAAACTAAACCACTAGTGAAGACAGGATTTTAAGTTCATTCAAAAGCTGACAGCTTTGTGCAATCTGAAAGGAGGGAAACGACTTCTTTAGAAAATGGACCCAAAAGATGTAAGATTTAGGGTCTGAACGGTACAACAAATAATTTTGGATAGGCTGTGCCTGTTAGAAGCTGCAGCAATACAACATAAATCACTGTAAGAACTAAAGACTTGAATTTTATTATTAAATAGAACAGTAATTGACTGTTACTCAACAAAACAGTCTAATAAGTAAAACCAACACACAGATCTCTTGCCAGTTTTACAAAATGCGCCTGAAAATGATTTGACAATTTCAACTCTCAATCTACACCACAGAGTAAAGCTGTACTTCAGCTCCTTGTTTTGGTACTGGGACAACTTTGTACATCAGCACACACAAACTTTATCCACCTCTCAGTAGAACATCAAGTTTTAAAGGCAGCAAACACAAGATCCATGTCTGTCTATATAATCTTTATTTTCCTTTCATGCTTTGCCTCTGCATCTACCATGAACAACAGCAACATGAAAACTAAAACACAACACAAAAATGAAAGCATATTCTTACCATGCCAGTACAGAAAAAAACTTTGGGTGTGCAGAACCCACAAACCTTGGATTTCCTGACTACTTTACACAACAGGACAATTTGTGATAACTGACTATAATTTTGTACATCACAGAATACTTCTGCTATGCAATCCCAACAGCCCAGGAATTTCTGAGCATTGTACCAGATTGCTACTTTTTGATTGCAGCTCAGGAAACCACAGCAATTGCTTCCAAATTACTGGTTTTCACCCTTGAAATTACAAAGCTGTTGTTCCACAAGGGTATATGCAGAGCTCTGTGCATGACAGAAACAGCCTATCCCAAAACAATCGCTTCCAGTTCCCAGCACTGTGCATGCATTTGTCTCATCTCTAAATCTCCAGGTGAAGGATGACTTATTCCCATCAGTACTGGATGAAAATTAATAATTTACATCTGGACAGTTGCCTGAAAATGACAGACTATAGCAAGTGATGTTTCAAAAATTTTGTTTGTTGATGTCCTTAAATTTTACCTCAGAACACAAGTTTATTTACATTTTTAAGGCTATCCATGTCTCTTTAAAGAGCATGAGTGAGAATGTGCAACTACTGTTTTCTCCTGTACTTTTTCCCTTTGCAAAATCTGCCCAGAGTGTCACAGGACATTTGATCAGTGTTTCTGCAGCCAGAGCTGCCCTAACAAACATCCAAGATTTGCTGTAGAACAGAGTCAAATGGTTCTCTAAAAATGTCACCGAACATCTTTAACAAGAAGGAAGTGATCAACACAAAACCAAGTGTCATTTGTGAAATCTGACATTTCTAAGCCTCATTCATCCAAGTTTGTTTATTCTGCACAGCATAAAGAGGATGTTACATCAGCAGCACAGCTTGAACTGGACAAAACCACAGCTTTCACCAAGCACAGCTCGCATCCTGTTGCTCTTGTCTGCAAGACTGATTGATTTTAGTCACTTGTTTCTGAAAAAGCAAGATAAAGGGTAGATGTTTCCCATAAATCCAACACAAACCAATTAGCAGTTTGAACCTATTTCACCTTGCCAGAAGTTACACATTCTGGTGATAACAAAACCTGCACAGATGAACTCTTTCCCTATAAGCTCCTTCACAGAACATCCCCCAGCTGCAGCAGCATTTCTGTCTCAGAAGCACAGAACTTCTGAGCCCAGAGGCCCTCTGAAGCTCCATGTTCCCACCACTGCTGTTTGCAGGTGGTCTCACAGATGTGCAGAAGGTGCTGCTCTTGTCCACACACAGACAAGAGAGCTACAAAGCACACTTCGATTTTGAAGTAATTTTATGTACCGTTACTGTACATAAAGAATAGAAGACATTCTAGAACTCAAATATTATCCTTCTGCCTGCAAGTTTTATAGGTGTAAATGCAGGTCCCTGTTCAGATAAGCCTTGTGCTAACAAATCCTTCACATGTGTTTCTCAGCTAAGCCACAATCACATTCCAATCATCAAGCACGCAAAAACTTGTCTTCACAAACCATTTTGAATAACACCACTGATACGAAGAATTTTGAGCTTCATAATGAAGCACCCGATTTAATTCTGTTTTATCTGATGTCAACGTTAACTAAGAACTAACACAATAAAAAACGAATTGTACTTGGCTGTCTCGTTCACATAAAAATAAACAAGTGGCAACATCGTAAGATTAAAAAATAACACTTATGAGACATCAGATTACTTTGCAGACGCTAACAAAATACAAAAGAGGAGTGTAATTTACAAAGAGAGCAAAACGTGATGCGTTTCGAGGTGAAAAACAGAAACAAGTACTCTTTAAGCTTCGTATTTTTATTTAGAAAATCACGACGAACTCAAAACACCAACTTTAAGGAATGGCCACTACAAAGCGGAAGCTCCCAGTGTAACACACATTTGCAACATAATACGGCGATACACAAGTCCCTGCAGGGAAAGGACGGGGAGACCGAGCTCCGGCTCAGCTCTGACATAACCCTGCAGCGACGGAAAGCAAAAGGCGAACCCTCGGGCTTTGCAAAATTCCGCCTGACAGCCGAACCCTCACCCGCGCTCCCAGAGGCTGCTCCGCGTTCCCCTCGCCCATCAAACCCCCACTGCTGCGGCAGCTCACGGACACCTGTGGGGATCACGGGCACCGCCCGGGACAGCGGGCAGGGCCGAACCTACCAAAGGAACCCCTGTGGAATCCCGTGTGGAATCTCTGCACAGGCTCCCCATGGCACAGACACCCTCCCTGTGCCGTGACCTCTCAGCGCCCTGCGGCCGTTCCGGTCCGACACCGCGAGCAGACACCGCTCGGCCCCCGGAACCCCCGGCAGCGCTCCCCGCGCTCCCTCAGGCGCAGCCACCGCGGCCGCGGCCCCCCCCGGGCCTCCCTCAGCGCTCGGGGCCTGCCCGCCCGGCCCCGCGCCGCGCTCCCGCAGAGACCCGCCCCCCGAGCTCGCCTCCAGAGCTCCCCGCAGAGACTCACCTCGACGAGCTCGCAGCGGCCCGGCGCGAAGCGGATCCGGAGCTCCTTCTCCCGGCCGACCATGGCCGGGCCTGCTGCCGCTCCCGCTCCGCGCTGCGCCACGGACGGGCCGACAGGGGGCGCCCGACCCCGGCCGCGCCGCGCGCGACGCACGCGCCCCCCGCCGTCGCGCGCTCATTGGCTGAGGAGCGCGGAGGAGGCGGGGCCGGCACGGAGGAGGCGGGGCTTTGTAAGGCCGGAGTGACAACCCCGATCCCACGTGGAGCGGTGGGAAAGCGGCTGCTCCCAACACCGAGGGAAAGCGCTTTTTTTTTTTTTTTTTTAATTTAAAATACACGACCCAGGGCACCCGCTTTAGCAGGGACACAGCGGCAGTCCCGTACCCTCTCCATAAAACCTAAAAGCACACTGGTTTTTAGGAAACCAGCCCCAATGCCCATTACTGGTCTTGATTTTCTCGGGGTGGAGAAGGAAGCGGGAGTGAGCCGGAGGGGACCCGGGCTGCCTCAGCTCCAGGCTGGCTCCTGCTTTCATCGTGTTTATGGTGCTTCGAACAGTAACTAACATTCCTCTTAATATGGCTCTGGCACAAGCACTAGAAGTTACTTCATTTCTCCTTTTAGAAAGGTGGAAAATAATAAGCATTTTCACTTTGCCTTTATCCAGAGTTTGATCTAAAGCCAACTGGTAAATCCCACAGAGCAGGTGAAGCTGCCTTTGAGAAAGCAATCACTGCTTATAGCACATATCCTATATATATAATTTTATGCCTACAACATGACAGATTTGGTTTTCTCTGATGCAAGTTTTGAAAGTAACAGGAACCTGTATACAAAGTGGTGCTGTGCCACGAAGGCAGAGACCATGCCTGGCATTTTTTTAAACAACAGGACTAAAGTTAAGAAGATAAGTAAGAATTAGTGGCCAAGACTCACTTTAGCTATGTTCACACTTATATCTGCCCCTGATGAATTTATTTCAACTTGACTTGTATTTAACTGGTAGTAGTCAAGGAGGGAAACCAGGTGATACTGTAGAAACTAACACACAATTGAAGAAAAATCAGAAAAATCTATCAGAATTTAATAGAATCATGCTAAAATTTAATAGAATTATATTGTAAATGGTTTTTACTTATGACAAACAACTAATATTCACAGGACAAAAAAGTGATATATATATATATATATATATGAACTACTTCAGGCAGTTTCTGCCTTCTTGTAACACAGGTGCCCTTTTTTTCCTTGTAACAAGCTACTGACATTTATTTCTCTTTCATTAAACTTAGAATTCTGTTTTAAAATCACAAATTCATAACTTCAAATCCGGAAGGAAAAATCTACAAAGAAATACCGAACTGTCCAGCAGCTCTGAGGTAACAACTCCCAGCACATCTAATGCCACACCACTTCCTCCCAGCACGGACTGCAAGAGCCTCCTGTGCATCTTAACATAAACCATGACATGGAAATGAAAATTTTGCCTTCCAGGATTCGAGCAAGAGAAAAATAGAGAAAGCATGAACACTGAAGCTTCAAGCTAGAACCAATAATCAGCCTGTAAAATATCTTCAGTTCTTTGTCACCAGTATAAATTACAAAAACTATGTATAATTTGTTATCTCCATTACATAATACATATTTTCTCCTCAAATATTTACCTGGATTCAGTAGTGTTCTACCTATACTTCCCATTTATTTACTGTCATTACATTCACTTTGTGAAACACTGATTTCATGGAACAGTTAAACAAAAATTATATTGTCTGTATCACGGTCATTCGAGCACAATGCATCCCTGGGTGACTCAATGGACCATTCATTAAATTAACATTTCAGACTGTAATTCACAGAGACTGAAGAATAATTAAGTCTCTCTCTCTCTCTCCCCTCCTGTTTCTGTTTCCTTAGATTCTGTAATCAAAGTGTGGCAGCATCATATTAATGCAAATATGCAGAGCCTTACCTGCTCCATTCCCACCAGCATTTCAGGCATTGCCTCAAACTCCAGAGGGAATCACCAGCCTAGGAAATTATTGCAGTTCACCTGTGCTCTTGCCCCTTTGTGGGCTGTGCCTGCCCAGAGCACATGCACTGGAAGCAGCAATGGCTCTGCTGACCTTTGAAACCCAAACACTAATCCAAGCCCTACAATCACGTGTGGCTCAGAATCCTGTTAAGCTTTTGGTCTGGTCCCAGTGGTACCATTTAAGCAGCTCAGTGTGAGCCTAAACTTTTACTTCATAAGAGGCAGCAGGAGCAGGCACAGCCATTGTGTGTACAAAATTCAGTCAAAGCACTGGCACTGAGTCTTACACAGTTTTCCTTTTATAGGAAACAGGAGGAGGGCTCTAATTAGGTCAGGCAGGTTGAGGATTCTAACAGCTCTTCATTTTACATTTCAACCAAGCACAGCCCAGCTCTTGCTACAATACAGTGTGATGAATCAGAGAAATAACTTCTTGTTAAAATATGGATTTTGCAATTAAAATGAAAAAAAGTTCCACAACATGAAAGTAATGGATTCGTGCAGTGAATACTTAAGTCAGTTGAGCTACCAATGTCAAGGTTTCAGTTTTTAAGACTTGATTTGATATGTGCACTTCAGTCAAACTGCTAAATTGAATACCAAGTCTTCTCTTAATTCAAACACCTGAAGCTAATCCTCATCCTCAATCTTCAGCATATCAAGTAATCCAGCAAATACATAAAGATGACATCAACAAATAACATTAGCAATTTCTTTCCTTGGTCTTAATGTGCATTTTTTTTGTATATCCCTTCCTAGGAATTATCAAGTCTCTGTAAACTCACAATGCCAGAATAAATGGCAACATACTCTACATGCTAAGTTTTGGGTACTGCCTCCCTGCAGCTCCTCTCTGCAGGGTATCAGCAGATACAATAACAAGAACACCGAGTTCCACCTTTCAGTTAAGTTCAGTATTTACTTCTGTATTAAGACAAACTCACAGGAAATGAGAGGATAAGACAATTGCAGGTTGTATGTATTGTACAGTTCAACTAAATAACTTCCCTGAGACCAGAGAACATGTAGTTTTTGAGGTAAGACTGACATTGGGCTGTGTTATGAAAACAAGACTAGAACAAAGAACATCAGGTGAGTCACACTGCTTTGGCTTTTATCCCTGGCTTGTGAAGGACGTAGACAGATTCTTTATTTCAAAAATTTTATTGTGCTAAAACATGCTTAATTTTAGATGCAGTTAAACAGATTCTTTTCCCCTTGCCAAAATTCAAGTCTGTACAGTGCCTGCACATACAGTGGGTATCCTTCCACCCAAATGAGACAAGTTCTGTTGTTATTCCCTGTCACTAACACTGATCAATTCCAACAGTTGCCCACAAAGACTTGATGGCAGTTTAGGAGTCCAGTGAGCACAGCATTCCTAACAGACATTGCTCTTAAGACACTGTTCTTACCCACAGTATGCATACATTTAGGGAAATGCAATCAATTTGACTTTGACCTGAAATCTTCTTCTGAAGATTTCAACAGCTGCAGTACCTCCCCCAGGATTTAAATTAGCTTGTCCTGAATACAGATCCCATAGAGAATATCAAAAGTAAGTGTACATTCCCATTTCCTGCATTGGTTCTATACTATGTAGGCCACAGAGGGAAAAGACTCTCTTGGCAGTATTGCTGTATCTGGTATTGAAGCAACCATAGACAACAAAAATAATTTAACATAAAATTGTATACATGAGATAGATGCAAAAAACCCACAAAAGCTTTCAGGAAATCGGATTTGATTTGCAATCTTATTTGCCAGTGCTTATTCACCTTTTCCCAACTTAAGCTGCTTTGTCCAAAACAAACTAAGCAGATTCAGCATACCAAAGAAGTGAACAGGGAACACTTTGGAGCTCCCAAGTGCAATGATGTTAACAGGAGTCAGGAACATGTGGCTTCTCAACAGAAGTATAGCCAAGCATAGTTTTTATAAAAATGTATAATTTTAGATCATTTCTCTAATACTCCTACTAATTTATATTATATACAGCATCCAAGTTCACCTTGAAGCAGTCTGTTGCAGTCTTCTGTAGCATACAAATTCATTAGTACTTTTTTTTTCTTAATGCCAAGAAGGCATTAAATTTTGTTTTTATTACCTGCAATGGAAAAACGTTACTAAGTTTGTGGTTTTCACTACTGCTCCCACCACATCAAGTAGTTACTTGTCTGCTGGGGGGGTAGAAGGCACTACACTCCATCTAACAGTGAAAACAGGACTTCAGACCCCAGAACAGATGGGAGGTCTGGTTCCCACACTCTCTCCCACCCTGCTTGCCTTAGTGCACCCCTAGGCTCTCTCCATCTTTTCCTGCACTCCACATCTCCAGGCCTTTTGCAGCTTTCCTTGACACCTACAGTAGTCCAAGGTCCTGACAAGTAGCAGCTAAAGAACAAAGGCACAGAACTCTGCCTGAGCCCCTTGTAACCCACCCCCAAGCAGGGGACACTGCCTGTCCCCTCATAGCTGTACCATGGGAGCTGGGTGACAGGAGGAAAATGGTTCTACTGTCTGACCCAGCACAGCACCTGCTCAGGTCAGGAAGGACCTGGCCTGGAAAGCACAACAGCAAACTGCACACTGGGAGTGCCCCACTGATGCAGCCTCCATCATCTGCTGTGAAACACGGGAGATGCCATTCTCCTTCCTTCCCTAGATGTAGCAGACTGTGCAAGGCTCTCATACCTTCTTTGGATAAGTTTAAGTACAAAGACTTGGCTACTTTAATAGCTAAACCTACCTTCTTTAAGAGGGGTTTTTGGAGGAATATTCTCCTTGCTATTATACTGGAAAGCTTTGGAAGGATCCAAATGCTTGATGCCCTGGACTGCACACAGCTGCTCCTGGAGGTCTCTGCTGGTTTGCTTTTCCTTGGATAGCAGCGCACGCAGTTTGGAGACATCCTACAGAAAACATCATACTTGGAAGTTAGATTAAGAACAGGAGAAGAGCCGGCTTCGTTATTTACTTTAAGAGCCATTTTGCCTAAAGATAAACATACACACAATTACTGGTGCCATTAAAATCTGAACCCAAACAGAGGTGCAGAGAAACCAGCAGCACTGTATAGCTGCTGTGCAACACCACTAAGTGCTACGTTGGTCTGAAACTTTCAGCTGCTGCTTTCAGCAGCTAGTTTACTAAGTTTAGAACCTCCAAAGGAGGGAAGAAAAGCCAACTAAACTAAGAATAGGAGTAGTTATTTGCACTGCTGATCCCTCTGTATGTCATACACTCAGTCAAAAATAAAACAGGTCCTCTTGGCATTTCTGGAGGCTGATGGTTTGTTCCAATCTGGTTCATGCAGGGAATTTAAGAATCACAGAAAGTAAGGAGCTTGCAGGATTTGTCTATAAATATTTAGAGCAATAAAAGGCATCAAGCACATTAATAACTTGCAGCTTTGTAATTTTTCATTTTACAAACCTGCTTCAGGTGGCTATTCTCTTCCTTCAACTTCATAACATGCTTGATTTTTTGCTTCTGGTTCTGGTGGCCAAGTAGTTTAGCATAGGCATCACTTAGTTTATTCAGTTCTTCCTGGGCTGCACCGTGCTCCTGTAAGAGTGCATTCTTCTCTGCTTCAAATGCATCTAGTTGTTGCTGAAATACAAATTGAATCTCTTAGAAATCATTTAACTAAACACAGCTTTTTACTGAACTGAGGTCTACACAGGAAGATTGGTTTGGGAAGGGGACTAGCTGGCTCAGTGCAGGGTACCTTAGGAAACCACTGCAGGACAAATGCCTTGCAATGAGATGTAGCACGTTTACTTCTCAAAAGTAGAACTTGAGCCAACTGCAAAGTCTTCAGTCAACAGATACTAAACAGACACCTACTTCCCAACACACCTGAAAAGGCTTAGTTTTGTTATATAAATCTTCATATAGATTACGCCAGGTCTTTATCTCTTTTTTTAAGCTTGAGGTCACATCTTCATTTACGGATTTCCTAAAAAGCAAGAAGTGAAGTTTCATTATGTTCGTTGTTAACTCGCAGCACTTCTTCCCAATATAATTTGGATGTGCCCTAATGTGCAAGTTTAGTCTGAGAAAGTTACCTTGACCTTTCTGCTTCAAGTTCCCTTTTCAGATCTTCAGTTTGCTCTTCTAGTTTTTCCTGAAGTTTAGTCATTTGTGCAAGGCAAGACTCTTTTGTTCTCTCTGCTTCTGCTTCTTTTAGTGCAAGCTTGGTCTGGACTTCTAAAAGCATCCTGAGGAAGATATCATTCCTTAATGAGCCCTTAAATTTATCTTTTTTTTTTTTTTTTTTTACAGAGCTCTAAATCTGAAAACACAAGTAACCATGACTGAAAAGCTGCCAGTAGAACTGAAATACAGGTTTGCACAAACAGTGCCACAGAGAGAACAACACTACAGAAAGCAATCAAGTTTAAGCTGTACAATAATTAACTTCTCCTATGAGGAAGCAAGCACTGTTTCTGAAGCAAGGAAAGATAATGGCTGTTCAATGCCAGCAGCTTTCAGCAGAGACAGTTTATTAGGCTTTACATGCAGAGCTTTGCTCAAGCACAAACCAATCAAACTGTTCAGTGTGGACGCACCTCAAGATTTCAAAAACCCTACACCTAAAAGCACTGCCTCCCCTCTTCAGCCTCAGCTGTTTGTCCCATCAACCAGGTGGGGACCAAGAACCCCTTCCCTGCCACACTGAACCAGCAAATCAAACAGAAAACAACTCTTCAGTTTTTCTTTTACCAGCTCTCATGGAAACTGGAGGCAATAATAAGCAGGTGGAAAGGAAAGACAACATCTTAACCAGCAAATAAAACAGAACATGGACCACTAAACTGCTGTTAGATAGTCAGAGAAACATGTCCTCAGCTGTGGCCTAACATAACTTCTTGGGTGTTAGTTCTGGTAACTGTGGTGCCTCATATTGGGCAGAGGACCTGGGTGTACATCACCAGTGTGGTAATTCATGGATGGTTAACTGGCATCTGCTCTTGAGCAGAATTTGAGGTGACATCATTCAGAGTAGAGTGGCAAAGAGTGAGCTCTGCATTAAGTATTTGTCTCCCCTGTGGGTCTTATCTGTGGAGCAGTCACTGTAACTGATATTTTTGAAAGTGACAATATTCCAGCACATTTCATTCAAGTGTTTTCCTTTTCCTCTATGTTCTACATGTAGGCAAAATTCAAAACAACTGATTCAACCTTTTGCACTGGGAACAGCAAGAATCTCCAGCTTACAGCAAATGCTGATCTTACATGGTAGAGCACCACATTAAGTCCTAGTTAGAAAGGAGAGCCTTAGTTTGCATTATTTAGCTTAAGGAAGACTGACTGTAGTACCTTGCACATTCTTCTTTTGCTTTGTTTTTAGTGTATTCTGCTTCCTGGAGCAATTCTTGATTCTCTTGGCCTACTTTTTTAAGGTTGGCAACTGCTTCTTTCAGAGAGGTATTCTCCAGTTTAAGACAGTGTATTTCTTCAGCTGTTGTCTTCTTGTAGCTGATATTACAAGGCAAATAAGAAAAATCTGGTCACTTCAGGCAAAATACAAATTGACACATTCAGGCCTTACAAGAACAACACAAGCTCATGCTGACGAGTACCAAAGATTTTATTCTCTGAAGATATGGCAGTGTTCTGGCACTGACAAATCCAAAGGTAAAAAGCAAGCCACAACATAATTCCATAAAGCCATAAGCACTAACACTATAACAAATTCTCTGATACAGATATTTTCATTTTTTTGTAGATATTTTAGAATACAAAACCCCTGCTGTATCTGAAGCTTATTTTAAACACCAAAAGACCTACTGTCTGCAGTTTGCATTGGCAAATATCCCACTGGATCCTTCACAGGTGCCATGCATACCTAGGAATAACAGCACCAATTTTTACATACTTCCATAATCTGAATATTTTGAGATAAAATATTTTCAAGAAACATGGGAAACTAGTCTTTAATTCAGTGCAAGTTTTGAGCCTAAACAAGAAGTCTTTTTGCAAGATATTTCAGTGCAAAGAGAACACCATCACTGGTTACAACTCTTATTCTGGTTCAAGAGCATTTAAATACTCTAACTGGTTACATTTTGGAAGAAGAAACATCCAGTTTCCCAAACTACATACCCAGTAGGTCTTTACACTTGCCTAGTACTCAAGAAATAAATTCTTAATGCCATCAAATACTCCATCAAAATCCTCTGCTCTAATGCCAGACTCATACACAGTGTAAAGTACCAAGGCATGTGAATGGACAGTGTATTTCATTGTCACCTTAGAGATAAAGTTTCATTAAGATACAGGACAGGGATTACCTTTCAAAGTCAGCAACAGTCTCTCCAAGTTTCTCCAGTGTATTCCTATGCTGCTCTTGGATTTGCAATACAGCACTCCCATGAGTTTCATTGATTTGCTCCAACTCAGCATTCTTCCTGAAATAAAAATTCAGTGTTCCACACTGGAGAGAAGTGTCTGAACACGTTACCAAATGCTCTTATCACTTACAGAAGGCTTGCAGTGACAAACCAGTAACTCCTCATGTACTAAAGCACAACCTTCACAGCAGATATAACTAAGCATTTCCCCCTCCCCATATTTTCCAAGACAGTTATAGGATACACTAAACACCTAATAGTTAATTTCTAATACATGGAAGGAAGCAAAAAGTGGCTTGAAAATCTTTTCTAGTCATTGCCCTCTCCAAGGCAGGGCAGAAACACGTAGTACAACAAGCATTTAGTTTACCCTGCACAGCAAGGACATAGCACTACAATACCAGCCTTTCAAGCAAATCTCAAGCTAATAGTTTTAAATTAAAACAGTGTCAAACTGATTCAAGTTATTATTCATAGTGACAAGCTCTACCAATAATCAACAACCAGCAAGAAATAACTCTAGACCTGCCCAGGTCTCTAAAACCTGAACTGGGCTCAGCAGGTTTGTTTATACTACTGATTTAAGATTTTTCCTTTCAAAGTTTCAGAACCAGAAAGTTTTTCACAAACCCTTTCAACTTCTCTTCCATCTGTGCAAGTTTAAGACCTTGAGATTTGATTTCTTGTTCCAGTTGCTTCACCAACTTTTCAGCTTTCTTCTCCTTTGCATGTAATTTATTCAGCTCATTCATGGTATCATTCAGCACTTCTTCAAGAAGAAGTCTCTCCCTTGTTACCTCATCCTGCAACTCCAGTAACCTCTGCTGCATTGATGCAGATGACTCCTGCGGGCCAGAATACCACAGATTTCAAAACTTATAGTACTTTTCTAGACAGTAAAGGCTAATTTGCTGTGTTTTCACTTCAGAGCACAAGAATAAGGTCAAATCTACAGGAAGAACCAAAATACCCATCATACCAGTACTGATTCTTAGAGCTATTGGACCACACAGCCTCTGCTGGCTGGCCAGCCCCCACTGATGAGACCATTATTAATACAACATCTCATGCATAATGTAAACCAGAACCTTTAGTGCCAGCCCTTGGGATTAGAGTTTTTCTTCAGACTAATTTATAGTCTGTATTTACCTTCTCTTGCTGCAGCTGAGAGACAACCTCCTCATGTTTCTGAAGCAGTTTTTGGTGTTGTTCTTCCTCCAAAACAATTTTTTTTTTCAGGTCTTCTATTTCAGCATTCATACTCAGGAATTTTCCTCTGGTCTCAGACAACTCTTTCTCTGCATAGAGAAATTGTCAATATAACACAAATTGCCTTCTCCATTTGCAAAGAACTACAGTATCTATTTTTAATAGTACTTCCATTCCAGCTTTAAAGTTACTTTGGCAAGGGAAAAACAAACAAACAAAAATACCCCATGCATAACAAACCCATATCTTAAACCCATGTGGAAACTCCTCAAAATCTGCTCGAAGTACCTCACTTGAAAATAATTTTAACAGCAGGAATGTTTGGATCAAGCAACTAGCCTTCATCAGAACAGCAGTATGGCTGGGGAAAAACTGTATGATTTCCCCAAAACTTCTTCCACATAATACTAGCATACAGAAGCCAACTGGTACAGAGAACTGAGCACCTGGCTCACACTGCAGAGTTGGTGGTGTTGGGACAGAAGGGGTAAGGAGGTGAAGGATCCTTGACACATTGCCAATACCTCAAAGAACCCGTGCACAAGCTGCTAACAGTGAATTCAGACAATATTATCCTGCTTCTCAGTGAAGAGAAAGGAACAAGAACTTCTCAGTGGTCGCCTTTCAGATTAAAGCCACTCCTACCATGCAAACTGTTTTCATTCTATACTGCCTACTTGAGTAAACCTCCATGGAAACACCAAATCAGACTTAACAGATGTCAGGTATAAAGTAATTTCCCCACTGTTAAAAACATGTCCAGCTGTTTTCAGCTGGAGCTCAGAGACTCGACTTTTAACTTGAACAAACCAGTCTAAACTGACATTTTAGAATAAACCTATTTGAGATGATTTAAGATATGTCAATCATCCTACATATGCAAGAGTATACAAGTACTAAAAATTACCTTTTTCTTGTTGAAGCAATTGACACTTCTCATTAAGTTCTTTCATCAGTTTACATGATTCCTCTTTTGTTTTGAGGGTATCCCTCAGGATCTCAATATCTTGATCTTTCTTAATCAGTGTCTCCTCCATCTGAGCAATATCTACTTTGTATTTCTCAGCTGTTTCTGCAACGCTACTGTAGGAGAAAATTCAGGCACTTGTTACTACTAAATTTTATTTGTAAGCTTACACTTCAACCCAAAGGAAAAATGCTTAGGAGTGTTGGTTTCCAATAGAAAAACTGCTTTCACCTACTTTTCCAAACAAGTTTTTGACTGGCTTACATGGTCATAAAACTCTTCCACAGTATTGCTCAGCCCAGAAAAGCACAGAGGCATTTAGAAAGATAATTAAAATAATATCTTACAATTACTTTTCATTGTGTGGAAATATACCTGATTTCTTTTCCCTCCTCTATGATTATTGCCAAGGTTCTACTTCACCAGTCATAAGTGAGCCTTAGTTTTACCACCTTTTAACTTACCCCAGCCAACTTGAGAACAATTTGTTGTTACCTGAGCTCTGTGATGTATTCCAGGAGTTTTTCAGTGTCAGACTTTTCTACAACTTTCTCTCTCTCAGTAGCAGACCTAAAACCAGGAAGTTTTTATGATGGATATATTTAAGCAAATTCAGAGCTACATAGTAACACATACCTTTCATAATCCAATTCAGCTGACAAACTGGTACTGGCTCTACATGGTGATTCTACCCTCTTTTAATACTTGTTCCATATGGTCTCCTCATTTGCAGTAAAGATGCTGAGCCATATTCTGCCACAAGCAATATGCCACAAACATCATAATGCAGCTGTTGTAGCAAATGATCATGTCCTCCCTTTGTGACCTGCACTACCAGCTTTGTGTATTTTAACATTCCAGTTGTGCTGCAGTGCCAATCATGCAAAACTGACATAAAATATAAGTTCATCCTTCACAGGTCACCATCCTCAGCAAACACAGTGCACTGTTCCTGTGCTGCAAGTGACATTACTTGGGCAGAATAGGAAGTGTTGATTCAGAACTCAGTCTCTACCTACACAGAGCTGCTGCAGCCAAGCCACTCTGCAGCTGCCTTTGTTCAGAGAATGTCCAGGACAAAGCAAATGTGAAGGCACCACAATGGCTCTTCAGTGCCACTCTCTGGAGAACATGAACATGTCCAGGGAATGAATCTATGTGATTCCCTGGCTGCTGAATTAGGATTTCAGCTCCTGCTCTAAAGCTTTTTCATTCTTGCTTATTCCTAACTTAGTAGCCTAAAGAGCCAGAAGCATCCAATCTACATGAATGTCTTGCTCCAAGATGAACAACAATTCTTAAGACTTATGTCTTCCCTCCCCATCCCATACCCAAAAAATCCCACCCATACCACACTGGAAGACAGAGGGTTGAGATGATTCAGTCTGTCTTTTGGAAATACACTAAAGGAACAATGTTTTGTATGGTGATTTTATAAGAACACAGCAGTTCTTAGAAGTTCATTCCACCACATTTTTTCCAGATTACCAACACTGATAATGCCTGTTCCTTCTCAGCAGGGACACAGCCTCTATTTTGCTTACTCTAAGGGATAAGCTGTAAGCACAGTTAGATGGTATCTTGTCAACCAACTCAATTCCCTTCCTATACTTACAGTTTTTCTTCTAACTGTGCTACTTTTCCTTTCGAATGCTCTAGATTCCTTTGCACTTCCTGCAGCTTCATTTCCATGTTTTCCTGCTTTGCAAGTGCAGTCTTAAAAAAAAAAAAAGACACATATTAACATTGAAGTGAGATTTAGTAAAAAACACCAAATCCATTGTGTAAGATGCAGTGGTAAAGTGAAACCAATTTCTCACTACAGTTTAATGATAGCACCTGATATTATGCTAAATGTGATTCCAAGTATCCCTCTGTAAAGATATCAGCCATTTATTAGAACAATCACTATCACCAGAAAAATATAAACATATGAGAGCTTCAAAATAAACTTACAATCACTGGTTTTCAAAGAGATTCCTAGTGTGACCAGACTGATATTAATAACATCATAAATAATAATACCAGAGGTATTTCTATGCTTCCTTACTTGAACTCAGATTTACTCTGCAGATCAGCAAAATCAAGAACATTCATCAGTTGATCTTTCCCTATTTTCACTCTACAGAAAGTAGAGGAAGTTACCAATTTGAGGACAGAAAGAACACATGATGTGAAGTTCTGTGCTAAGCCCTTCATTCTTTGTTCCTGAACAGCTCAGAATTGTCCTGTGCAGCACAAATGGTCCTACCTTTTCCTTAGCATCCCTCATGTTTCTGAGCTTCATTAACTCCATGCACAGGCTGCTCATTTTCTTTTGCACACCATCTTCAGACAGCTTGTTAGAGAAGAAAATAAAATTACTAAGCATAACTCCTCCACATGAACTGCTCTTCACAAAATCCTTTCAAAGTGTTCCCCTCCCACTCTGTGTTTAGAGAGAAGTGGACAAGATCCCAAACCAGACATGCTCCATCCCTGTGCCAATGAAGGGGGCACAGGGAACGTCAAAACAGATGCTGATAAGCAGCTAAAGCTTCCTCCTGCACAGGGAGCTCGATAACAGCAAAGACAAAGCAAATCTGCAGTTATTTGTCTGAATACCTTTGACTTCAGTAGTTCGTTGCTTCTTTTTAGTTCCAGAAGCTGTTTTTTTAGGCATGCAACAGTTGCTGAAAGAGATGTTTTCTCCTGAACTGCAGCACTCAGCTTTGCTTCAGTCTTCACAAAATCCTCATCCAGAGCCTGAAGTTTTTTATCCTGCTCCCCACGCTCTCTCACTAATGCCCGAATCTAAAACAAAAGAGTTATTTTCTTTATTTCCTACTATCATTTCTCTTAACAACATCATTTGTTTAGTCTCTCCAAGAAAACCACAGGCAAAAGTATCCAAACAGTATTAACTTGCATATCTATCTTCAACTCTGTCATGCACAGGAAAGATTAAATAGAGAATTGTAGTGATGCTGTTACTACACAGCACACATTTACAGTCCTAGTACAACATCTTAAAGTCACAATAGTCTTAGCTTTGATTTGCAACAGAAGCCAACTCTCCTCCTTTGGCTGTAATGCCTAAAATGGAAGAAAAGTTCTCCAAACAATATTAGCATAGATAAGACAGAGAGCAGCCCTCGAATTAAGGCCTTCAGGTGCACACAATATGTAGGCACACACTGGCATACAGAATTCTTACACTTTTATATCTTTAACTAATTGTCATATCTAGTGGGGACAACCAACCAAAAACCCCTTTCACTCTGGTACCACTCAGAACTGCCCCACTGGAGCCCCTCCAAGAGCCTTATATCTCTCAGTATTCCGGTCCAGGTGCATATCCCAACAGAATGTCCTTGAAAAGACAGTTAAACCAAAGCTTCAGGAATCCAATACAGAGTGTGAGAAAGTAACTGTCTGAAGTGAGAGAAAACCACACAGCTACACTGAAATCTACAAAAACCTAAAAATCTTTAGGCATCAGCTGTGACAGACAAGAAGACAATGTGACATCTGAGGCACAAGGCATCAATTAGTACACAGGAGTGTACTGATACAGTGTAACTTGCCTCTTAAACATTAAAATTATAACAATTAGCAAGCAAAAATCTCAGCTAACAGCTGTTAAATAGAACCTTTTTGGGGTACTGAACATAGTTCACTTAGTTCTCTTTCTGAGAAGAGTGACAGCACAGCTGTTCTTAGCAGACCCAATACTTTGTACATCCCATAATATCTGATAATCTCTGCTCTGCACAGACCTGTTTGCAAACTACTCATATACTCTCTTATGCAAAAGAGCCCAATTCTAACAGCTTGTATTTTTTATTTTGGTTAGTGGCAGATATGACAGGAATGCACTCCAATAACACATTCATACCTCCTTCTCCAGTGCCTTCTGTTTCTTTTTCTCCCTCATAAGCGTAAGATCTTTTTTAGTCTTCACAGTCCCATTACCTGGCTTTGGAAACCACTTGTGTTAGAAATAGTTGAATTGACCTCTAGCTGCCCACCAGCTGAACAACACAGTTAAATATAAGACTGGGTGCCTTCACACAGACTATAAAGATACACACAAAATAAAAAGCAAACCTTTCTCTCCCCTAGACAGCACAGACAAGTATCAGGTTAGGATGGGGTTTACCACTGTACTTTCTCATAAGCATTACTCTGAAGGAACAGCTCACAACAATTGCAACAGGAAGATTAAAGAAGTTGGAGACATTAGCACTCCCTAAACTTCATAAAAAAACCACTTTAATCTTTTAACCTCAAGTTTGTTTGCAGAATTTCATCCTGAATCATCAATAGTAGTGCACTAAATTAGCAAGTCAGGGTTATCATTTTTTCAACTTGTTCAGCAACACATCTTCAAATCCATATCCTTGCTCATGGCACTGAGAACCTGTTCATGCAGCACCATCCCCTCCTTGTTTCTTTCACCACCAGGTTTCTACTCTGCCCTGTCCATCCCACCAAAGCAGGAACAGAAACACAGTCTTCTTAAAAAGGAGCAGCCACACCATAATCACACGGTGAGCAAAGGAAAAGAAATCCAAACATTGTAACAGCAAAGATAAACCACTCTGTCATCCCAAGTAACCATCACATGATTCCCAAAGATGCTGCAATTTCATTTTTCCTGCTTAGTTACTATAGAATACAGGTACAACAATGTGTTCCATGGTTCTCTCAGGCAGGTTAACAGTACCTGTATGAAGAGGCTACATGGTTTAACTAGTCAGAGGTTTAACTTGCACTTAACAGTGCTACAGACACCACAAGAGTCTTACTGTTGATCCAAGGGATGTGAATCTCCTTTTAGTTATAGGGGTGGCTGCACTCTTCTCACTGCTCAGCTTTGAGTCACCTGCAGAAAAGAAGGGTGAAGGAAGAGGTTGTACAAATGCACACAGGGAGGGAAATTTAACCAAATTAGACAAGGTTAATTGACTGTGTACAGAAGACACCACCTGGTTATCAGACTACCCACTTCAAGCCCAACACCAGCTGCTTTTTTACTGCAATCAGGCAGTTCAATAATAGTTATCTGGGCCTTTGACAGAGTTTAGAGAGAGACGACCAGATGACAGCCAGATCTGAGAATTCAGCTCCTGCCAAGCTCTCCCCACCACAATCCAGATCCATGGTGTCTGTTTTCAACTGAGGGATGCTTTATATACGAAAATCCCCATGAAAACATCACTAAAATCAAGGTTAATGAAGTAAAAAAATAAAGCTATTTTTAGGAGATGCAGTTAGACATGTTTTTACAGCTGCTGTTCCCTTCAGCTGGAAGGCAGGCAGGGAGTCTCTGCAGCAGAGACCAACTTCTTAACAGCAGAGCAGTAACAGCATGTAAGCACTGACAATTGTAGCATTCAAAGATATCACACCATTGTGTTCTGTGCAATTTTTACCACTACTCACTCTTGTGTCTCCCAGCCCCTTGGCATGCTTCAGAGGACAGCAAACTTCTCACTCCACCTGATGGTTTAACACCACAGGATCCTTGCAGGGGGGTATGTGCTAGAAATGAGATTTTCAGACACACAAAGAGCCATGAAGGTAAATTGACAGGGTTTTCAACTTAAACGAGTTGAGGCTGGTAACGCATTTAAGTTAAATGCTGTTAAAAAGAAAAAAAAAACCAAACAACTGGAGTCTCAGTTCTCATCCTCCCCATAAACACAAAGGAAATATATGGTCACATGGTGGGGGAAAGGGTTTGTTTATCATACTGCTAATAAAATTACAAGCTTATTTACACACACAACGTTGCAAGACATTTTACTGGTGACAGCAACACATTAACTTCCACAATGAAAAAACCCAAATGGTTAAAAGATCTTATTGCTATTTGGTTAAAAAGCCAGACTGAAGTGTTAAAAAACTTCATTTGCTTTTTAAATCATCATTTCCCAATTTGGAATATATTACTTAAATATTAGTGAATGCCTTTTCCTTCAAATAACTAAGTCACTTAAACTTCTATAAAAAAATAAAGTGTTTTGGTTTGGGGTGGGGTTTTTTTAGAAATTAAATAATTTTAAGGGAAACAGCCGACAGAATCATGATGGCTACAAGCCCTTTATTCGATTATTAGTCTCAAGCCCAGTAAATGCTTATCTACTCGCTTCGACTTTCTGCAAATAAAAGCATCGTTTAACACGAAAACAGGCGACGGCAGCAGAGAGGCACCAGGTAAAGCCAAAAACTCATTGAAAGAGTCACACATCACAAAACACCCTCAAGAGCAGCACTTCAGCCGTGACGAGCCCTGAACGTGTCCCTCGCCGTGCTGTACCACGGAACCAGAGGACACCAAGGACCGGCACCGCTTTAGTTAGCGCGCACATTACGCACGTCCACTGCTGTATTTGTCTAGCAACAGCCAGGTTTGGACGCGAAGTCGGGATCTTTTCCCTCAGGAGACACCTGCGAGGGCTCCGGGGGTCCTAAGGCGCCGCGCTACGGGCGGCTCCGTCAGTGAGGGACACGCTAGGGCTCGGTCCCCGCTCCCCCAGGCAAGGCTGAAGCGCTCGGTCCCCGCTCTCCCGGGCAAGGCTGAAGGACCCTGTTCCCCGCCCAGGCCCCGTTGTTCCCCCGTACCGGCGCTCTGGCAGCAGCCCCGGCCCGGCGGCACGGACGCCATGACGGCTCTGGGTTCCAACCCCCTCGGCCCCGGGCTTTCAAAGGGGCCCAACGGCCGCAGCGCGCGCCCTCCGGCCAATCACCGCGCGCCGCTCCGCGCGCCTCAGCCAATCGGCTCGAGGGTGGCCGGCTGGGCGCGGCCGCGCGGGGCGCGTGCGCAGGACGGGGCGGGAGCCGTGCGGGGCTGAGGGAGTTGGTGGCTGCGGTCCAGCGGTGCTGAGCGGTGCCCGCCGGAGCCGCCGAGCCCCATGTCGGCACCGTTCGAGGAGCGCAGCGGGGTGGTGCCTTGCGAGACGCCGTGGGGCCGCTGGTACCAGACGCTGGAGGAGGTGTTCATCGAGGTGCGCGTCCCGCCGGGCACCCGCGCCAAGGACGTGCGGTGCAGCCTGGGCAGCCGCGACATCGCGCTGGCCGTGCGAGGGCAGGAGCTGCTGCAGGTACCGCCGGGGAGCACCGGGAGGGACGGGACGGGGCGGCGGCAGGGCCGGGGCGGAGGCCGCGGGGCGCTGGGGTGGTCACAGGGTCACAGCATCATCATCGAGTCCAGCCTGTGACCCAACAACACCTTGTGGCACCGGGTGCCACGTCCAGTCCTTCCTTGGGCACCTCCAGGGACGGTGAGTCCACCTCCTCCCCGGGCAGCCCGTTCCAATGTCTTATCATCCTTTCTGTGAAGAAATTCGTCTTAAAGTCCAACCTAAATCGCCTCTGGTGCAGCTTAAGTCTACGTCCTTATGTCCTGCCCCTCGCTGCCTGGGAGGTTTCCACCCTGTGGCTCCTCTCTGTTCTTCCTTAGAGATCTAGGGTTTGATACATCAAGAGGAATCATATACCTGGTGGAAATCTCAGTGATCTCTTCAATGGCTTGTTGTCAAAAGTAATTACTTCAGTGAAGTCTCTTCCAGCAGGATGAAGATAAAGTGTTACCAGCTGATTTATGAGCTGCAATAACCTATAATACTACAGACAAACTATAGAGAAAGGTGCACACAAAAAACTAACATCTTTAAACAGAATGTTTCGTTTGAGTGGTTTTTTTCTTGTTAGAAACAGCATAATAAACTAGTCAGTTATAAGTTTATTAGAAACAGTTTTGTCCAGCTGCACGAGGTTTTTCCAGACTGTTCCTGTGCTCCAGTAGATGAAGGGAGCCAATATGAGAGCTGGAGACGGACTTTTTTCAAGGCCATGTAGTGACAGGGCAAGGGGGAATGGCTTCAAACAGAGAGAGGACAGGGTTAGATTGGATATTAGGAAGAAGTTCTTCTTTGTGAGGGTGGTGAGGTCCTGGCACAGGTTACCCAGAGAAGCTGTGGCTGCCCCATCCTAGGAAGTGTTCAAGGCCAGGTTGGACAGGGCTTGGAGCAACCTGGGATAGTGGAAGGTGTCCCTGCCCATGGCAGGGGGTGGAACAAGATGATCTTTAAGGTCCCTTTCAACTCAAACTGTTGTATGATTCTGTGAGAAGTAAAGAGAATAAATCCACATGGATTTACATTCTGGGTAGGGATGTGGGCAGCATTTCAGTTCTGATTGCTCCAGAAAGCCAAAAAAACCAAACCAGAGGCAGATTTACTTTCACATTGGTAACAAACAGTTCATACTGTATGTACCCTGCACCAGACCTGTGCATTACCCTTGGCACAAACCCTGACATTTTCATGGCAAGAGTACTAAAAATGGCATTGCCTGCTGAGAAACACAAGCTATTCCAGTGAGTCCAGATACTGAAACAGTGATGGGTATTAAATTATTCATTTTTTTAAAATTGCTCAACAAACAATAATTCTTTGACAGTCTATATGCAAGTCTATACTTGTAGGGCCAGATCACCCTATTTGTTTTCAGCAGAAAACAAGATGGTAAGTTGTGAGTAAAACTTTATTATTCAATATAACTGGATGTTGTTGAGGTTTTCCTGGTTTGTAATATTGTACCTGTCTTTTGCAGGGTAAACTTTTTGACTCTACAGTAACTGATGAAGGAACATGGACATTAGGTAATAACCTGCATCTCAAATGACATAAAGGCAGTAGAACTTCTCAATATGTGCTGCAGAAGAGTTTACACCTCCCTTTTTTAATGGGACAGATTCTTCCCTGTACATAGCTTTGTAAAAAGGGCTGTCATTGCTGCTGGATTGAGGAACTGAGCTACTATAAAAGCCCTAGAGATTAAGGTTAATGGGAAAATGCCATATCCTGGAAGGCCATAGTCAGTGGATTCCAAACACTTGCATATAGGTGAGAAGTTTTTTGCACACCATCATTTAAAGGTAAATAATTATGGTACAGTTGTGTGGTCTGTGCCTCTCCATAATTGTTATTTTTCCTGGGTTTTTTTCTCCTTCTGTTATGCATTATATTTTTGGAACAGGTGACAAAATCTGCAGTCCCAGAGAATCTAAAAGATATTTTAAAATCCTGCTAAGGTAGCTATATATAATTAGCAAAAAAAGCATATCTGATTGTTATATTATAAATACTGTAAAATATTCAGCATGTTTTGGCAGTCATGTTTGTGGACTGTGCCTCTCACTTAATGTTTCCTGTGAAGAATTTTGTTTTCCATTCAATATTTGTTCTAAGTATAGATTAATAATTTAGTAACTTAAGCATGAAAACTGTAAGTGTTAGCAAACATTGTTAAGCCCATCTTTTTCAGTATGTGAATAGTCTTCAAAATACACTTACAATGCTGTATTTATTCACTTAAGTAGAACTAAGCACCCTACATGCTAACTTTGAAATCTGCTTCCAGTATATTGTCTGTGGGCATGCACACTGTGTCTGAGCAAATTAATTATCCCTTCATGTGTCCCTAAGACTTAGTTCTGACTTTTGTTGGTGATAACTCTCTGTAAAGCCTGACCTCAAATCATTATTGCCTTAGCAGAGGTGTCTGTATTAATAGATTAAATCTTTTCTCTGCTGTGAACCTCTTCAAGAGGTTAGTTTATGTTTGCAATGGAGGTTCTTATGCACTGTGTTTTAATGCCTTAAAACAACTTCAGGCCAGAAAGGGGAGAGATGGCAGTGCAGGCTGTCTCTGCTTCAGTCTTTTTGTTTCTTGTTAATGTTTATTTATTTATCAATAACTCAGTTGGCATTGGCATTAAGAATTTAAATTACTTCGCACCCCCCGTGCTTGTTAATGGTGAATTCACCAAAACAAAAAGACTGGCACAGAGGACTGAGTCTAAAGGTTGTTCTCTGTGTTCTCATTCAACAGAAGACAGGCAGCTGATACGAATTGTTCTGATGAAGACAAATAGAGATGCTGGAAATTGTTGGAAATCTCTGTTAGAAAATGAGTATGCTGCTGATCCCTGGGTACAGGACCAGATGCAGAGGAAGCTCACACTGGAACGATTCCAAAGAGAGGCAAGTTAAAGGACCATAAACTCCTTGTATTTTGGGTTTGCACACAGAGGTTATGGCCAGGAAAGCTGAGCAAAATGGTTCTGCTGCCCAGTGCCATGGAAACATAGGCTTTAGTTCAATATATATAAAATGCTTATAAGGCTTTATCACTGTACTTTCAAAAGGTTATTTTGCAGTGCCATGAGAAATGGATGACAAGTTGATTATTATATGTCTTTGTTACAGTGGTAGAATATTATCAAAGTGTTTTGGTTGGTTGGTTGGGTTTGGGGTTTTTTAAGCATTTTTATTACAAATAATCTATTTATTGAACATTTTTTTTCTTTTACCTCCATCAGAACCCTGGATTTGACTTCAGTGGGGCAGAAATTTCTGGAAACTACAGCAAAGGAGGACCAGACTTTTCTAGTCTTGAAAAGTAAACTTTATCTGTGTTCTTTTAGAGGACTTACATGTTACAGTTAAGGACTGGAATCATGGAGCTGGTGAAGACTTCAGCGATCTCTTCAATGGATTGTTGTCCAAAGTAATTACTTAAGTGAAGGTGTCTTCCAGCAGAATGAAGATAAAATGTTACCAGCTGATTTATAAGCTGCAATTACCTTATAATACTAAGGGACAAATTATAGAGAAAGGTGTACATAAAAAACTAACATCTTTGAGCAGAATGTTTGGTTTGGGTATTTTTTTCTTATTAGAAACACCATAGTAAGCTAGTGAGTTATAAATCTACCACTTGTCTTTATACATCTTATTCTTGCTTATGTACACCTGAGGAGGAACAGCCCCAGGCAGCAGCACAGGCTGGGGCTGATCTGCTGGAGAGCAGCTCTGCAGAGAAGGCCCTGGGGGTTCTGGTGGACAAGCTGCTGTCCCTAAGCCAGCAGTGTGTCCTGGGGGACAAGAAGGGCAATTGGATCCTGGGGTGCGTTGGGAAGAGCATTGCCAGCAGGTCAGGGGGTGATCCTCCCCCTCTGCTCAGCCCTGGCGAGGCACATCTGCAAGTGCTGTGTCCAGGTCTGGGCTCCTCAGGACAAGAGAAAGCTCCTGCAGCAGGTCCAGCAGAGGCTGCAGAGATGATGAAGGGATGGAGCATCTCCCTTATGAGGAAAGGCTGAGGGAGCTGGGGCTGTTCATCCTCGAGAAGAGACACTGAGAGGGGATCTCATCCATGTCTGTCAGAGGGTGGACCAGGCTCTGCTCGGGGGTGCCCAGCAATGGGACAGGAGGAACGGGCAGGAACTGGTGCCCAGGAAGCTCCACCTGAACACGAGGAAGAACTTCTTGCCTGTGCAGTGACTGAGCACTGGAACAGATTGCCCAGAGAGGGGGTGGAGTCTTCCTCTCTCCCTCACTGGAGACATTCCAGAGCCATCTGGGCACAATGCTGTGCCATGTGCTCTGGGATGATCCTGCTTGAGCTGGGAGGTGAGACCAGATGGCCCCACCCATGATCCAGCCTTACCCATTCTGTGATTCACTGTTGAAGAACAGCTGTTACAGTTAATATTTTCTTTTAACTTGTAACAGGAATGATATTCCTACAATTACACTTTCCCTTTGTAGCAGCCCTCTGAGAACTTGTAATGTCTTTCTAAAACGTGATTTAAATCAACTACTGTAAAACCTTATTTGAGGCAAGATACAATGCACTGTGCTGTCAAATATAGCACTAATTATTAATGCTTGCTACCAGGTAAGCAATGCTAGGAAGCTAAAGGCCAGGTGAAAAATCTGAATATAGATAATTTTATGTGTTAATGTAATATAGTCTCCCCATACAAATATTCAAGATTTTAAAAGTAAGAGAATACAAAGACTTTTCAAAGGAATAGGAAGGAGTCCCTAGGTAGGAAATGCTATCTTGCATTTATTCATTGCCAACATAGAGTGTGCAAATTGTTGGCAGTGTATCTAGAAAGCTGTACATTTTTGTATATAGTTTTAAATTTAATAGCCACATTGTCAACTCAGCTATTATTTTATACAACCTTTTGTATGTGCCAATGAGGAATTTGGTACACACCATTAAGGACACAGCCATGAAGCATTTCAACCACTTGGAATGATATGTACTATTAGATAAATAATGGAAGAGCTGAAGTCAAATTTGAACAGTCTAAGCTACTTAAATCAATCTTTTCAGTCTCGACACATTCACATCTCAAAGAATTTAGAGTAATTGTGGGCCAAGTTGAAAAAACTGTAATCAATAACCTTGAGTTTCTCCTGTGGTTGTCCAGCCTTTCCCATGCAGCCACAACCTCTTAAAAAAAAAAAAAAAAAAAAACACAAAACTGAAAAAACTTCTCCATAATGTCTTACCTCCTGCCTGGAAATTTTCCTCCAGATACTGTTTGGGTGTAAGTCACTTTATAGGCTTCCTACTAAGATGTTTTATAACAAGAAAGAAAAAAGCTGCCCAGTTAAGCACATTTCAATGTTTAATTGAAAGGTACATATCTTAATATTGAGACAGGACAATGAGAATTGTATCCTCTCCCAGTAGGCCGAGCACACCTATGTCCAAATCCCTGGAGTGCTTTGCACAAGCCAGGACAGTGCCCAGGGAGCTCTGGCAGGTGCAATACCCAATTACATGGTTCACGGGCAGTCACTCCCATGAGCTCGTGAGACTTGATTAGTCCAGGACAGAGCTTTGGTATGGAGCCTTGGGTGAAAGGTTTAACTGGTTTGAATGGTTTCCCCCTCAGCTGTTCCCATAATGGGGAAGGCTTGGCTGGCTAAGCCCACACTCTGATCTCTCCTTCTCCACTACACTGGTCCATGTGACAATCAGTTTTCACAGCCTGTTGCTAACATCCCCCATCCCACAGTGATGCAGAATTCAAGAGGACGTGAGCAACGTTCCCCCAGCACCTCTAGTCATCTAACATACAATAATACATTCCTATTATTCACTTCCTTGTTAGCACTAGAAGCACGATATGCCTCAAGTACTGATCTGGTCTGCAGAAAAAAACAGTTGTATTTTACAAAGGTTACCATTAGAGATCAGAGTTGAAGCAATCTTCAATGTTTCTCAACCAGATTGCTCCTACACACAGTCCAAGATGGGGAATTAGCCCTGCTCCTACTGTGCCTGTGACTGTGCCTGTTCAGCATCAGCATTTACCCTTTGTACAGCAAAACTCTGCAAAACTAATGTCAGATCTAGGGCATGTGAGCCAGTACTTTCCCTTGGCCTTCATTAGGTATCACAGTTTTTACACTCTGGGAACTAATTTCTATTTGTAATCTCAGTAAACTATGGCTCTCACAAAACATTGCAGTTACTGATGCTGTGTTAGTGACTGCCTTTTATGAGGAAATGCATTAAACTTTCCTCCTGCTCTAGCTACTCACCACGTTCAGTGGGTATCACAAAGGCTAATCTTTAATGTGTCTATGGTAGAAGGCCAGTGCCCTGCTCAGCAGGGACACGTGGTGACACTGCCCAAACAGCACGTCAGGTGGGCTGACAGGAATTTGCTATTGTCAGCAGCAGTGAGTGGGATTAGTCTGCTGTTTGATTAACACACTGCAGCACTGCACATCGTATCTTTCTAGTATCATGTAATCCTCGGAAAGTGAACCCGATTTTTTATATTAAATATATGATTCAGCACCTGCAGTTACAGTAAACCAAGGTTAGATGACACGAGCTGCTCTACAAACTATAAGGTGTTAAAATTCCTTGTATTGTGGTGTTTCACTGAATAGTGAACAGTCTGCCAAATAAGACTGAAAAGTGACACCACATTCTGTTGTAATCATCATGAAAAGAACATATTTGCTGGGAGGATCTTTAGTCTGAAATGTTACGTGTTCTTTCCATGAGTTGAGTTCTTCATTATTAAGATCATGGTTCAGACTTTGTTTCTCAAGTATTCATGTGCCTGTTGACAAGGTCACAGGATGTTTTTTCCTTCATTTTATTGTATTCCTGTAAAAACAAACAAACCAGTCAACTGAAGGGCTTTCTACAAGAGCCAAACAAAACATGAGATCTTAATGCAGCAAGATAACAGCAATACAGCAGGAAAGGTGTAGCCTCTGCAATAAAAGTCTGGGTAAGGAAGTAGTTCATAGTTTCTACAGAGTAAAACTGCAGTAACATGAATGACTGAATTACAGATTTTAGACTTTACTGAACAGCAAAATGGTATTAAAACTGTCTTCCTTGTTAAGTGGTTTAAGTGAACAATTACAAGAAACTCATTCTAACAGGCTGATTTTACTTTTTTTTTTTTAGAATAGGAGCGAGTCAAGTTTTTTCTCTGCCTTTTTACCAGCTTTACTCCAAATTTTAGTTTGAATGAGGTCCCAATGTCTATAGAACTTTTCTGCTCCCAACAGCACACCAGAGGATCAGTTCTCCAGTGTTCATATATTAGGTTGTCACTTCTTTAGGTACAGCTCAAGCACAAACACGAGAACAGACCTGCCTCTAAGACAGGCCTACTGTGTTTATGTTACATATTTTCCACGAGGTAACCGACATGGAATAAGAAACTTTGAGGCAGTTAACAGCTAATTACTTCTACATTATCAGGAGTTGACTTTGCAAGGAGTTACCTTTTATGAGCTGGTCTCTGGAATGGTAGGAAGGTGTGTTATTCTGTAGTAGCTGTGTTTGAGCTGCCGTGCTGTACGTCCAGACACAATCCACTTTAATTTCTGGACATTTGGTTTGGAGCACTTGCTCGAGGAATATTCGGTAAGGCACTTTAAAACCAGTTCCTTCCAGAAGGTCAAATCTCTGTTGTTTATCTAAACAGCAAGACAGAAAAGATTCTGTCATTAATAACTAGTTAAATCCTTATTTCATACATGTACTTCCAGCTTTTTCATCTAAAATTTGGCCAAATATCCCAGGCCAAATGAAAAAAAAACCCAACAAAACATCACAGCAAAGACAGAAAAGAAACCACTATGACAATGCACCTGCCCCTTCCCCACTGTGTAGACCCTTGCATGCATTTTAATTCTGTCCTCTCCTGAAACTTTGTGTGTACATACCTTGGAATGCAACTGCAGAAATTCCAATGCCTCTGTCAACTCCAGCAGCTTTTGTTCTTCTATCTCTAGTGCCATAATAGACAGTGCCAAGACAGAAGGCTGGAGAGAGAGAGACAACGTTTTTGAACACTGCTTTGTTAAGTTTCAGTAGTTTCACTGTCACTGAACTTTCAAGATGTTTACCTTGGCTTTAGAAAACATGATTCTGCAGTGACAGGCCTTAAGCTGAGTCTCAAGTCTCTCAAAATTAAGGTACTTTCTCCTAGAATAAAAACAGATGAGTGAATGTAGAAAAATGCAAGCGTGAGCACCGCAGCATCACCCTGGGAACTCACAGAAGCAGCAACAGTGTTCATTATCTAAACAAAGACCTCGTTTGTCTCAAAAGTTCTAGGGTTACAGTCAAACAGGTGTTCAGCTTTGGCAGTCCTAGGGCTAAAAATAAATCTTGTGTTATGCTGGGGAGAGTTGCATTGTCAAAACAGGTTTAACAACTGGGAATTTTAGTGCTTACTAGCAAAAGGAATCTTTTTAAGCCAGATTTTGCAATCTTTGCAATAAGGCAATACTTTAATGCAGCATAAGCAGAGATTCATTATATCATCATTACTGAGCAAGTTTGGTTTTCAGCTCAGAGAGCAGTACTCTTTAGATCAATTTATGCAAACAATATTTAAAATAATATTAAACCACATATGCTCACATTTATGATATTTACCAATAAAGGGAAAAGTTTGTGGGATTTTTACAGTATGGAAAGGCCAATTACTTGAGCAATTTCCCTGCTTATTTTTCTGCGTAGGCTTCCTGATCATATGCAGTTAAGAGCTAAATTAGTATTAGCTATTTTACCTTTCACAGCTTAAATTCTCGTGAACGAGTGAGTGATACAGCTGTAGAAATTGGAAGGCTGTTGTAGCTTTCACTTTCCAACACAGCTTCTCCAGTATGATTTTCTCCATTCTCATCATATCAGAAACAGTGAACCTGTACTGGCTTATCCGAATTAAGTCAGTGGCCAAGGGCACATTTCTTTCTTCTTCTGATGCCTTCACAGCCAAGTAGAAGCAGCTGAGTCCAACACAGCCCAAGTGTTTAGGCTGCACCTAAAGAAAAATTAATTGTTGTTACCTTCAGAGAGGAAGGCCTTTGATGAGCCATTACAACATGTAAGTACCAAACTGCAGGCACCAATGTATTGTAGGAAAAAATTATGGGAGGCAGGGGGGGTTGTTCTGGTTTTTGGAGATTGAGAACTAAGTCTTTTATCTTACATTCTTTTTATTTAACCAAAGAAGACGACAGTTACAAACTACAAGTTCCACCTCATTCATCTAAAAAGCAAGATTGCAGAACAATATATTTTGATTGAGGTAGAACTAGTTTCTTAATGTGGTTCTATAATAGCCTAATCAAAAGCTTTTAGAACTTTAAGTATTGGCTGATACAAAAAAAATGGGGCTTTCTAACTCTTTTAAAAAACATATATACACACACATATATATATGTACATATATATATAGATTTATTTTATTCCACAGACATTGCAGTCCTCTGCTTATTTTGGATTCAGAAGTCTTTCAAATCATCATTTTCCCATCCAGCTTTCTCATTTTTGTTTTAACACACAAGGAAAACAAGCTTTTGTTCTTGTCCAGATTGTACAGTGGTAATCCTGTCTTGTCAGACAATTAAAAACAACCCAGGTCAGCATGTCACTTCTGCACAGGGGAATGGAGTGCTAACTGATGTTTCACCAGACTCTGAGTGCTGAATAGCATCTTGATATACACAGGCAGGTTGAAAAGGCAGTTAAGTAAGAAGTAATTTAAGATGTTCTTGTATCCATGTGACAGGAAGGACAGTCTGTCTTGGTCTAACCCATTAGATGCCCTGCATTTCCCAGCCTATGGGCATCCTAAAGTTGAAAGTGATGCCCTATTCTTTGTCTTCTCCAGAGGAAACAGCTTTCTTAACAATACTAAAATCTGAACGGGGAACACCTGGTGCAATCAGAACCTATGGAAGGAGCTAAACCTTTAGCCATCTAAACCCAGCGTGTTCTAACGCAACGAGCAGGAGCTAACGACTGAGAGCTTATACTTTAAAAAGCCTTACCTTCATTTTGGACAAGAATCTATCCAAGAAATTCACAGCCAGGGAAAACGTCTCCGTGCGGAAGCCAAAGAACTGAGTTAAGCTGAGCAGGTCTTTCACTTCGAAGTCCCGCAGCCGGGCAGTCATTCGGAGGCCATTGTCGTGAGCAGCCTCGACCAGCCTGAGCCCGGCGGGCTTGGGCTGAGCCCGCAGCTCCTGCTCCAGCAGCGCCGAGAGCTGGAGCAGCAGCTCCTCGGCCTCGGTGCTCGCCAGGGTGTCGATCATCTGCAACAACGAAACACCCGCGAGCGCATCAAGCAGCCGAACGGGGGAAAACTCACCGAGTTACAGCCGCCTCTAAAGCAAAGGCACACGGCCGGGCACACGCGGGGTCAGCCCCAGCCCCAGCGACTCCCGGGTTATCCCCAGCCGCGGGTGATTCCCGGGATGCGCGGGGGATGCGCGGGGCACGGCGGGGCCGCGCAGGCGCCGCCTCCCGGGACATGCCCGGGCCTGTCCCCCGCTCCTGAACCGCGGGGGTTCCGCCGGCAGACGAGCCCCCTGCGCGCTGCCCCCGGGACGGGGGGACAACGGGACAAGCCCCGACCCAGCGACCGCACGGCGCGGGACGGGCGCGGGGGAGCCAAAGGCGCAGCCGGCGGGACCCGACCCCTCGCCCTTACCGTGTCCGTGCCGACCCGCTCCCTGCCCTGGCGGGGCGGCCGCGGGCCGGAGCGGTGCCGGGTCGGTGCCGGAGCGGTGCCGGGGTCTGAGCCGGGCTCCGTGCCGGGCTCCGTCCGGTCCCGCGGGCACCGGGCGAGCACAGCGGCCCCGCCCCGCCCGCCCCAGCGGCGCCCTCCGGTGGCGGCGCCGCGCCAGCACCGCCCGCCCGGCCCGGCACCGCCTCCCGCCCGGCCCGCAGCCGGGATGCAGGACTTAGTCTGTGTTTTTAAACTCTAAGCCTGATTTTGAGACTCCAAAACAAAGCACTTGGTGTCTCCTCGTGAGCCCAAAAATTGGCCAAGTGAGCCTGGTTCTGAGCCCCCAAAACGCGGCACCGGGGTCTCCGCTTATGAGCCCGGAATCGCGGGACTCTCGGGCTCAGTTCCGAGCCGCCCAAACGCAGCACTGGATCTCTCTGTGGGAGCCCAAAAACCGACCGAGTGAGTCTGGTTCTGAGCCCCCAGAATCGCCCCGGAGTCATGGCTGAACCCCAGCCGGCAACTGGGCACCAGCAGCCCCCTGCAGTGAGGTGGGGAAGAGATTAAAGGAAAAAATACAGCTCATCGGGTGAGATCAGAATAGTTTAATGATGGAAACCAAGAAAAATATAATAATTTAATATTCATGATAATACATAACACTAACAATAGTAACAATAGCAGTGATAAGAACAATAATGACAAGGAGGCAGAGAGAGAAGCCCCAAAACAGCCAAGTGCTGCCTGACCCCACCCTCTCCTTTAACATTAGAAATCCAAGATTTGATCCAGAGCACCACAAACTCTCAATGCATGAAATTTTCATATTCCTGCTATTTTCTCTGTGTTCCACCCTGGGGATTCTGGGACTAAGGGAGGCACTGGCCATCTATACTGCCCGTGGCACACCACAGCTCCTAGGAAAATCCAAGGGAAGGGACAGAAGAGCTGGGAAGATGGAAAGTCACGGTCCAGCCTGAGCAGGGCCTGTGCCAACAGCATTTCCAGCCTTTCCATCCACCACCTTTGGAGCACAGGGAACACCAAGCTTTGGCCTGCAGGGAGATGGGAACTGCAGCCAGAACTCTCCCGTCCCCAAGGATGATAGACCCCTCTGAGGTATTTAATATCAAATACCATGGAAATTCTGAGGAATGAAAATAAACAAAACACTTTAAGTTATACCACATTAATTCACAAACATCCTCAGAGTTTGTACTTGATACCTCAAGTCCTGCATGACCCAGACTGGAGACTTGGGCTCATGTGGGAACTGACAGGAAGCACAGAATAAAGTTCAGTCCTGTGCAGGGGCTCCCTGTGGAGCAGCATTTTAGTTTTTTAGTCAGTGGCTTTTCCTGGTCCCCTGAGGCAGAGGATGATCCATACATTTGTCTCTCCCTTGTTTCTCAGACACTCAGAGACCGAGGTCCTGCTCTTTTTGCCCTCCCTCAGGGGCTGCATTTGCCCAGACCCAGAGGGTTGTCCATGGAGGTGAAGCAGTGTTGGCTGCTCCAGTGGATTTTCCTCCAATGCAGGCTGATGGGTCTGGAGGCTCTTGAGTTTGGCTGTTCAAACACCAAAGCATTTGACATCACTGGGCTGAATTAAATGGTTTTTTCCTGTCCTGAAAGAGAGGAGAAAAGGAAAATTAAGTGCACTGTGGAAGTCAAAGGCTCCTCACTTTCACACCTCTGTTCTGATTACTCACTAGAGGGGGTTTCTTGCATAAAAAAATGAGAGATGTCAGCAAATAAAATGAAAAAGTGCCTTTTTATAATTCCTATTTATTAGCATTTTTATTCCTATTTATTTCATACATAAAAAGGATGCCCATTTTTATTTATTGTATTCTTTGCCTTATTTTAACAGAACCATTTTCACGCCAGACCCCACTTGTGAGTTATTCCACCCTTTGCCAAGAATCTGCAAGTATGGAGTTTGCCCTCACAGAGCATTTTGGCTGTTGCCAACTGACAGCAGGAATGAACCATGAAAAGCAGCATCAGAAAACAGAAGTTACAAACTTCTAGATGTAAGTCATGCTCTTTATGTTATGCTCCAAAGATATGTATCCCAGTGTTTGTCTCCAGGCACCCAGAGCTAGAAAATAAAACGGCTTTCTACTCCTTGTGAGTTCAGGGAGGAACTGGGAAGGAGGAAGAAAAAACACAAGCAAATGGGGAGAGGACAACACCACTGCTCTCCTACCAATAAAAAAAAACCCAAACAAACTGAAAACAACAAAAAACCCGAACAAACAAACAAACAAAAACCAGAAGCCAAACCCCCCAAAACCCACCAAGAAGCTTAGTCTCAGATTCCTAAAGAAAATCAAAGGAACCGAAACTGCATAACTTGATGTGATTGTTTTCATACTCAAGACTAGAGCTACAGTTACAAGGTCACTTGAGCATTAACGTAAGTATTTCCTGGTAAGAAGTCAGTTTTGTTTCCAGACATAAGGTGGCAGCACAGGATATCTAAAGCCTGCTGGCGCCATCTCTGATGGAGCCAAACAGCTCGGATCCGGGTATGACACAAGCTGCTCTCCCTAAAGTTGAGAAATGATCAGAAATCTCTAAAGCCTGCACAGAAGAACTCTGAGCATAACTCTTTCTTTCATCTACTAACATTTGGCTGTGTGTGCCTGAGAGTAGAGAAGTTAGAAATCACGATCAAGACCTTTAATCACAAGTATCTTCAGAACAAAATGCTACTGCTGCACATTTCCTTCAACTTTGTCATGTTTCCAACTCTAGTTCCCTGATTAATTAGGAAGAAACGTTCTAGACAGTATTCTAAGAACCACTGTTGACATTTTGTTCTAGGAAATTTGTAATAGGATTTCCTCATCGAGTCTGGCCCTTCGTTTCCTTCTGTTCCAGTGTTCTTTCAGGTATTCCAATGACAGAGTCAAAACCATTAAAAATGGTAAAACTGAATGCGTTCACTCCGTAGCTTAATGACACTTCTTTGACTAAGAAGTCAAAGCTCAGACTTTACTAAGGTGTGTTTACAGTACTTTGAGGGTTCCCCAAGGCTGCTGTGACTAGAATTCCTGTAAATGCAGGCAAACCTGGAAGCACAGTTCCAGTTCATGCACTCAGCTTACAGAATGTCACGTGTTGGAATGCACCAGAAAGTTCAGTGACTTGCTCCATAGCTGGGCACATTCAGGTCGATAACCTGAGAGCCACACACACCTGTGCAGTCAAATGAGTGCAGCAATTTGGATAAACACATTTTACATATTCATTATGTAACATGATTTCAAGAGCTTTTAAAGCCATCCCCAACTAACCTTGTCAGATTGGAGAACAGCCACTGGCAGATAAAAAGTAATGCTCAGTCTGCTTAAAAGTTTTAACTGCATCTTAGCAAAAGGCTGAAGGCATTCACTGCCTTTTAACCATCAAATCAAACTTCTGTCTCAAATCAAACTTCCAACTCTGATGTTCACAGGTCTATTTGTGATCAACAGTTTTATTTGCTAGAGGGGAAGGCCACTGTCACAGCACTTGGGATAGCAGAAGTCAGGTCATATTCCTCAGGTCAACCTAACAGAGGACACTGGAGACCAGAACTTTCAAGTATCAACATTTACTGGTAGCATCATCGTGTAACATCACTGGCGTTTGGAGATACAAAAAAGTAGCAGGAAAAGTTCACAAAAGAAAAAGATGAGCCTATATGCTTATTAAAAAAAAAAAGTTCAAGAAGAATACTTTAATGATGCTTTTGAAATATACATGTTAGAAATAGTCCTTCGTAACCATCCATCATTTTCATTATGACTGTGCCAAACAATGATCACAAATTGAACCCTGCAAAGTGCCAAAGAATATGTATAAGCATCAGCCCCAGCTATTTGGAAGAGAGAGTTCCATTCATCAAGACCATAAATCATTAAAGTCTATCAGTCAAGGCTGATTTTTTTAAAAACAAAGTCACTCTGATTGTAGCAAAAAAACTTAACTATTATAAAAGTTCTTGTTCTTTAGCTATAGCTCATATTTCATCCTAGAGTCTCAGTGCACTTTAAAGCATGTAATCTCTTTTCTAGGTCTAACTAGTATTTGTTAGGGCTACATTAAGATGATGTACACAGGTAAAAACATGAGAGTGCTTAGCTCAAAAATCCCACAGCCAAGCTGTCTTCATAAATACACTAACTACACATATAACTCTGGAGTCTGAGTCTACTGGGCCAAAACAAACAAAAATAAACAGCCACTTATACCAAAAAGTCAAGAAGCACTCTAGCCCTAGTTAAGAGTTTGATTTGGAAAAGTTCAGCCCTAGTTAACAGTTTGGTTTAGAAGGGGTCAAAGACACTCTTCATGAGCCAGCCTTCACCCACTGTATCCAGCTTTAGTCAAACTGACAGTGGTGAACCTGTGCTTGGGGGCAGCCCTTCAAGGCCATCTGCTGCAGCTCAGAACACCTTCACTGCTCCCGATACTAGTTCAGAGTCTACAAAGTTATTTTTCCTAGGGTCACCTGAGGTCTTGCTCAGATGCACAAAATCACCCCTGTGGTCTGGACCTGTGACAGTGGGAGCCCTGGAGGAAAGGAGGACTTGTGGTCACGTATCTCTTCACTACAAAGTCTCTGCCTGCAGAGAAGTCTCTCCACTCCTCGTTAAGTCTCGTCTCCTCAGTCAAGGTCAGTGACCTACTTGGTCAGAGCAATTCTCAGTCTCAACAGAAATACCTGTAATAGCCGCATTTCACCAGTTTTTATAGAGAGCCTCCAGTGGCATTTCCAGAAAACAACAGGACACAACGCAACGGGACACCACAGGAGACACTGGGCTCTTAAGCATGCCTTAAGTGATTTTTAGTTCCTTATTTCTAAAGGGAAAGGAAACCTAATAATCATTTTTATCTGGTGCATATAAAGCACAGAGCAGCCGCCCGGGCTCGGACTATCCAGCTGAAGAGTCGCTCGTGGAAGGGTCCCGCAGAGGAGAAGGCGGGGTGGGGAAGGTCCTGGTGGACACGGTCCCCGGGCTCTGCAGGGGGGTCAGGCGGGCATCCTACCTCTTTCGGAGGCGTGGGGGGGGAGCGACTCGGCCCCTGCTGCCGACAGGGAACGGCAGGAGCGCGGGGCAGCGGCCGCAGCGGGGCCGCTCCCGGGGCTGGATCGGGGCCGTTCCCGGGGCAGGATCGGGGCCATTCCTGGGGCTGGATCGGGGCCGTTCCCCGGGTAGGATCGGGGCCGCTCCCGGGGCTGGATCGGGGCCATTCCCGGGGCTGGATCGGGGCCATTCCCCGGGCAGGATCGGGGCCGCTCCCGGGGCTGGATCGGGGCCGTTCCTGGGGCTGGATCGGGGCCGCTCCCGGGGCTGGATCGGGGCCGTTTCCCGGGCAGGATCGGGGCCGTTTCCCGGGCAGGATCGGGGTCGTTCCCGGGGCTGGATGGGGGCCGTTCCCGGGCAGGATCGGGGTCGTTCCCGGGGCTGGATCGGGGCCGTTCCTGGGGCTGGATCGGGGCCGTTCCCGGGGCAGGATCGGGGCCGTTCCCGGGGCTGGATCGGGGCCGTTCCCGGGGCAGGATCGGGGCCGTTCCCGGGCAGGATCGGGGCCGTTCCCGGGGCAGGATCGGGGCCGCTCCCGGGCAGGATCGGGGCCGTGCCCGGGGCTGGATCGGGGCCGTTCCCGGTCCGTGCCCGGGGGGGGGGCGGTGTCTCCGCGGGGTCCGCGGCGTCTGCGCGGAGCGGCCCCGGAACCGTCGGGGCAGGAAACGCCTTTTTTGGGCCTCGGAAGTGCCATAAAAGGCCGCTCAGGAAGAGCCAAATATGGCCCGCGCGGTTCCGGCGGCCGCGGCGCTTCCGCCCGCCCGGGGCCGCGTGACGGGGCCCGGGCGCGCCCCCGAGAGCCGCGTGAGCGCGCGGGGCCCCCGCTCGGCTCGGAGCCGGGGCTTGGGATCGCCGACAGCTTTGGATCGCCGACAGCTTTAGGTCACCGACAGCTTTAGGTCACCGGCAGCTGGGCTTTGACTCGGGCGAGCGCGGTTCCTGCCCGTGAGTGGGGAGAAAAAAGGTTCTTCCCTCCCTCCCCCCGCGCTGCGCTTCCCGCAGGGAAAGGGCTTCCCCCGGTCGGTGGCAGCACCTGCTGGTTCCCTGGGAACAGCCTCTTTGGAACCGGCTCGTCCTCCCAGCTGGACTAGAAGAGAACTTTTTAAGAATCGGATGTCCTTGTCGTCGGGCCACCGGCCAGCGGGAGATCCCGCAGAAAACGCGCGGTCGGTGCTTTCCCAGCCCGGGAATCTGTTTGCTTTTTATGGGATGAAGGCCATGGAAATAGCGTGTATCCCAGCGACTCACAACCCTAAACACCAGTGATTTGTAGAGAGCCCACCCGAAAGGACAGACAGCAGAACCCTGTTCTGTACCTGCACCACTAGTTCTCAGGGATGAAACTCCTCTGACTTCAGTCTGCAGTGACCACATAACCCCTGGAATGTATTTCAAACCATCCCCTAAGGAAGGGTTTTCTCCTACAGATACTGACACGGCTGTAATAAAGTCTGACAGGGCCACACATGCCCTATGTTGTGTCAAAGAGGAACTCACGACAGCCCTCAGCTGAGCGGGGCCACCTTCTGTCAAACAGCCATTATGACTGAGCTTATTGTATTTCCAGCCTTAAAACTACTCTGTTGTCTTCCCACCCAGTAAGATTTCTGGCTACCTACGAACACAGTTGAGATTCTAATTTTCTAACTTAACTTTCAGCACTGGAAGAATCGGTTTTCTTCCCAAGATTAGCTCACATGCTTCTGGAGAAGCCAGAAAACAGTAATCGTGGCTACTTCAAAAGAGCAGGTGATGCACCTAATGCAAGGATGTGGGTGCTCCATCCAAGCCTTTGCAAGCGACTGGACATGAGATTGATCTCATTTCTTTAAGCAGGTATTTTTCCAGGAGACAAGCAGCACTTGTGGCTTTGCAGCCACTGAGGGAGTCAGGATTGCTGTGGCACAGTCTTCCTGTGTAGTAACTTAAAGGAAAACGTGGAAGTCTGCACGACTTGATATTTTATTTATTTTTTTCTGAAGGGTATTGTACACCAAATATCCCATTGGCAGGAAAGCGCATTCAATGTGTTTAGAAGCCAAACAGTCACTTTCATTTTAACAAACACAATTATAAAGTAAAAATAAACCACAAAATAATGAACTGCATGTTCATAACATACAAAAATTGCTGCCTACTCAGTAGGTAACTACAACATTCCAACTCCTGAATATATATATAAATTTACATTTTTGTAACAAAAATAGACTTTGAGAGGTGTGGGATTTTTTTTTTTTTTGCTTACATTCCATCCCTCAGGCCTTTCTCCTGCTCCTCTCCCCACCCATTCCCTGCTTCCCTTTACATTCTTTGCGTAACATCCCTTTCACTTTAAGGCAAGATGCAAAGCATCCATTCACACAAATGCATGACGTCAGCAAGGCTTCACAAAAAGGCACCAAGACTTTTAACTTTTAAAACAAAACTTCTGCCACATGTGAGTGTCTCATCAGATGATATTTACACAGCATCACTCTAACATGCTCAAATACAGTAAGTGCTGTTCCCAAAGAAGTTTGAAACGCGTTACAGCATTGTCACTGAAATAGAATTAACATTTACAAAATATGGCCCTGCAAACTCCAAATAATACAATATGAATATGCAAAGTTTTTTTTTTTCCACATCAATAGTACCCTAAAGGAAAGCAAAACCATGGCACATGTACAATTTACATCAGCTAGATACTTAATCAAAAGTCCTTTCTTCCTAATAAAAGACTATTGTTTACGGGGAAAATTATATTGAACTTATATCCACAGTCCATGCAAATTAAGTCATTCAACAGAGGTGGAAAACTTAAGCAGCAGTTGTTTCAGGCAGCTGAAGTTTAAACTAAAGTTAAATAGCCTTGCAACGTATGGTGTTGGGGGAGTAATTGGAGACTCCATGTCTGATAATACCAATGGAAAAGGTGAATTCTCCTGTTCCAGAAGGTCATCTCAGCAGATCTCAATTGTCCTTGGAGAAAAGGCTGAGTTCATGTCTGAAAGTGCTGAGGTCACCTGAGAGCTGAAATTATTGGTGACCCCTGGAGATGAGAAGGAGGTGGCCACTTGGGTCTGAAAAGTGGCAGTGCCAGAGGGATAAGTGGTTGCTATAGAAGGGGAGGGGAATGTGGTGTGTGCAGGGGACGGATAGGAAGACGGAGCAGGAGAGGAATACACTGTGCGCACTGGTGAGGGGTAAGTGGTGGTGATGGAGGAAGGGTAGGATGTAGTCACAGAGGATGAATAGGCAGGAATTGGGGAAGCAGTTGAGACTGGAGCTGCCTTTTCCACTTTCTTGTCCTTCTGCCTAAGGTGGATTTTAGTGTGCCTCTTCCTCTCATCACTCCTGGCAAACTTTCTGCCACAAATGTCACAGGCAAATGGCTTCTCCCCTGTGTGTGTGCGGATGTGCGTGGTCAAGTGGTCGCTCCTGCTGAAGTTCCGCATGCAGATGCGGCACTGGAAAGGTTTCTGTCCCGTGTGGATGCGGATGTGCCGCGTCAGCTCATCGGATCGGGAAAACCTCCGGTCGCAGGACTCCACGGGGCAGGCGTAGGGTCGCTCGTGAGGAGGGGTCTTGCTGGGACGGTTTGGGTATTTCCTCATCCTGCTGGGCTTGATCAGCTGGGACTGATAGTTAGTGTTGAGGGTCTTCAACTCCTGGGAACCAGTCTGAGTAGCAAATGCCTTAATAGTGGACAGTGGCGTGAGGGAAGGCTGCTGTGCTCTGGTCTCCAGGGCTGGGAAGGGCTTCTGATCAGCCGGAACAAGACTGAGCTCTCCCTGTTGCTGAGGGAACAGGTAATCCGGGATCATTGGCACCTGAAAGTTGGTTTTAGCAGTCGGATAAGCTGGAGGTGGGTACTGGATGGGGGCTCCAGAGGGGTTGGGGAAGGACTGGGTCTGCGATTCAGGGAAAATGTCAGAGCTGGAATTGGGAAACGTTGGTGCAGCTGAATAGATTGGACTGTTCTCGCTGGCTTGGACTGAGCAGCTCAGTGGGGAGCTCTGCGAGGAGGAGGATGGCGAAGATGAAGTAGGCGTCGAGGTGGGAGGTGCATTAGCCATGCCCACCAGCCCACTGACGAGGCTGAAGAGAGGCTCTGGCCATAAGGTGTTGCCGCTGTTGGGGGCCGGCTCTAAGGAGAAGCGCCCCGTGTAGGTTATTGGCGGCAGCCGCGTCGTTTGGTTGGGATAGCTGGTTTCTGGCAGGCTTTTCTCGTTGTTCAGGGAGATTTCGGGAAAAGTGTCTGAAAAGAGAGGAACAGCGATTACTTCCAGCAGCCACCGCAGCCGCTGCCGGAGCTTCGCGAGCCATCCCCAGCGCAGCGCAGCCCCAGATTCTGGTTAATCACTAATTGAGCGTAACATATTGCAGCGCCGCTGGCAGCGCTCCAGCCGCAGCCAGTCCGGAGCTCTGACGCAAACAGGAGGATCCCCCCGCGCGGCCGCCGGGACCGGGGGCGCCGCTGCAGCGCGGAGCTCCCGCAGGCGCCGCTGCCCCCGCGGCGGACCGGGACTGCCCGCCCGCCCGGGCCGGGTCAGCGCGCTTACCTGCCGCCAGGTGCTCGAAGTGCTGCTCCCCGGGCTCCCCGGCGGCGCCGAAGCCCCCGCTCTCGGGCGCCCCGGGCGGGGCGAGGAACTGCGGGCCCCCGCCGCCGAGCAGCATCATCTCCTCCAGCTTGGGGTAGTGAGTGTCCATGGCGGGGGGCGAGTGCGGGAAGGCGCCAAAGGGGTCGGAGATCTGCAGCGGGGGCAGGAGCTGCATCTCCGCCTTGGCCGCGGCCATGAGGGCGCGGGGCTCCGGCTCTGACGGGTGATGGCGCTGCCGCCGCGGGGCCGGCGAGGCGGCCGTCGCCTGCTGTGTGCCCCGCGCCGCGGTGGCCCCGGCGCTGCCCGCTGGAAGCGCTCGGCTCCCCGCCCGCCCGCCCGGGGCTCCCCCCGGCTGTGCCCGCTGGAAGCGCTCGGCTCCCCGCCCGCCCCAACACCGCCCCTATATATCGGGTCTCACCGGCCGCGCTCCGCCCCGGCCATGACGTACATGGCCATATATGGAAAGCAGGAAGCCCTTATATGGTTGCGGCCTGGAGGACCCCGCCTGGCGTCAGCGCCTGGCACCGGGGAAAGCCGGGCCGGGGGGCCCCGCCCGCCCCGCGCCGGGAGCCCCGCGCCCCGTGCGGGGCTGTCCCCGGCCGCGGGCAGCGCCTCCGCAGCGCCCCGGCAGCGCCGCCGGCCCCGGGGAGCGGGGTCTCCCGGCCCCCGCCGGCCGCGGCGGCGGCGCCGCCGGAAACCCCCGCCGCACTTTCCATATAAGGGAACGGCCTTATAAGTCCCGGTTCCGGCGGAGGCTCCCGCTCCTTATATGGCGGTTCCGGCTCCGGGTGGGGGGGCGCCGAGCCAAGGCTGCAGCCGGGCGCGCGCCCGCCCCCGGGGCCGCGGGAACGCGCGGGCGCTGCCCGGGCGGGCGGCGCGGGGGGCGCCCGGAGAACCCCGGGGCCGTTCGCCCTCACCCCGTATTTGCTCAGCTCGCACTACTCGCCCCCCCACACACACACCTCAGCCCCCGCGGAGGAGCCGAGCGCCGGCGGCTCACGGTCAGCTCGGCAGCCCCAGTGCGGAGGAGTTTTCTGGGCGCTGGCAGCGCGCCCAGGGCGGGAGCTGCCCGCTCCCGGAAAAGGGGAATCTCCGGGATTCCAGCGGGCCTGCCGGGAGAGCCCTGCTCCCTCCGCCCGCTCCCGGCGAGAGCGGCGGAGCCCAGACCGGGGCAGACCCGTGCTCCGCGCGGCGGAGAGCGGGGCACGGATACAAACAGAGCCGCGGGTACCACACGGCCGCGGCCGCCACTGACAGCGAGTGACAGCGCTCGGGACTCCGCTCTCGCCCCTCGTTAGGGCCGTCCCTTGGGGCGGCCGCCGCTCCCTCCCCGCACACACGGGGCCCGCACGGAACCACCGCGCACCGCCGCGGGAGCGCCGGCGGGGCCGGGGGAGCCCCGGGCGCTATAAATAGCGGCCCCGGCGGTGCCGCCGCCCCGCCCCGGCCCCGCCCGCGCGGCCCCGCCGGCGGGGCTCCCCCGGCGCGCGCCCGGGCGGCGGCGGCGGCGGCGGCGGCACCGGCGACGCAGTGCGGCCGCAGTGCGCGTGCGCGGGGCCGCCGCCGCCGCCGCCGGGGCTTCCCCGCAGTGCGCGGGGACCCGCGGGGGGGGCGGCGGGAGCGGCCCCGGGGGCACCGGCGGCGCGGGGAGGGGCGGCAGCGGCGGGGCCCGCGGTCCCCTTGCCTGGTCTGGCCGCGCCTGACACGTCCGCGCTGTGCCGGGCATCCCCCCCCCCGCTCTGCGGGCGGGCGGTTGTGTAACTCACCGCGCTCCGCCGCCTTTGCGGGTTATATCCGAGTTGCAGGGCTCTGCCCGCCCGCTTTTATGGAATATTTAAACTTCTGCCGTGTGCACGGGTTTAACCGAGTTGCTATATTTAGGGCAGTGCCTTGTCAGTGTCGCTGTGCGGTGCCTCCCACACTGAGGCATTTCCAGCTTAAAACCAGCGATGGGTTGTAGCCGCACGATGCCTCCGGGAAAAATGGGGAAGGCTCCCGTTTATCCGCAGCTGGCGTTAGCGAATGGCAGCTAATACACATCTGTTCTTTGGTACTTGCTCTTTGTGGAGAGAAATCGTACCAGTTTTCAAATGTCAGTGCACCAGGCCAGACCTCAATCTTGAAAATGTGATTTGGTGCTTTTCGTTTTTTAACAAATACCTGCTGCAGGGTTTGTGACGTGCCATACATAATGATTACAACTAGTCTGTTTTTCACCAGCCTGTCACAGTGTGGAGCTCTGTTAGAAAGGGATGAGTAGCAGAACTTGACTTTTTCTACAAACACCGTAGTTTGTTTTGGCTTCTGAACGTGTTTACTGACACTGCAGAAGCCATTGCATCTTTCTTTCCCTCTTTTCTTTATGCTATTATTTTTCAAGATTCCCAGAGAATTTCATTCATACACTCTGCATATGTTAGGCCCAATATTCCTTTACTGGTATTGAACTACATAATTCAGACAAATTTTGGTTTGGTTTGGTTTGGTTTTCCAAATCTGAAATCACAAAGAGATGAAAAAAAATCTATTGCTCTCTTCCTTTTCAATTACCTCAGATATTTTTTGTTAACTGCTGTTTTCATGACCAGCTTACTTCAAGTCTTGCCAACCTGTACTGTGACTAAAAGTAAAGTGGCCACTGTTGGCACTGAATTAACTAAGTTCAACTCTGAGTGCAAGAAAAGTTAATTGACTTTGTAACTTGCCCGGTGTTCTAATACAAATTTTGGTTCAATTAGATGCACTTTTCACTTCATCCACAAACAGCTTCCTTGTGTCTGGAATGCCTGCTGACTTTTGGCAAAATTCAGTCATTTTCTTTCAGAAATATTGGTTTTGCCTGGATATGTAATACTAACAGCATTGATCATAATTTCTCTAGGTCCCACACTAATTGTTCAAATACACGTGCCTTCAATTGTCTTAATCCTGAACCTCCAACTACCTTATCCTGTTCTCTCCTTTGTTTCGCCTGGATACTGTTTTTAATATTCCAGACTGTAAAACAAGTTATTAGATATCCCTTTAAAAAGTTTTATTATTCTCCAATTTTATCATTCTCTGCCCAAATAATTAGAAAAGAGGGGCTATTGCAGCTTTTTAAAGAAATGCTGTAGAATTATTTCTGTCCTCTCACCCTGCACTCCAGAACCAAGCCACTTGATTTTAAAAACTGTGATATTTTTATGCATTGTACTGCAGGATATTCTACAGATATATTAAACTTATTTATAATTAATTTTTCTTTCTTTGCAGTTGCATTCATTACAATAAAAGTCTGTCGCTTTTGGACAGGGCACAGAGGGAACGGGTATAAATGCACTCATAAATGAGGAAATACTTAAATCTCAGCAGCCTTTTCAGTCCTGTGAGGAGTGAAAACCAGGTTTTTTTGAATGCATGGCTTTGCTGTAGTGACTGAGACAATGTTTGCTGCAGAATTCTCCCCCCACTGTGGTATGTGGTTCTCTTTGCTCTGTGCACAGGCCCTCAAACCGTGCTGCTCTCGCTGGCTGTGGCAGAGCTGTCCATCACCCAGGAGAGGGAACTCTTCCCTGTGATTACTCTAGAGCAAGGTATGCTCTACAAAAACTAAATAGAGCAGGGATTGTGTAAGAATCGGGTTGCTTGCTTGGTTTTTTTCCTGATCTCAGACATTATAGATGAGCGGCAAGATGACGTCATCGATTTTTCTCAGAAATCTAAGGCACCTGAGGGCTTTCCCCTCAGGCTTTCCTGCTCTGATTTAAAGAAAACCCTTTAAAAATAGTTCATTTGGGACACATGGATTAACAGACTTCAAAAGCCAGTACAGTACTTGAAGTATCCAAACATTTCCCTGGTGCTGAAGAGCACCTCTGCTCTGGTGAACCTTAATCCTCCAGTTGAGGTAATTTGGCTGTGGTTGCCAAGAGACAACGCTTACCTCAGTTTGCTGTTAGCCCTGTGACAAGTGGTATTAGGTCTCCTATGGTATCAGGATGAGTAAGACGATTCACCATATACTGGTGTCCTCTTTGTCCCTGCAGAATTAATATATGAGAAATATCGGTAAGGTAAAGGTAAGAAGGTAGTGGAAGAAAAGCAGAGCAGGTAACAATTATGAGCATTCAACAAGTGTTACCAATGAACAAAGACAACAGATGCCTCTACCAGTGCTGGGATCTCTCTGCTGCTGTTACACAAGCACTCATTTTCCTCCTTTGGTCGTTCACTTTCTTCTTCAGAACAAAAATCACCGATGCCATCTACCGTATGTGTGTGTATCTTTAGACATGAAGGATTATTTAAGATGCCAGGCAGACTCAATGTACTGAAGCTAAGGAAGTCTTCTGACATTAGGTTAACATTTCATTTGGGGTGAGATTAAAAAAAAAGGAAACACAAATTATAAGCAGAAAGCACTTCATCATTCACAACTACTGCCCAGCTGAAACTGTAGCCCCTGATGTGGGCCTTGTATTCTGTAGGGGAAGTTGGGCTGGTGCTAGTGACAGAAAGAAAAATGTTGTGAAAGAGCAATTTAATTGTGTGTTCCTAGCCCAGCACAAGGAACACACACTGCAAGTGAAGTGTTACATAACACAGCCTTGGGAAAAAGCACAACAACAATGAGCACAAATAAATCAACACTGGGACCAGTGACTACTAAACCAATACAATGAATGCTCATAACAAATCTGGTTTAACACATTTTGGTCAGATCTGTCATTATCTCACTCCTTTGTGCTCCACAATAGGGCACCAAAAAGGACTGTTGTGGTCTAAACTCAGCCAGCACTAAGCACCACACAGCCTGTACCTCACACAGTCCCCACCTCACGATGGGATGAGAAGGACAATCAGGAAGAAAGTGAAAACTCCTGGGCTAAGATAAGAAAAGTTTAATAACTGAAACAAAGTAAAATATAATACTGCTACTAATCATGATAATAACAATAACAATAATAGTAATGAAAAAGAGAGAGAGAAATAAAACTCAAGATGCACAACACAATTGCTCACTGCCTGCAGCCCAGCAGCAATGGCCAGTTTCTGGCCAACTGCCCCCAGTTGATATTTTCTGGTGTGGAATATCCCCGTGACCAGTTTGGATCAGCTGTCCTGGCCATGTTCCCCACCAGCTTGTTGTGCACCTGCTCACTGGCAGAGCACGGGAAACTGAAAAGTCCTTGACTTATGGTACTGAGCAACAAAACATCAGTGTTCATCAACATCAGTTATCAACGTTATCCTCATACTAAATCCAAAACACAGCACTGCTCCAGCTACTAAGAAAAAAATTATCCCAGCTGGAACCAGGCCAGGCACAAAGATCTTCTTTTCTCTCAAGATGTTGTAAGCTAGTGAAAATAAATAAGCAAGGTGCTTCACCTTGGACAGGGTATATATTGATACCTCCAGTATCAACAGAGGCTGGGGGATGAACAGGTAAGAGAGCAGCTCTGCTGAGAAGGACTTGTGGGGGCTGGTGGATGAGAGTGGTCTAGTGGAAGGTGTCCCTGCCCGTGGCAGGGGAGTTGGAATTAAATGATCTCTAAGGTCCCCTCCAACCCAAACCATTCTGGGATTCTATGATTCAGTACTCCAGCTGGCAAACTTAGTGATGTGACAATGCCATTTTAAATGACATTTCCTACTTTCTGTAACACAAACAGTGCCACGGGTTGTTTATTTACAAGATTTCACACGACCACAGAGGCAAACCACCCTGACAACAAAAGATTTGGGAGTTAGACAGCAAAACACTAGGAAATTCATCACAGAAATACCCATGAGCTCTTAACTACAATGCCTTTCTGCTTAACCTGAAATATCTATGCAGAATACTCTTCCTCTTGCTATGATAGTTCACTAATGAACAAAAACAAACCACTGCTGCATACTCAGGACATTATAGCAAGGATGGAGGCTTATTGTTCTGAAGATTTGTCTTGCAATTTTCAAACCCCAAGAGTTTGGGGGTTTTTCCACCCTCGCTGCAGCGCTTGATAGAAAGTAACATGAAAAAAAAAAGGTGTTATTACAGCCATATATCTCATATTCTTTCCAGCCTGTAACAAGAATTCAGAAGATAGGAGTTCCTTCTTGAATGACATTGGCTGATAATCCAATCAGAGTACTGAAGGGAGATTCTGTTCTAATTGGCTCCCAGCTCACAACAGCAATGCCCCCCAGCCACAGCACCCCCCCTCTTTTACATCAGTCAGCTTCCTATCCCATGCTAGCACATGCTCAAGTGTTGTAGGCGTAATCATGCACACACACACAGACACCACAGTACATCACTATATATATATGTATATATATATATATATATATATATATACATATATAAAATTGACTAACCATAACACAAGCACATGAGCAATTCAAAGGCAGAGCTTTAACCCACTCAGGCTGTGGCAGTAAAAGGGCAGCAGCTCCATGCAGTGGCTGCAACAGCCATGGTCACTTTGCAAATAAACTATGTGTTCCATTAGATTATGAAATTTGGAAGGAAATACCCTCCCTTGCATTTCAGTTAGTCCTCAGAGGTCAGAGGGGCTGGGCACAGCCAGGTTTAACTTCTGATTATAACCAACTTGTCACTATAAATTCTTGAGTAGGAGCAACAGGTCACAGATCAAATGCTGAAGACATTTCTAGTTATACTGCCTTTTTTCATGGATGTTACCAGTGTTCATCCTGTGTTTGATGGACATAAATAAGGCAGTGAGTTTCCTCAAATTTCTATCCTACAGCAAATAAAAATACAGTGCTTGATACTGCTATGAATCAGAGGGGACTTAAAAACGCACATAATTGCCAAATATCTTTCTTCCTCTCACTTGTCTTACATGTTTTTAATGCGAGTACATCACTTATCACTATGTCTGGCAGTGAGCTTCTGAGTAAGAACTGTAATTTGGCTTTTCTATATTGTATTCTATATTGGATTTTCAATTGGCAGATACAACACATCTTTTTTTTTTCTTCCAGTTTTCTTCCATGAGTGCTAATATACACATTGCTGCAGTCACCTGGCTGAACAGCTATGTTGAAACCACCTACAGCCCTGCACTGGAATAGGTACTCTGCTCTTACTGTGTCCTTGGTTATAAATCTGTCCTGACAGAGGCCTTGCTGTCATCCTCAGTGACTGTCAAAACCTCAGTGGGCTGCAGCCCTTTCGTTCCCTAGTTTTAATATATTTTATTCCTAGTTGTAGATTAAAATTATGCAAATCACTTGCATTTCTTGTACACAGCTTTACTAGGTACGGGGATAATATTGTTTGTCTCTACCTGTTCCTCGAATGTCCATCTGCCTCTTTTTCTTTAAAAATATGGAATACAGATCATGGAGGCAGGGGGAGAACCCTCCTTAGCAAACAAGCCTTAGGGAAACTAAGCTTGCAATTGCTGTGAGTGTCAGTGCTGCTGCTGGCTCAGTATCCATGGAAACCTGATTTCCCATTTTGCTGCAGGAATTAATTGAGGATCCCAACCCACTTGCTCAGGGAATCACTATGATATTAACTCACATCAAGCTATCAGGCTCACTTTATTATCTCAGATACTCTTTTCATTACTTTTTATCAGGACAAAAGGTTCAATTAGCTTTCACCAACTTAACAAAAAAAGGCCACCTAAATCTTTACCTCCTCAAAACTAGGGCACAGCACACAGAGGCTACATCTTGGAGATTTACATCTTTCAGAAGGAACTTGGCCAAAATGTCAACAACAGGAGAAGGTGCTCTATGCTAATCTTTCCAACATCCTATACACTGTTTTTCACCTATGCTGCATCATCTTGGTGGAAAAAGCCACTGTCCACCCTTCAGTATCAGAGCGTAACTTTGTCTTCCACAGTTCGTTCTTGCCTAAGATATAACGTGCAAAGCTTCAAAGAGAATAAGCCAAAAGGGACTTTTGCTAAGGAATATTGTTTCCAGACTTCTCTTTGAAGGGTTTTCATTAATTACAAACATAAGCATGTTAAGTTCCCTCAAGGTCTGCTTCTGGATCATGCATCTCTGGTTATCTACCTTTGAACTTTCTTTCCTCTTGCTTTTATTTCCTGTTGAATTCCCTAGCTGCTGACCCCATTCCCTTTATTTCTCTCTGATCTCCAAATCATCTTCTCTGCTGTACGTCTTTTCTGCTTGGACATTGATTTTCTCCATTTTCATCTTTCCGATACTTTGTTTTTAGCAGCTGGTCTTTTTGTAACCATGACAACTACATCATATCAGCAAAGGATCTCACTATTATCTGAGGAACCGGATCTCATTAAATGCCAGGGATGTTTGCTTGAGCTGACGTTTAGTGTCCTGTACCCAGGGGAGGAGCTTTGTTTGGAGTTTTCTGTATTTTATCTGTGAGCCAGGAAAAGCCAATTTCTGTTGTTAGCTGGTATTCTTCAGACAATTGTCCTCCTCCATCTTTCATCTGCACTATCAAGACACAGTCCTTCCCACAAATGTGGACTGTTGAAGAATATTATCACAGGAAAGATGGCAGGGATGTTATAGACCCATCATACAGTCCCTGGGCTGGATCTGTTACATCTCAAACACTGACAGTTTATAAGAAACTGATTGCTCTCAAACTGAAATTTCAGGTGCTGCAAAAGCTGCATATACTTGCTACAGAATGGGTTTGTATTTATGGACAAAGCTAAACACCACTGTTTTCTCTAAATAGTAAATGCAGGCAAGGGAAAAGTGAAAATAACATTTTGAACTGGCTTGGTGGTAACTCAAGACAAGTCAGAAAAACAGTGAGGAGGATGAAGGAATACCATAGACCAGCAAAAGACTACTGGAGTACAAGGACACAAGTATTCTTGCAGGAAATAATTTTCCCTTCTAGCTGGATTTACAAGTTACATGTTATGTTATATTGTTACCACCAAGACTGAGGACTGTGGTTAATCACTCCTCAGTCTCAGGCTGCAATTTCCCAGCATCAGACTCTTCAGGCATCTGGAGATTCAAACGCTGTGAGAAATGAGTTAGCCACATGTAGACTTTCAGAGAGAAGTCCAAGGAGAAGAGAAATTAGCAGGCAAGAACCTACATTACACCCACAGCAAAGCTCGACTGTGTCTGTGTTTCTCTTCACCCGCTGTAAAAACACCAACTCACTTGTACCTCCTGCCTCTTTCTCCTCACATCAGTAAGGACCATCAGGAGCTGTGAATCAAGTACTGGGATAAAGTAACACCTCAGTGAAAGCACCTGCCTTATGTTCAGCTGCAGTGAGAATATCAATTGTTTCACTCTAAGAAATTGCTGACAGAAACCACAACAAAACCAATGCAAATTCATCAGGCATCCTCTTCTGTCCATCTTCACTCAGTTCAGGCTACTCAGACTTTCTAAGAACCTTAGAAAAAGACAAAGCTAGCAAACACAATTTGATGGGAGCTCAGGATGAAAGGGTGAACACAATGAAACAGTGAGGCAGCAAGTGTGGAACAAACAAGCAAAAATACTTTTCTCTAGTGGAACCCAATGCTGAGTGATGCTGTATAGGCCAGGAGCATGAACAGCTACAAAATGGGCTACATAAACAGATCGACCAGTGGCCATTAAACATAATGTTGAGAAGCAGCCTCAGGTTCAGGAATCACCTAATATTGGACAGTGGGAGCAGGAGAAAGAAAAATCACACTGTGCTTGGTTTGTTTGTTATGTATTATCACCACTCCCTACTGGAAACTCACAGGCGAGAATTAGATGGGTTAAGGAGACTTGATCTGTCAGTTTTGACAAAGGTAAAACTCAATAAAGTACGGAAAAATTCTAAAAAGATCAAAAGTCTTGCTTTTTACAAAAGGAACAATTAAGATGCAACATAATTGTAAAAAAAAACCCAACAACAAAAAAACCCCCAAAAAACCCAAACAAAACCCAACCAACCAACCAAACAAAAACAAAAACCCCAAAACAAACAAACAAAAAACCCCCAAAACCCAAACCAAACCAGAGGGCTCAATATATAATCTCTCAGAATATATGAGAAGGAACACCATGAAACAAAAAGGAAGTATATTTTTTTTCACAATACCTAACCCATGGAGCTCTCATGAAATACCACAGAGACATACAGCCAGCAGATGCAGCAAACACTGAGCACTCCATCCGCTTAGCAACATGTTCCAACCTGGATTTAATTTAAAGAGACTATTCTCCTCTCCCATCACTGCTCCCTCATAGCATAATCTAAATTAAATATTGGTAACTACTAAGCAAAAGCACCATCAACCAGGTCAGGACAGTTAAAATTCCTTACAGTCACTTACCTGTGAATAACTTGGTACCATCAGAGACACAGACCTGGGTTGGCCAGACCACATAACTGAGGTAATTCAGCAGTTGTATCCCGAGTTTTTTTGGGAAGGGTTTAAAGTTTGCGGTAGGAATGACAGGAAATGGAAATCCTGTATATTTCAGATCAAAGGGCCATTTAATAAATCATTTTTATATGAGGGCCTTTAAAAGCAAAAAACCACAATCCTGCTCCATTATGAAAGAAATTTCAAGCCAATACCTTAAAATCTGAAATGTGAATAAGAAACTCTTATTGCTACTACATACCACACATAGCATTCTGTTTGGCTTGGTTCCCACAAGCAATTGCAGTGCTTGTACATAAATTAGGCAAACCCTCCTCTTTTCTATGTTCATCTGCTTTTCTTTGCTGTCCTTAACAAAATAAAATTCAGTGTTTCTCAAAACCAGTTCCAATTTAGGTGCTATTCAGATGCTCTGTTTACCAGGATTTATCCAGTGGGTTGGATAATGTCAGCAGTGAAGTTCCTGCTGGCCTTTACAAACAGTCCTCGTGCTTCAACTTGCCTCCTCCTGTTTTGCCTCTTTAGGCTTTCAATTTTGCTTCTCTACAACAGCTTCTAACACTGGCCAGATAATCTGGTCAATAGGTTGCTTTTTGCTTGGGAATGTTTTGGTGTAGCAAGGTGTGATGAAGTAGTTCTACCAAAGCTATTTAAGATTTTCTCCATATCACCAGACAGCTCCCTGCCCCCCACCTCAGCTTGTTTATCTCTATATTTGCAGTGTTGTGGGTGGAAATGCCATTTGCTATACCAAGGGGAGCAATATCTGAAAAGGGACAGGAGAACTAATGATTCCTCAGCCACTAATCTAGAGGCTAAAACCTAAGTCTCAATGTTATTCTCTTTTTTCCCCCTCTCACTTTAGCAAATGAAATGTTATTTTCGCAGGCATTTATTAGTCTCATATTAATCCTCCTTTTCTGCAGAATTAAACATCTAGTCTTTTCAGTATTTTGCAGGGTTTCAAAAAGAATCTTTGAGAGCTACAGTGGAGAAAGCACCCAAGGTAATCCAGAATCTCCCATGAACAGCAAGAAGAGTGCTACCAATTTTATTCAGTTTATAAACATGTTCTCTCCACTACACAATTCCACAAAAGTCACTGAAGTGAGAAAAACACATTTTTCCAGCCTATGGAGCACAATATTTCTGTTTCTGCCTTTTCCCCCCCCCCCCCCCAGGTTCCTCAAGGACAACACAGTCAGAGTTCAATGCATTGGAGACAGGGAAGGAGAGGAGAACGTTTTCATGGAGAATTATTTTTGGGGAATGGAGGCTTTCACTAACACAGGGAATGGTGTAGCCCCTTAGAGAAGCAAGTCCAGAAAAGGTCAACTCTGGCTTCTTATAAGAGTTTTGTTAGGGATAATACCAGTAATACAATTAACAAAAACAATGCCCCAGAATCGCGGGCAACAGAAAAGTTTTCCTGTCTTTTAGGAAGATTTTAAAATACTTTTAGCAGTGTTTTCATGTATTTAATTATATATGTGATCATATATTTAATTATGTTTGACATTTAACTGACATTTATTTTTCATTTTTTCTTGCACATCTTTAAAATATATCTGTCTTTGCATATTTGCACTTGGCAATGTAAACACTTGGTCAGTTAGCTCTGCCCCCCTTCTCAGATCCAAATATCAGGTAATAACTCCTTTCAAGTACAACTGCTTTGAGTTAGATTTGAACCTGCAGCTGTCCTCAATGTTATTGCTGGTTTCCAGAGGCAATCACTGTCTCTGATTCTAGCATATTCTACATTCTTCAGATATTTTACTTTATAAAATATTAACTTGCTAAATAATCCCAAAAGCTGTTTCTTGCTAATCAGGGATGTTTCACTCTTCATTCAATAGGGCTGAATGAAGTTAATTCCAAAGGATTAAGACATAAACTTTCTTGTCTCTTCAGAGAGCAACATTTTTCTCTAATTCCTGCCCCACCTCTCAGTAGGTTATTATTCCTGAACATGTATTATTTACCTTTCTCTCAAGGTTGATCTGTGATAAAAATTCCAAAATAAAGCACAACTCTTGCTTCAAAGAAAATCTGAAGACAACAGTAACTCGAGTATTCAAGGATGCTTAAGTATTTATTCAGTTAAACATCACAATCTTCTGAGAGGAAAAGTCTCATAGTAGTCAGAATAGTGGTAGACTTACACATTTTTCTTTGTTTGGCTTGTAAAAGGTGAGGAAAGAAGTGTGATTGTAATAACACATGGTACAACAGATCACTAGAGGCAAGGTTCTGCTTCTACTTCATGATGGAAACAGCCCAAGTCTGGACTGTATCCTTATCCTGATTTTGGGTTTGCTTAAACTGTTCTTTTACTGAGTGCTGTGAGCTTTTATTGCAAGCTGAGCAAGAACTCTAAAATCAACCTGACTGAAAACTCATTGCTGCTTCCTCATTAATATGCCAGAAGGACTGTGACATTTCTATGCAATGTCTGTGCTCTTGGGACTGATGATTCAGCGTAGAGCTGTGTGGAATTTCTACAAAACTTCAAGCCTCCTTACTTTTCAAATGGCTTCATTTTACTAGTTTGTCAAGCAAAACTAAAAATAATTGTTTTGTGTGCAATTACAAGAGAAAAGATGGAAATTTCACTGCACTATTTATTAGGCAACTCATTAGAAAGCAGAAGCTGCATTTTCAAGAGCACTATGAAATATATCTCCCATGTTCAATTCTTTGGGTTTTTTTCCTGCAGTTAGAAAAAGAAATCACGCCAAAATTTTAAGGTGCATAGTGAATAACACTCGAGTTAAAAGAGCATGCAATTAAGATTTCTGTAGGTCAACTTGATGATATTTGTTCCTTGCTTGTCATAGTTTCATGAAACAGATAAGGAAAAAGCTACCAGGGATAGCAACTGGCAAACCAGACATGTTAAAGAACTGGATGTCTCAAAACAAGAATAAAACTACAGACTCATTTTGGTTCTCACAATATTGCAGTTTAGAGACTTGCCTCACTACAAATTAAATGCAAAAGACTCATTTACAGAAAATGAATGTACCATCATAGGTCTTAAAATCCAGCAATGTCCCCACAGGTCTGCAGCCAAGAAGACACCAATCTGTGTCCTGTCTGCAAGTGATTCTGCCAAGAGTCATCCTCTGGTTCACAGTAAAACACAACAGGGACAAAGACAAAAGAAATCATGAGATCCACTGGCAGGGAGCAGTCAAGGACCTTATAAACATTCTTCCCACATGAGCTATTTCCTTGTGAACACATGAACATATTTACAAAAGCACAGTGGGGGAGTCAAAGCCCTCTGCATTCAACACAGGCAAGTAAGAACAAAGTGACAGAATTTGCTGTGTGACAGAGGCCAGTTGTGCCCTCACAGACACGAAGGAAGACACGGTCTGGGCTTGGAAACTTCAGTCACAACAAGCACCCACTCCATGAAAGAAAATGACTTCTGGGAGTGCTGGGCTACGTGCATTGTATGCATATTGTATGGCATAAAATTATACACTTTAAGCTCCCTCACAGGCCATTTCAGAAGGAAAGGAACAGAGCAATTTTATTAAGAACTTTTACCACGTTTAATTATCAATCCAAATTTTTAATTTTCCAAGAGAGCAATTATGTTGGGAAATACCTATAAAGTCAACAGGAGTGTTGTTTTAAAGGAACTGAGTAGAATACTTTATAACCTGATATACTTCAGAATCATTAGTGAATCATGTATTAAAACTACATATAATGCAAGTTAAGATGCATTGGAAAAGCTGCTGAACACAGAAATTAAAGCCAAAGGAATCTACAGTATCCAACAGCTGAATTCCCTCTGATTTCAGGGGCACAGATGACATCATCAGAAGGGTAAAGGAAAATCATGGCAATAAATTAATTAAAAAAAAGAAAGAAAAAGAGAAAAGCATCTTGAAGGACAGCCTTCCAAGAAATCATGTCTTTAATCACCTGGAAAGAACTCTAGAAAACAAGATGTACTGAGCAGTAAGAAATCACTGGATCAGTATTAAATATATATTATGGCAGCAAGAAAAGATTGCTGTATGTAATTTCCATCTGCATAGCCTCACATGCAGGGAGGGCATTCTACTTTTAAGTAGTCTACATTCATTACTGAACACTTCTGCACCAGAAAAGGATTCAAAAGGCAAAATGCACAAATTCAAATCAGAGTATAATTTATACGACAACATTTGAAGGTTTAGGTGTGTAAAGTTTAGTAAAATATCATCATCTACGCCCACAAATCCACCTAATGTGCAGAGTTAAGATGAATTCTCCATAGGAATGATAATGTCAAATCAGGATTAAATTAATAACAATGTATTCAATTACTTCTTTCTTCTTCTATTTTAAGTAATCCTAAGCAGGCCAGAATTTTCCAGACTTCATAGTTCCAACTGTTTAACATCTTTGTTCGAGTCCCTTCTTCAGGGCAGGTGTTTCCTTCCATCCCAGGTGTGCACACCTGTGTGCAGTGACTTCACCCACCTGACAGATGCTGTGGTCACTGCTGTGTTGTACACGCTGCTGATTGATTCTCCTCCTGCTTCTGCCTTTTGCTTCCTTGTTCCATGGAAACCTACTGTAAATCCTGGCACGTGAGTTAGGTCGCTCTCTGAAAAGGACCCAAATTACTTCGGTGGGACTGCTTCTCCTCTTTCACTGCTCTCACAGTAATGTAATTAATGTAATTAATGCATTATGTAAAAATCAATTAAGGTCCTGACTGCTTTTTCTGCAGGCTGAGTGTGGCAGCATTTGCAGCGTCTTTCACTGCACCAATGGCAGCAGCTCCATAGCAACAGCATGTTTGCATTCCTACAGGAACCACATTGCTCCTGTACTACCAGGAAAACCCTTCTGACATGTGTAGTCACAGTTATTTAGTTTGTGTGCTGAAGAATTTATTGTGATTAATAAAGATTTAACTAATATATTTGTTTATTTGTCCATAGTTAGCAGATGGTTTCACTGTTCCAGCTTCCATGTAGAGTGACAGTATTGCTTTAGTGCTGAAGAACTGGAAGTTTTGTCTTCCCTCACCTGCAATTCAATAATACTCAAACATATGTAAAAGCTCTTTGGAGGGTTTAAACAGACATTCCCTGAAATAATCCTTCATTTGTCTTGTAGAATCTCTGATCCTTTTAAGTGTACCCATTGCAAAAGGTCTTCACCCATTCAGCACCATCCAAGAAAAGCTTTTCTTAAAGTACACACAAGCAAAACCAAACAGATTGGATTAGAAGTAGCCAAATGGTTGGGCACAATTACATGAAATACAACAATACAAATGTTTAAGTTGAAAACCAGAATCCCACACATATACCACATGTACCCCAGATACCACCACTTGTAGCCAGTAGACTAAGAGGCTCTAAAATTAAAGTGTTTTACTGGTAAGCACAGAATATTCAAGATATTCATTGCTCTGTATCCATTTTGATCCCTGTCCTCTGTAGCCAGATGACACTTATGATTTAGAAACTATTCTTATGGTAAGGAAGAACACAAATCATACCCCCCCTAACTGGTAGAGAAAGCACACCAGGTCAGGACAGGCACTTGTACTCTCATTCCATGGGAAATGAGGCTGATGAGAATTGAACAGATCTCCCACTGGATGCAAAGAACGCTTCCAAAGCCTCAGGGTTATCCACATTATTAAGTAACAACAGCTCTAGTGAGGCAACATCATCAATCAGCATGAATATTCCTCACCAGATAAAGCTCTGGGATTGAAAAGGATTATCTCCATCGCTGTGCCAACAGACTAAGCAGTTTGCCAGTCACCTCTAACCTATTACTTAACAACTCACAAATTCAGTGGTCATTTCCACTGCAGCCTGCTGGCCCAGGAGGAGAAGAGGCTCAGCTCCAGGAGCTTCCAATGATTCTAATAAACAGGCAAACTCCAAGTCCAAATCCAGTGCAGCTCATTAATTGCTCCTGCAATCCTTCACCATGCTCTAACTCTGCACATACAAATGCTTTCCACCCTCTGTCCTCCCCAGAAGTTATCAGCAGTTACAATTCAGGTAGGTCTCCTCGATGCTTAACAGTAACCATATTTAATTCTGCAGGAGCAAAAAGGCCACCTAACAACTACACTCGTGAGATGAATCCAAGTCCTCAGTCAGCAGCTGGCAAGTGCACCCAACCTAATTGAGAAGCAACATTTAAGTGAAGAAATAAAGCCAGGACACACCAGATTCTCCCAACTTGCCTTATTTTTACACAGCAGAAACAGCAGGACTCTGTATTAATTTTCATATCTTTATTCATTCAACAATGGAGAGGGGGAAAGGCAGAAGACTAAACACATAAGACATGAAGATAAACTGAAACAATTTAGAAGCACAGTTCGAGAAGGTAACAAAACAGCAGTTTTTAAAAGAAAAATATTCACAGGTATCAGTAGTGAGAAACGGGCATGAGGTGGGAGAAAACCACGTAAACTCAATTGCAAAGAACAAAAAGCCATACCTGCAACTCATAAACATGTAGGCCTATTCTAATGACACATGGAGATCTCAATTCAAATTATCCAAGACGTTTATCTGTCAAAATAAACTGGAAATAAAAAGTGAATAAATAACCTCCAGAATCTCTCTCCCCCACCCACATCAATAACTAGACCTTATCACAGCAACATTTTGTTTAGAGGTGCCACCATATAATTGTGTTCAGTTATGCTTGGAGCACCACTTACCAGAAAGACCCACATGAAACAATAGCAAGAAGTAATATTCAAAATTTAGTCCTCAGATGATGCCTTTTTTGTCTTGTCAGCAATCTTCAGCAAGCTGATACAGCCTGAATAGACACAGTGTAATAAGCTTTTCCAAATACTCTTTAACCCCAACAGAAGGGCTGTATTTACAGGTTTATGACCCTTATGCCTCAGAAGGGAACTTGGCCAGAAAAGCTGCTTCCAGCAGAAATGTCAAAATAATCGAGAAGGGAAATAAGGATTAGCTGCCACCTTGTGGAATGAAAGCACATCTGCATTGATAAAACCTTGTGTATCACACTCTGGGTAGAAATGGAAGATAAAACACGGGTCCTTCAAAACAGGAGAAAATAAATGAGGGCAAAAGAGCAAGATATCAAAGAGAGAAATACATGAGTTTCTTTAATGTTCTTCACAAAAGAGAATGTAAAAAGATACCTAGAAAGAGTCTGGGTGTCAAAGCAAGCACAACATGAGAATTAGGTTTTCTACATTTAAGTCATAGCAGCAAGTGACCAAACTTTTAAGGACTCTACAAAAAAAACCCCAGTGATAGAACTCAAATGACTCCCTCTCCCAGGAAAACTCCACTAACCCAGGCATTTAGCACCACCATGGTTCAGTGCAGGGGTAAGGAGGTGACAGTGCCTGAGGAGGTGTTTTTGCAGCGTGTGTTTAATTCCAGGTTGCCCACTGGCCATCAAAGGGATGAGCAGCACCAGAGACAGGAGCCTGGACTGGCTGAACAACCCACTTTGGGCTGGCCTCTTCTCTGCTTTCCCTTTTCAGGGTTAATAGACTTTGAGTGCTACAATGGCTCCATGCACCAGGTGTTCCTGTGGTAAATACAGAATGGGCACAACAGCTGGCTTTTACAAAAATGAAGCTATTAAATGCAGTTTAGATTCTATTTAATTCGATATAGTCATTGCTCCAACATAAGCAAGTGATAGCAGCAATGTTGTAATTTCTATTCAGTTCCTAGATTCCCCAATGAAGACTCGGAAAAAGAGAAATCTTGGAAAATTCTGTGGTTTGGCTTTGGCTAAACTTATATCTGCACATTTCCTTATCAAACAGGCATTGTGTGCTGGTAGTAGAGAGCCTTTACATTAGAGCTCTATGCTGGCAGAGACAGCCATTCACTAAATACAAGGCTTAGTCATGAGAGCCCATTCCTACCTCCCCCAATAATTAATTTCTTATAATAATTTCTAAGTGTTTTGTATAATGTAATACATGCTTTTGAGATGGGGCATGTCAGGGCAATTCCTCAACTTGTAGTTGAAATTTAGCACCTGCCTGAAAGCACAGTGTTGGTTTATCTAACTCCAGTTATATGATGGAAAAATAGAAAAATATTGATTTCCTACCCGCTCCCTCTGAAGTCTGACACTGAAGAATCCTCAGCCCTATTCCAAATTCTATTTCTCTTTCCTACAGTAACCTCCTGATACATCCTGGACCCTTCTTCAGTCTGCAAGTCTCCATCTATGATGTTGCAAACACAAGATCTCCTCTTTCTCAGCACTGGGAAGAATCTCACACTGTCTCATTATGTTCCACATATTTTGAGAGCAAATGTAAGGTAACCCATCGACCTCCTGCTGCTTCCTGCACAAACTTCTGGCCCACCAGCCACTCCTCCCAGTTTTGCATGGCCTGGAAACTTGCTGGGGGCACACTCTGCCCCATCCTCCAGGTCATAAATGAAGAAAACAGACCTGGGATGTGCTGCTGGTCCCCAGTCAGACTTCCTGGGACTGATCTGCCCCCCTGGGCCTGCCCATTCAGCCAAGTTTTTTTCTCCACCACACTGTCTGCTCATTCAGCCCATACTTCATCAACTTTTCTATGTAAGACAATGTCAAAATCCCTTGGACCCACATGATCTTGTACCCTTAACAAATAAAAAAAGTCAGGTTCTCTTCCTGAAACGCTTGCATCATTAATTAGGTTGTCAACTGCAAAACAAACAAACAAAAAAAAACAAACACAAAACAAACAAAACCCCAACAAAAACACACAACTCCCAAAACAAACAAACCACAAAACCCCCAAACAAAACAAACAAACAAACCCCCAAAAAGAAACCAAACAAACCCCCATCAAGCAAAAACCCTAACAAACCTGTCTGTTTTTCAGAATGCTAACACACCGTTGTCATGGCCACAAATTGCCATAGTGACATTAGATACATCTGTATTTCTAGCTTAAAATCGCTTCTATTTTCACAGAAAATAAATCCAACTGAAAGAAACTACTCAACCATCTTTACCAGGAAACACTACTAAAATCCAGAGTATAAATTAGGGCAACACACAGCAACTGGTTAATTGCAAAAGGGGGGGAAATAAATCACAAACATTGCCATTTACAGACCTGCTTCCTGCAGCTACAAAATGGTTTGAACGCACAACAAAAGAATTTGAGGACAGTTATTCTGTAACACTATTGTCTCAGAAAGACTCACTGGATAAGGGCTCAATCAGAAAGCCCAGAGAGCTTAAACAGCCTTTTTAGTCAGAGGTTAACTGCAGTATCATTTCATATTTCTCTTTCAGAGCCCCGGTTTGTTTTCCCCCCAACCCCAAGGAGGACCTTCACTCTCAGACACGGGAAATATTGCTGTTCAACCTGTCATAACTGAACTGTTATCAGACAAGTCTCTGCTCTCCCATTTTCAGTGATTTTATGTTTTGCTTATACCCTCTAGTGGACAAAAAGAAATTCACAACCTTCCTTGTGCCTTGTGCTAACAGGAGCTCCGACATGAAAACGCTGAGTCAAAACAACTCTCTAATTTCTGCACTTCCAGGAAAATCCTTGAGTCATCTTTACCTGCCTACATCTGCCCTGGCCCCTCCACTTTCTTTCCAGGCTGTCATTCAGCCAACACTGGCCCCTACGTAGCTCACCATACCTGAATTGAGACGTGAATTCAATGTCAAAATAAAAAATTCATTCATCTCCACATGACATTCACAACATTTGAGAAATGATCTAACAGGGGAGTCAAAGGTGAGGAGTCCCTCAACTCAGTGCTTTCCCAGATAAGGCAGCAGCACGAACACAGGGGGTTTGTATTCAGTATCAGGTCTGATGATCGGGACAGTGTCTCTACATTTTTCAGCCACCAAAAATTTTCAACTTCCTTTCTGTTTGCTAAGTTACTAAGCATTACTTGTGATAAAAACGTGTGATATAAAATTTTATATGCTTGCCATGCAGATCAACGTTCCTCCCAAACCTGCTGCAAAGAACACGACTGAATTCCCTATCTATGTAAGTCACTAAAAAATTTATGGCAGCAGTGGAAATGCAAAGATAGGTTATATATCACAGAAGACTTCAGCTTCTGCTCCTTTGGTGTTCACTGATTTCTGCAGCATTCCCACAAATGTTACTTCTAACATTATTTGTCTAAATACGCAGCCAGAATGCTCTTGTCCAAAGGGTCTGCATTAACCACATTTCAGCCAGAATCCACTGCAAGAAAAGGGAAATACATCAAACTCTGCTACTGGCAATCATGGTGATTCCACCTGGGAATCCAGCTCTAGGCCTTCTTGTACATATATGGATCTAGGTCACAGGATTAAATAATGGAAAAAGGCTAAATTTCGGCTCCAATACAGTATATTTCACGTCTCCACAGTCAGCAAAGTGGAAGCAGTCCTTTGCTTAATAAGTAAACAAAAGAAATACAACCGGTTCACAGAACAGCTGGAGCTCAGAAACAGAGTAAGAAAGTAACAGTTTTCTTGCGAGGGGTTTAGGCAAAGAACTTAGGCATACAAACAAATTTACCTGCAAAGTTGCAGAAAAAAACCTCACTGTTTCTTGTCACTCCATATTATTTTCATTCCAGTTCTCATCATAAATAAAGCACTGGAAATTCATACACTGAATTTTGGGATTCTACATACAGCTGTGTGTATGAGCACAGCGAAGTCCAGCATTTGGTTCACCCCAAAATGTAGGCTTTGGCAGGGGGAGGGTATCATTTCCCAGATGAATGTCTCCTCTGGAGCTCCCTGCTGGTGCTTCTCCAGCATAACACATCTATTACAAAGTGATGAGAGATACCTGATACTCATCTGGTCCTCCCTGCAGATCGGCTGCCTGCTGAGGTAAAAGTGAAGCTTTATTGTTCTGAAGTGATGAAAGGCTCAGGAATCTCAATCCATGTAGCTCAAGCCCAGTTCAGAAAGGTACAACACAGAGAGAGAGAGGTGTTCTGAGAGAAACCAGGCTCTAATCTGTAGAATGCAAAGTTTAAGAGTTGCTTGGGGCTCAAAAAGTCAGCAGTATTTATGGGACAGCTGTACTGCACACAGCCCATTTTCCACTGTAATTCTATCTCTCAGGACACTGTCTCCACTTACTGTTGAAACCAACTGTTCACACCTCTGAAGGTCTCTCCAGGCTTTTTAACAATACCTATAAGGAACATAACACTGAGTTATGTTTACAGTGCCTTGCAATAGCACCAAATTCCAGATAAAAGGTGACCAGGAAACCTTTCTCTTCAGTAACACTAAAGCACATTCCCATATAGCATATGCATTTCTGCACGTGTCAGCTCTTAAACATTAAATTCAGTAGGCTCCAGACCACAGACAGCACACAGGAACTCCTGGTAACTGGCTCTAGGTGGCTTTGACTGAGCAGGGAGGTTGCACCAGATGACCTCCAGAGGTCCCCTCCAGCTCTGACAGCTCTCTGATTCTATGAGCTCATGCAGCTTCAGAATACTCTGCTGGTTTTTCACATATCTCACTTTGCAGGACAAAACTCAGAAAGCAGCACCACGAGATGCTTCAGCCAGGTGGCACACTACAAATTCTTAGTGGGTAAAGCAAGAAAAGCTGTGGTACAGAGCAGTTCCACAGAGATGTGATTCAGCCTCTCTCCAGCAAGCAGTAACGTGACCACACAGTGTCCCAATTAGAATGAAGGATAAGAATACAATTCTTTTCCCCCTGCATTTCTCCCTTAGGGAATAAGCCACACTTTCCAGCATTATATGCAACTCTGGAAGACAGATAGGAAAAAACTCAGCTCAATCCAACAGCTGCTCCCAAGCATACAGTGACACTTCACAGCTAATTTGTGAGCCTCCTTAATACAATGCTACGTGTAGGTCAGAGAACCAGCAGAGTTCTCCACAGTTATCTTACTTTCCTCCTAAGGCACTGTGTTTCCTGCTGATTAAGATGGCACAGAATAACAATAAATAACAATTTCTGGAAAAGTTGTGGTTCTCTAGAAATCTTACTTTTCAAGCCTGCATGTTGTGAGGGAGTCGTACTTCCAAGAGGGATGTACAAAGGAAAGCCCAGCACTGCAAAACCATAATGAATGGAACTCAATTCACTAAGATGAGGGAAGGTGAAACTTCCCCAGAACAAACTTTGCAATTTTAAGAACACCAGCATCCCTCTCTCTATACACCCTCTACCTACCAAGGAAGTTAATCTCATCTAAAAGAAATCAGTCTCAGAGACCTGAAGCTGGAGAATCAGAAACTCAAGAAAGTACAGTAAGTAATAAAGATGTTTAGCTGAAGTGTAAAGGTTTAAAACCTGACAGTAGTCTCCCCTATATTTTCATATCTCTTACCCACCATGGAGGGTACTGCCAAGCAAGAAAACATTTTTCCCTTTTATGCAACAAATCATTAAGTTTCTCACATGAGAAACCACATTTCACTATTTTCTTTACCAACATCAGAACACTGACTTGTAGTACTATAAAGCATGAAGGTAAAAACATTTCTTTTCAAAAGGCAGTCATGGCTTCAACTTTGTATCTCATGGTACAGGTATTTTAGGATCATTTTAGGCACACAAAGTTTGACACACACATACCACCCCCTCCCCACCCCCTCCCTTCAGGTATCATTTTCTCTTACTGCATTTCTCTCTGTGCCCAGGCATATTAGGAAAAGGTTATAAACACTTAGTGAACACAACAGGTTCTACTGCTAGGTGAAGATTTAACCATTTGCTTAATTGCACAATGAAGCCCACAGATGATACTGAAGAGAAACTACATTCCAGCATTTCCTGCTGAAAACACTGAACAGCAGCTGATAAAAGCATTTTATCAAAGCGGCACATTCAGCGTTCTCATTAACAAGAGAATTTCTATGCAAGACAGTGCCATCCAATGCAGGACTATATCTAGAAACTCACTAAGAGGTCACGTGGGTGGTGGTAGATCTGCAGAGGCTTTGATCAAGCAAAGCACAGTCTAGCAGTCACATTTGTACTAGAAGAAAATAGTATCCATGCTAAGACATTGTTCTTGCTCTGGGTAAGTTCTGCTGCTTGGCATCATCAGCTTCGTATCACACACTAGATAACAGTCCCTGACTCTACTCCAGACTCACTCCTGCAACCAAAAGCCATTTAAATCCCCTGTATAAACAAAAGTCAGAGTAAAACTGACCCATACTTACCCACGAGCTAATGACATCAAGCACCAACGCTAAGTAAAAGCTACTTAGCACAGGACCCAGCTCAGGAAGACAAAAATAAATCCAAATGCCAAAACGATCTTCAGAAAATTCTTCCTGTGCTTCAAAGCAGAAGAGCCACTACAAATGAACTGATTCTGGAGAACATTCTGGAAAGTCACTCTATGGAAACCTAGTAATTACAGACTGTCACAACACAGGGCACAAGGAAAGGGCATGAAGATCAACATAAGGGGGGACTTGGCTTCCAAATGAAGTCCCTCGCAAGGACTTACATAAATAATTTGCCATGGAAAATTTTACCTAAACAAAAAGAAATAAATCAAGAAACATGGTCATAGAGATACTTGGTATATAGAGAATAATGGTTCTCTCTTGCTCAGTATAGTAAAGGCTAGGACAGCATTTCCTCACAACTGAATCTTCCACATAATCACGGAAGATTTTTATCCCTTGTCTGGAGAGAGGAACTTCCAGTGGAAACAGAAAGTATTCCTGCTTCAAGGACATGCACTTGCATGTGCTAGCGAGACAGGAACACAAAGTTTGCTAATAAACTAAAAAGAACAAAATAATTGTGGGGTTTGGTTTTTTTTTTTGTGAAACTCAAAACTCAAAGCCAAATCAAGGATTTTCTACTGGCTTCTGGATAAGGCCTTGTGGATAACTTGGGACAAATATTTCTGACAAGATGCAAGTTTCTGATATGGTCTGTCAAAATTTCAACTTTTAAAAGCTGTAAATAAAAGTAAAACCAACTTCCTTCGTTTCCTAAAATAACTGGTTAATTCAACAGCAAACAATCTGCCACCAAGACAATGGGAAACAAGAAATAAATTCAATCCTGATCTTCAACTTTATAAACTTTTGAAGGGCTATTCTCTAGGACAGAAATACTTGTGGAACTTTAGTTGCAGAAGTGCTTCTATACCTTGCCAACAGCAAAATACTTGGGCTCTGTGAATTCACTGTAATTTCAGAAATGGGACAGCAAAAGATGTGGGCAGACAAACACCTGCACCTAGAGCTGGGAATGGTCTTCAGTAGGGAAGTAAGAGCCAGGCTCCTTTGATAACTAGTTTCAGTAAAAATTAAGACCATCAAGTTTGCATTCAGACAACCACATCTGTAATTACAGATCTCAGCAACAGGAACCTTACTCATCTCATAAATTCCGACTGACTCAGTTGGCAAGTGTGCAGGGGATCTCCCCTCAACAATGTTCAAGAGATTAGTATGGCTTGGCATGATGTGAATTTTCTCTGCAGCACTGCAATTTCACTCCCACAATACATATTCTACATTCAGTGTAGTTTTCTGCCCCAAGTGTTATATATTGCTCAAGTCTCAGGACACTGATAAACATGGCACATGGTCTGACAGAAAATGTGTGCAAGGGCTGCAGTGGGATCAAGCAAGAGGACTGATTAATCACAGCATTGTGCCCTACTCCCTGCTTTTTATCCCCCATACATGAAATCCTGGAGTTAGCAAAATTCATACATCAACTGTTTGTTTATCAGTTCTCGTGCCCTGAGGATTGAATCTCCTACAGCTGAGAGGTAAGGGCTTCTGAAATTCTCAAGTATGCCCACAGACTTTCCCCAGTCATCTGGTAGAATAAAAGAATTTGTCTGCAGTAACAAAATCAGGATGACATGGAGTTCAACCTCTAAATGGCAAAGCAAGTACCCCTGCCATGGAACTGCACGGGACTCGCCTCATTCTGATGCTCCCACAGGAATCAAAGTGGGCACCAGAACCTGAAATAAAATTCAAGCAGCTTCAAAAAGAGCCAAAATCTTACAGATGCCAAACTTTCCTTCTCAACAGTTAACTCTTAAGAGATACCTGTATCTGCTCCACCGTACAATGTGCATGGTAACAGCACATTTTCTTCATTACTCAGTTTTTCAATTATCTCCCTTCACCTTCCAGAAAAAATAAAATAAAACCCAATCTCTTCATCTTCCAGGACGAGTAATGGGAATCTAGCATTTTCCTCCCATGAGCTAGTCCTTTATGGTCAAAAGCACCCAGCATACATCATTTCAGTCACCTTCTCAGAGGGGATGGACATGTCAGGTACGGTCCATTCTTACGGAATATGACTCATGGTGGGCACTTCTTAACAACACACAGCTGCAGAAGGATACCCAGAGCAAGATAAGACATTTTTGGGAGCCACTCACCCCTGTGGAACTCCAGTGTCTAGTATTTTTCCAGTTTCTGTGCAATGGATGTCTCAAACCCTAGTCAGTTCTTGCAGCAAAGATTCTCAACTAGGGTTATACAGTGGGAATTCCAAAGCAACTGGCTATGTACAGACATATCAGCATTCCATCCAACAGAGGGATGGAAAAGGAGAAAATTCCTGAGGATGTGTATCCTCTACTCCATTTTCTGAATCCCAGCCTCCCCCTTGCCTTGGAATGAGCTCTACAAAGCAGTATCTGTTATGTACAAGAATCTCAGCTCCCTTCCTTTGGAGAGTTTCCCCTCAAAAGAGAAAATCCCGGGACAGAGACAGGTGCTGGGGAGGGGGAGGTCGCCTTAGGATGACTCGCCAGAGGCAAGAGAGCCAGCAGCTTTCTTCTTGGGCCGGGCTTTTACACTCCTTACTGGAAGCTGGGGAGAAAGAAAAAGAGGCATCTCAGACTAGTTTACTTTAACATCTAAATGTCTGACAGAAAGGTGAAAGAATGAGGAGTGAAAATAGGACAAAACGACTACAACAAGATGACCCTGTTCATGTCTTCTGTTGTCTCAAAAGGCTATTTAAACATTCTTTTTTTTTCTTGGTTATTAAACAAATCACTCAACACATCCATCAAAAAGCAAACAGGAGAAGACATTCTAAAACAGGACAACTACAGTAATAAAATCCAAGTTGTCTCAACAGAAGGTCAGACACAGCAATATTTCCAACTGGTAACATTCACGTAACACTTCACTGCTACAACTTTTCTGCTTCTTGACTTCCATCACCAGTGCAGTTCTCTGAAAGCTGTAGAAACATCTTGAACTACCCTGCATGCTTTACTCCTGTGTCTGTCATTCTGGATATTGGCTAGAAGAGCACATTTTTTCATCTGTGATGCATTCAGCCCTGGCAGGCAACTCAGAGGTCTCAGTCAAAGGCCTCCTACAAATCCTACATCTGAACCAGAGATCCAACAGTCTGAGCATAAAAACCAATATGCCTGCAAATGGCTTTATCAGTATTTCTGTATTCACAATAAACAGCATAAAAGAGTTGGTTTTTTCTTTTCACAGTTTCACTTTAAAAACTCCTCACTAGGAAGCTTGGAATCCAATTTTGATTCTCTTGTTTCCCTGCTCCTGTCTAATATGCTAGAGAAGAAAGCAGAGGGGTCACCTCAGAAACAAGCCACAAGAACTTGAAAAAGATCCAGGTAATTTAAAATGCATCTTTAGACAAAGATGTCCATCCTGGGAGATAATAAACAAAAGCCAACTGGACCTGGTCCTTGCTTGAGCAGTGGGGTTGGACCAGATGAATTCAGAGATCCCCTTCAACCTCAATTATTCTGTGATTCTGTTACAAAGAGTACTTAAGCACATGCAAAGGTGTCCTGTACACTGCAAAATCAGGTTAACAGCATGACCTAAAATGATGCTCTAAGCAATTACCTTCCTCCAAATTATTTAATATTTAGCCTGAATAGCTCAACAATTTGAGCCAGTTATACAGCACTCTTTATCTTAAGATAAAAATTAGAAGACTAAGTAGAATCAAGCTACTTCACAAAAAGGGAGAGCCATTTTTATCACATACAAACCAAACCATAAGAAATGTTTGAGTCAAAGCCTGGAAAGCAGCACCTCAAAAAGCATATTCTATAAAACACATCAACAGCTGGAAAAAAAAGATTGCTAAGTTTAAATGACTCTTGGACACAACTGGGGGGAGAGGAGGAGTGGGGCAGGTGGACAGTGGTGTGATTTCCCCAGATCTAATCTGTGAAGTCAAGGGAGGCCTAAGAGGGCACAGAACTGCTGCATTTTAGGTTAAGGGAAAGTGGCTGCCCCACAGATAAATGCCACAGTACCATTACACCATCAGACTGTAACAGACAGGAGCGAGGATACAGTCAACAAAACATGTTAAAAATATTTAATGCTCCACCCTTCAACACAAAACCCAAATAAAAGAGAAGCTGGGTCCTGGCTTATGACAGAGGCTTCCAGGCATGCTAAAAATGCAAAAGCTAAAGACAGTATGGCAAGCAGACGAGTCCTCTGATTCAACTAGCAAAGACAGTCCAACAAAATTTATATATACAGCTTTTAAATGTGCTGAGCCTGTCAAGCTAGAGTCCTCCAACAAAGCTCACAAATCAATGTCTGTGCTGGAAGTAATCCATACACCAGCTCACCTCAGTTTTCGTCACCTTTTTAGGAGCTTTGAGACTCTGGGTACGTTTAGGAAGCTTGTCTCCTGCATCTTCATCTGATGGGTCTGTTCTAGGATCTGATGGGGTTCCATTAGACCTATGTGTCACACTGCTCTCCTCTCCTGAGGAGTAACAGGAAGCTAAGGAAGAAGAAAGAAAGTTTTAGCAAAGCCTAAAATGACCCATCCTGAAGGACCACATGGAAGGGAAATGCCAACAGTCTCAAAGGATAATCCAAAAGTACAGAGATGCACGGTAAAGGGCAGGCTCTATGGCAGGCAATGCATCTTCTCCCAGACAGCAGCAGTCCTGTACTCCTTCTGAGACCCAAGGCATGGCAAGTGCAGGGAACCCCTCCTGGCTCACCATACAATGCCCAGCAGGGCTCTGTACCTGAGTCCTCGATGGTTTCCAGCAGACTCCCACCAGAAGAATGCAGCTGTGGATCGCGGCTTCGCATGTGCACGGCGTCCTCATCCCGGATCAGAGTGAGGTCCTGCATGCTGAAACTTCGGAGCTTCTCAGACAGAACTCCCTGGCCCTAAGGGGACACAAAAATTAGGGTGAAGGGTTCTTCACCAAGATCATGTCATGTGGGATCATTCATTCAGAAGAGGAGGAAAGGTGCCCTATTTGAGAAGGGAAAAGAAAAGTATGCTCCCAAGCCCAACAATGAAGTGGTTAAAGCACAACCCACTCCACCCCCCCTCCTCTCTTTTTAAGTCAAAAGATGGGATTAACTGCAAGGCAAACTGGAGGAAAGGAAAAGTAGACTGGTGTCAAACAAGTAGGAGTATCCCTAACACAGCACACAACACTAAACCATTCAGGAATTCCAGAATGTTACAGAAGGTGTTGGATTACCTTTGCAGCTGCAGTAACTGCTGCGTTGGCAGCAAGGTTTAACCCTCTCTTGCCAACTCGCATCATGGTTTCATAGCTCTTGTCACAAGCCTGAGTAATGTATTCATCAATCTCCTAGGAAGGCAATGTGGAACATGGCATTCAGCTCCTCGTTATAAACATGATCAAAGTCTCCCCATCATCACCCTTAAAAATGCAAAGCTCAGCTGGACACTTTTTTCCCAGTCTACCACCATCAGCTGTTATGGATCACATAACAGGAGTTTCTCTGCTACTTATAGAAAGCTTGTAAGTGCAACTTTTAATTACATAACTTATTTCCAAATTATCACAACCAAAACAAAGCAGTTGCTTACACTGACAGTGAAAAAACAGATGGGCTACAGAACATGCTGCTCCTATCACGATTCAAAAAGCTTAACTACTGACAGTGACTGTAAGAGCTCATGACACTGGGTTAGCCAAACATGCTTGCTAAGCTTTAGGCAAACTACTGGCTACATTACAATCTCCAGTAAGCTGCAGTATGACATCGTTGTCAGAGACAGAACCACTCTACATCCACTAGTGTCAGCACAAGCATGATTCACACATTTCAGTTCTTATTGTGGCCTAAGTGAATCAGAAGTCAGTCAGCTCCCAGACAGGTCAGTATCTTCTAACAACAAGCAAGTACCTTCTCCTTATTGGAGAGCGTTGGGTGCACAAACTTCCTGTAGAGGACACTGGAGCCCTTGGTGTAAGGGGAGAGCAGCCAAATCACAAATGCGATTTTCAGCTCGAAATAAAAGGGAAACCTGAGAGAAAGAAGAAAGAAAAAAAAAAAAAAAAAAGAAGGAGAGAGAGAAAGATGGAGAACCGGAATCAAGATCAGCACAGAGACAGATGGAGATAACTGGTAGAGAGCAGCATAGGCAGAAAGAGTGCAGGCAAGATAAAGGCTCAGAAACAAGAGAATTGATTAATCAGGTCAGAAAAGCAGAACCCTCTTTAGAATCCTAGGACATACCTTCTTCGAGTCTCATTTAGTCTTTCATCCATAGCCATGAAAACTCCATAAACAGGGCATCTCTCAGCCCTGCAAACACACCAAATTACAATCTGATAGCTACTCTCATCATTCTGAAGTTTGTTCAGAGAGTATCCAGTGGATGTTAATATTACATTAGCTTCCCTTCTCATTTTCCAAAATTTTCAACTACATATCTTAATAATGTCATGTTCCTGCTAAGGCTGATAGCTGTTTCTGAAACTTCCTGTAGGTATTCCTCAGATAAGACACAAGAGACAGAGCAAATGAAAAAGAGCAGGCAGGATGTAAGTCTTTTATCTCTAACCCTTACCCAGAAAACTCTCTGGGAAGATACAACAGCAGAGATTGAAACAAGTGAATGCAAACACTCTACTGACTCTACCAGTATAAGAAACTTCTGTTTTCAGAGGTTCACTTTAAGTATGTGAACAAGATAAAGCTCTTGTACTTTTTAGATCTTTGTCTGCTTTTCAGAGTTTACGCAGGAAGAAGCAAAACCGCTGAGCACTTCTGTAAGGCAAGAGAAGCCACTTCATGATTCTTTAAAAGATGAAACTCTTGACTAATATTGTTTCAGATATCTATGCAAAGCCCAAATGCTGAAGCAATGAAGAAACTGAAGGCATCCTGTTCCAAAGGTTCAGCTGAAGCTCTGTAACAATTATTTGTCATTTTTGGAGGCCTCCACATTGCCAAGCATGACACAGAGCACTGAAAGGAGCAGGAACCTGCTTCATGCAACCCACTCGTGCATGTGATCTGCTCCTCCACACAACAGGCTGTCAAAGCAAAATAGGTCCCTTCCTTCTACCATCTTTTTTTTTTTTTTGAGTGTCTTTCAGACCACCATTTTTCAAACTTTACCAGTTCACATTAACAGCTTCTCAAAAATCTTTGATGTTATGAATGGATAAAGATCCTCTTACAGATACTGTGCATTTACCCAGATACTGTGCATTTACCCTAACTTTGCAAGGATAGGAGATGAAACAACTAAGGCAGCAGCTACTACCCATAATAACTACAAACCTGCTGACTCTTCATAGGGATTGAAAACTCCTAAAGGAGAGACAGTTTATTCATAGCATCCTAACACTTCTCTCTCCTTAAAAAAATCCAACAAAACAAAACAAAACAAAACCACCACCAGAACAACAGAAAAAGATCCCAACAAGGAACTCACCAAGAGAGAACAATGTCTGTGAGTGTTTCTGCAGTGGTGAAAAAGGCAAACACGATCCAGTACATCATCCACTTCACCTGCAAAAGAGCAGTCACTCAATAGGCATCCATCAGACCCAGGAAAAAAGTGACATGTCTTCTCAGCATAAATGACTCATCAACTCCACACATTAAGATGAGTTCAATAAGAAGGAGGATATACAATCAGTAATGGAGAGGGTCATATACTAAATGGTACATTATAGTCTGGGAAAACATGTAGGATTAATGTGCTTTAAAAAGATAAATGCATACAGATACATTGATGAACAACATTATGATGCAACAGTGTTAAGGTCCCAAATGAGCCAGAAAGACTAATCAGTTCACTTTAACAAGTTACACTCTTTTATATATCATGAATATTGTAATAAATATATATATACACACACATATGTAAAAGTTTAAGTTTCAACTGGAGCCCTATATTTTCCTGATGTAAAGGTTTTTCCTTGGGAAACAGAAGAGAAACAACAAACCAACAAATATATTATTTTGCTCTAACCCATTATTAATTCTTTGCCTTAATCGCTACTCCCAGAAATTATACAAGCAATTCTTTCTTTGTAGATAAAGGCTCACTGAGAAAGGTAAAAGAGCAAAGAACATGCCCCATCAACCTCATCTTCTTGTTTAAGGTTTTGAGTATCTATATATAAAAAGCACTTTGTGCTATTATGGTACATCTGCATATGACTATTGTCTGCCTCCCTCTTTCCTCACACCTTTATCTGGAGCAGTGTTTCTTTCAAAGCATAAAATAATTTCCCCCTAACAAACACCTGTTCTAGTAACAGGTTTCTCCGTTATAGGCCAATTATTCCTAAGGAAGAACCAGCTGAATTATAAAAACTGCTCTCTTCTAAGAGAAATTGCCAGTTTTCTCTGCTGTTGAGAATTAGAAATAAATGTGAGAAGTGGATAAATGCAAAGGACACCTTTACTGAAAGCAATCTAACACTCTTAATGTCATCAAGAATGGGAAAGAAGAACCAAACCGAATCAGGGAAATTCCTCATATCAAATCCACACATTAATCCATATATTAAAATTACATGAACAGTCCTGTTCATGAAATAATGACATGTTGACAATCTTTGTTACAACAAATGATATAAAAGCAGGTATTCCCCCAAACTTGCATGTGTTGGAAAATTCCATGATTTGTTCTTGAAAGACCCCCCAGAACTTTCTCAGAAAAGTAAAATCAATCTGCCTCCAGCCCCTCTAACATAGTGGATGGGTTGGAAGATAGTGGTTAGTAATTCAAACTGTTTCCACTTTATTGTGATTTTTTTTTTTCCACAACAGAAAGTAACAAAACCTGTACTGTATGGCTCTCTCCTGCCTTTTTTTCCCCCTTGTATCATCAGTTTGGACAGGACCAGGTGTCATTCAGCTGATCTAAAGCAGCTCTACGAAATGAATGGTTAATTCTTCAGCACAGCAACATAAATCAGCTCTTGGATGAAAAAGTGTGTGAATAATGACAAACCGAAGTTTGAAAAAAGGGATCCCAAAGGGTGAGAGATTTCAGAGAAGCCACATACCAGTAAACCTTACATCAGCATTAGGCAAAATGAAGGCAATATTAATAATAATAAAGCAATTAGCAGATATAATATATATGTAACAAAATAAGGAATATGTTTGGGTTTTTTTTAAATAAATTCACAATTGTAGCAGAATTCTTAGGTTTCCATAAACTCTTGCTGTAGTGCTTCCCTTTCAGGCAGGGTGTATGGAGTTTCTAAATAGTTTCTAACAGGTCTAAATAAACACTTAAAGAAACGAAATTGTCAAGGATAAAAAGGAAGGGACTCTTGAGGATTAACAGTTGGTTAAAAGAGAGGAAACAAAGGATAAAAATAAATGGCCACTTTTCACAATGAGGAAAGTTACCAGTGGAATTCCACAGGAACCAGTGCTGAGATCTGTGGTGCTCATCTTCATGAAAGATCTGGAAAAGGTTGCGAATAATAAGATGACAAACTGTGCAGGAGATATTTTCTATCCAAGAGATTAGGTATGAGTTGATTAAAGAATTCAGAAAAGGATCCTGATTGATCTCGAGTTGATATTCTGTCTCTAGATTTGATTAAACATAAAGCAGTGAACTTACAGCATCTGCTTTTTCTTAGTGAAAACTACTGTGGTTACATAAATTAGCTGATGTCACTCAGGAGGGGTCACTGTAGGCAGCCAGATGAAACCATAAACTCAGTGCTCATTAGACTTTTACACTCTGCTAACAGAATGCTCTGGAGTATTAGATGATGCACTGAGAACAGCAAACATTGCTTTGTACTGTGTAAATAAACTGCATGTTTGTATCTTTGATACTGGACACAGGTCTCTTGCCTTCTGTCTCCTCCTGTTCACCCTATGCTCTACAGCCAAAGACAAAAAGAAATACAGCCCTTAAATAAACTAGAAGGATCCAACTTCTAGTTCTAGAAGTCCCTGAAGTGCAGATGACCAGAAACCAGAAGAACAAAAAGCACAGGGGAAGAAACACGAATTTTTTCTTATGACAAAGACCTTCCAAAACTGAAGCTTAAACCAGGCTATTTTTTTTTAAGTCACTAAAAAGAGTCAGGTCTTTGCTGCTCAAGTTGATGGTCAGTAACTTCAGCTAACTGCACATACACTGTCTCCCCAACTTACACCAAGAACCAAATTAATTCAGCAAATGCAAAAGCACAATTCCAATGCAGATTTGACCAAAGCTGAAAAAGAAAAAAATCTGAGCTACAAGAAGCAGTTTGCCACAACTGCTCAAGGACTTAGCATAAATTTATACCATGGTGGTGGAGAACACTAAGTTTGCACTGTACTCTGATGCCACTGAAGGACTGCTGGTGGTAGCTTGGTCTGTGCCAACTCAAGCTTCAACACCCCACTAGAGCACAGACACCCCTGTGAGACCTTTCTCCACCACCAAACCCTGAACTTTGGTTCTCAAGCACTATGAGCAAGCAGCTGTACATGGGAACAGCTGGCTTTGAAAAATGGGCTGCACAGCATTCAAGCTGTCTCCTGACTTTTCACACGAAGAACAGTTTGAACAGACAGTGGCCCCTTTTCCCACACTTAACATAAATGTTTTTCCCCCATCTTTCCACTTATGTTCGGAAGGAAGAAGCCCTTCAAAGGTAAGTGAATAAGGCAGATGGCAACAACATCTAAATGCCTATTTCTGATGTAGGGGTTTGGAACAGATGAGCTTTAAGGTCCCTTCCAACCCAAACCATTCTGTGATGCCATGATTTTTCACTATCAGATTAAGGCAGTCTTGGAGCTGCTTAGGTAACACTTACCAACAGAAAATCGGATCAATACAACATTTACATTCTGCAAAGAATGTAAACAGCACCTACTCACAGAAAATAAGCAGGGGTTTACTGTAAAGAATGCCAGTTGCTTTTAAAAAAATGAGGGTTTGAGGGTTTTTTCCCCCATCAAGTTCTTAATAAAATGATTTAAAACTCTGAAATCTGAGTCTGTCTTCAAGTTCAGATTCTTGAACTGGAATACAACCATTCTGTTACAGACACTCATGAGCCAGAATAAAATTCCAGGTAAAAAATACACATTTCACGCAACAAATGAAGGTCACTGGCAACTGGAAGGAAGTGAGGAATGCCAGAGAAGACAACAGTAATAGGATAGTACTTAATATGTAACCTCAAAGGTAACTATGAAGTCATAGGATCACATGATTATTCATTGAATTTCTTTGTTTCCTCTTTCTAATGCTACTACTAATAAACTTCAAAGTTTAGTAAGGCTCATCATATTACTGACTGTATCTCTAATACTGTGTCTCTAATACTCTAAATACAATTTATCAATTATCAATGCCTCCAGAACGTTCACATTTCAACTTCTTTGCTGAGACCAGTATTAAAACAAAATCCAAAGCCAAACACCTGAGCCAGAGGCTGTAGTTTGTAAAGCTGCCCACTGTGAGATTCTCAGCTCAATCGGTATCTACTTAAAAACCTCTGGGCTGAATTTTAAGCCCAGGAAAGGTCTGGTCAATTCCAGAGGGCTGGAGCAGCGTGAGCCAAAACACAGCTATATCCTGCAATATTTATTGCTGATATGTCATTCTGTAAGGAGCAAACAGAGACTGCTGGATGAAGTCTCAGATTGTACCACAAAGCAATACTGACAAATTCTATCCTAATCACTCATGGTACCTCTTCTTCACGTTATTCCTTGGTCTAGATGAACGGAAACTCATCCCACCCATAAGACAAATAGTTCTTGTCTCTGCTGATCACCTTAGAACACCCTTTCTGTAAGAGGATGACACACCACATCACAAGAAAACTCTTGGTGTTTAAAATATGGTAATTGTAACGATGGTGTAGACAGAGAGGAGGAAACAATTCCAGGAGGGAAAGAGGATGAAATCGACCAACAGAAAACACTGATCACAACCAAAGTTGACAGGAAGCCACAAACCAAGCAAGATTACTCAGCCCTTTGGAAGAAAACTAAAGTAGCACTAAAAAAGCTGTAAAGGACACAGAGTAAGGATAAAGTTACAAGAAAGAACTTGTCCTGGACTTTCATATGCTTCCAGACTGCAGCGTTTGCCCCGCTTTCCCTTCCTCACTCAGCATCTCCTGAGAAAAAGCAGCCCAGGTTTATGGTTTGGAACCTCCCATTTTGGTGAGCGCCCTTTCCTCGGCAGCTTCTCCGGAGCCGGCCGGGGCCGGGACTGAGCCGAGCCGAGCCCAGCGGGGCCGGGGCTGAGCCGAGCCGAGCCGAGCGGGGCCGGGGCTGAGCCGAGCCGAGCGGGGCCGGGGCTGAGCCGAGCCGAGCGGGGCCGGGGCTGAGCCGAGCCCAGCGGGGTCAGCCGGGGGGGCTCTGCGGGGCGGCCGCGGGGGACGGGGCGGGCGCTGCGCCGGCACGGCGAGCCCGTACTCACATATTCCTTCACGTTTTTCGTCTTCACGGCCTTGTAGGACGAGTACGCGGGGTAGAGGGTGCCGAAGATGAGCCTGCGGGCAGAAGGGACCGCTCAGCGCCCCGCCCCGCCCGCCCCCCCGGGCCGGCGCTGCCCCGGGACGAGCCGCTCCCGGAGCGGGGTCGGGCCGGGCCGGGCGGGGCTCAGCGCCCTCCGCCGGGCTCAGCGCCCTCCCCGCCGCAGCCGCCCCCGCCGCCCCCCACCAGCCCCGGTCCCGCGGGGGGCCCCGGCGGGGCAGGGCCGTGCTCGCCCCCCGGCCGCACTCACACCACGAGGCGGGAGATGATCCAGGAGACCATGGCGGTGGCGGCGGCGGCGGCGCCGGGCGCGGCTCGGGAGCGGCGGCGGCAGCGGGAGGAGGCTCTTCCAGGGCAGGTTCCTGCAGCAAGCGCAGCCCCGCCCCGGGTGCTCGGAGGGAGGAGCCGAGCGGCGCAGGGAGAGGCCGCAGCGCCCCGAGCATCCCCCGCTGCGGGGTACGCGGTGCCCGGGCCGGGGGGACACCCGCAGCCCCCCGCTGGAAGGATGGCAGAGGAGAATTACAGGGGAAAATCGCTGACTTGAGATCACGGGCACTCGGGGAGGCAGAGGAGTAACAGGCAGAAGAAGCCATTTTCCATGCAGTGGCCTCCTCCAGGGAGGTCGAGGCGGCAGCTGTTAAAATGCTGCAAACAGCGGAGTTAAGGGTTAAAAGCGTTTTAGAGTCCCACGGCTCCCAGTGTCACCCAGAACCAGATGCAAACCGAAACTTGACCTGCCGATACTGATGTTTGCGTTATCAAACCAGAAGGATGAAGGCTGTTACTTGTAGTTTCCAGGGTAAATTCAGTGTTGCCAGATGCTGTTACTTGTAGTTTCCAGGGTAAATTCAGTGTTGCCAGATGCTCTTCCTCGAAATTTCAGTTGAGATGCCGAGGATTACTTAGTTGACTATACAAACAAGGCTGTACAGTGTGTGTCTGTGGGGAATATGCTTGGTGCAGGGTGGGAATGTGTATGGTTAAGCATACTGGAGTCCTGGAAATTGTTGTATTTTAACAGCTCACCAAGGAATACTGTTGGGAGAATCCTCCTCCTCAGTCAGTGCCAGAGTTCATTACTGGGCCCCCGGGAGCCTGGATGAACATTACAGTCAAGGATTGATTAGGCTCAGTACATAGATCTGTGAATTACACTGAAATGACCATTACATAAGCGGCGTTTTAATTTAAAGCGGAAAAAAATGCTAGAAATCTACTGTGCTTCTTCAGCTAACCAAAAAAACCCAACCCTGAAGCAAGGCTCTATGGCAAAGTGTCATTACTTGCCAAATAGCCTTTATGAAAAGGAATGAGCCCAAAGAGAGCAAAAACAAAGAGCTCCTAGGGAAGAATTTTCTCATGAATGCATGAACTTTAGTATAATGAGCAATGATGAAAAACACAAAACATTAGCAACTTTCCATTACATGCAAGTGTTGTGAACACGTCTCCACAGGCAGTGACAAAGAACATTTTGTCAGTGTCTGCTTTTGGATATGAATGGGCCACAAAATGATTGCATAAGTGACTGCACAATTCACACCACTCATGGAATAACTGACCTACTAATTAGATAAAAGGAATCTGCTCTCAGACATCCAAGCCACACCGACACGCAAAACCTTCAACAAAGTAACTGTGTTTTTAACTGCAGCAGTTTCATACCAGTGACCAGCATGGCAACAGCTCTGCTACTTGAATAACGTGTTCACTGGGTGAGTGAAAGATGCAAACAGAAGAGAGAAAATGCAGAGATCTGCTGAGTACAACGTGTGAACAGTGTGGGAGCACTAAATAACTGCAGCACGGGTAAGTGGCACCTAAATAAAATGTGCCTTAGTGTTTTAAGCTGTTTAATGTGCCAAGGAGTAATATAAAAATATACAGTGCATTAGACATAAATGGTGGCAAGAACAACCATCTCATCATCAGCAGAGCAGGTGGCCTTGCAAATGTCGTAGGTGGTAGCTCACTGTTAAGTAGCTTTAGAACAAGTTCAGGAAAAGTATTTTAAGCTAGCAATTTACATTTAGCAGAAAGTAGCTCAATTTCTTTCCACATCACAGAGAAGAATGAAAAATTAATTCATCAACTTACCTTTTCACAAGGAGAAACTACTGGGTTTTAAGGGCTATTTTTGGAACAAAAGTCAGCTGCAAGTCCAATGAAAATAGATTGATTTATTGGTAGTATTTTTATTAATTTCTTAGTAATATTGTATAATGCTGTGTAATTGAGATCTTAAGACTTACCCAGGAAAGCAATTTATCAACTGTTTTCAAATTAAGACAAATTTCTTTCAAACAGTATATGTTTTTTTAGCAGATATGCTACTGCTGGAATAACTCATGATGAATTTGTGTCCTTCAAATGGTCCAAACAGGTGACCAAATATCTGTCATTGTGGCTAAACAATAAGGCAAAAAAACCCTACTGATTATACATCTTAAGTTAATTTTATAATCACTCTGGCTGGGGACTTGTGGTATAAGCTGTATATGAAATATGTCAGAAGTAGTTTGTGGTGGGTACTGGAGGGAGAGTGCTTCCACTGACCCAATGCAAACTCTGGTAAGAGAGAATCATAACACATGCCCATACAGGTGTACATGACAGGCCCCAGATTAGCTGTCACTGCTCAGGGAAGATAGTACAGTCATGTCTACTGGAGATCTTAATGCTTAGCATTATTAAGAAATACAGCAACTCTATTGGAAATTGCTGATGCTACTGCATTACACATTGCCAAGGCTCTGCCTTTTTCGTCTTTATCCAATTTTAATGCTGATACACACACACACAAATGAGGGAAACAGCTGTAATCACTCTGCATGCATAGAGTACAACAGAATTGCACAAAAAATTCTACACAACAGGATATGGTGAGGTTGAATGGTTCATGGGTCTGGAATAACCCATTTTACCTCTAGCAGACTGAATTAGCCCACAGTCACAGGATAGCTGCAAGGGTATGAGGCAGCAAAAGCCTGTGAGTGGACTTTGCAGCCAGTAACCAACCTGAGAAGCTGCCAGCAATGCCACATGTCAGTGACCAGAACTGCTGCTGCCATCACAACCTCCAAGGTCAGAAACCAGGGAACCTTTACCACCCCGTCCATATCTCCAGTGGAGAGGGCAGCTCTGGACCCCAACCTGTTAGAAGGGTACTGAGAGGTGGGGAGCAAACACAAGAGATGTTTTTTATGACCAGACAGATCCTCTACCCAAACCACCTCTAAGAATGAAGGGTCTGCAAGGCAGCTGGGTGTGCTCCCAGCAAGTACTTGGGATGCCAGGCTAAACCACCTGAGCCTTCTGGTCAGATAGGGCATGGAATTAGCAGGCAGCCCACACTGCCAGGGGCTGAGGCTGAGAAAACCTCAAAGCAGGAAGATTCGTGCACGAGCATGAATGAAACTGTCCAGGCTGTTACAGTAAATGACTTTTATTTTTTAAAAAATGAAATAACCGTGAACATATTAACAGGCCTGCAAGTGGCACTACAGTACAGCTGGAGATAAGGTCGATACATTTCCCCATGTACCCAGACAATGAAATCCATTGCATCAATGCTGACATTAGTAAATTCTGAATACAGTTCTATCAAGCAGGAACATTTTACTTAAAATAGTTCTGGACAAAGTTGACACTGAAAGTTAACTTTTCCTTCACTTTGGAAAGGATATAATGTTTTCAGCTAGCACTGGTATTGGGTGAACTATTGCCTGCAGTCACCAGTGCAGGGAGAGATGTACAACATCTCCACATGAGAACAGAGTTTATACTCCTTTTTACTTCTCATTCTGAGGAAGCAGGGTGGCATAGAGAGAGGGGGGAAGACAGGTGAGGTAATATGGGCAAGGGAGGTGGGATGTCAATTTCTATTCAATTCTCCTTTGGCTGTTTTTGTGCTATTTTGGACTGCTTTCTAAAAATCACTTCTTGATTTTATTGAAAGGAAGACTAAATGTAATGCGCCTTTCCTTGAAAATCCAGGAACAATTGTGGTACTTCAAAAATACTAAAAATATCTACTTTCATGAAATATTAACTGTTTCACTACAAACCTATTTTTTCACTAAATACACAATTCTCTTATCTCTGGAGTCTCCCGGGGGGAAAAAAAAGTGGGTTCTCCCTTTAGTTCTGCAACTCTACAGTGTATAGAGAAACGGCTACAAGAAGGGGAGTGCAGAGAATAGCTTTATCCTTTTCCTTGGCCTGTAGTATCTCACATGGGAAGTTTGCTTGAATTTCTGCAGTTGGGCTGCTGTTGGTCACACTCTTTCAGCAGCTAAACTAAGTCTGCAGCAGGACAACCCACCTCCAGCACGTTCCGTCTAACTCTGTGGAGACTAACTAGGCATGAGGGAAAAAACATCCACACTCTTTATACCATTTCTAATCATAATATGCCGGAACACCCCAAGTGGTTTCCATGTTCTCCCAATTTGCAAAAGGCCACAGGAAAGGGACATGGCACCTTTTAGAATCTGGAATTCTGCATGTTAACAGTGCGACCTTCCGTTAGACCTTCAGTGTTGAGGCAGCGTAGGAAACAGTGGCTGAAGAGTGTGTGTAATACTGACCACACCAGCTCTCAGTGAGAAGCCCCTGCTCCTGCAGAGGCAGTCGTGTGCAGTCCCTGTAGATACCGTGAGCAAAAGGCTTACTTTGACAGGGCATTTGGAATTAGCAATTCCTACGATCTAGCTAGTTTGGATTCATGAGCTTTCAGTGTGCCAACAGCATCTTTCACTGCATGGTAGATAATGTTCTTCACCTGCAACGGGAAAAAAAAACAAAACAAATCAGCTTCTCCAGACTTAACAAGGAGAGTCCTACATTCCTATGCAATCAACTTTGACAGCTGAATTTGTAATAGCTGGCAAGTACACACAAAGTATATACTCCCCCTGCTTCAGGATATCAACAACATAAATTTTAACTGTCACAGATGACAAGTATTTTCTGACTTATTAACTCATTTTCTGGTCACCCGGCAACATATATTTACTGGTGTTATTTTAAGATAAATTCTCTCTTTTGGGAGAGCTAGAAGGAAGTGCACTATGAAGTGATGTACATGAGTTTATTTTGAAAAAGTCTGGGTGACCCAAGTCACTTACAGATACACATGAATCAAACCTAAAATGTGAAAGAAAATAATTTGGTTTAATCCTATGAAAACTAAGATGATGCAACGAATCATCCTGTTGTCTTTGTATGGAGGCTAGAAATTCTTCTGATTTGTGAATCTTTCAGAAAGGCAAGCGAGATCAGGGATGAGAAATCCACCAGTACTCACAGCAATCTGTTTCACAGGTAGGTATTCAACAATCGAAGCTCAGTCTTATTTCTGATTTTTTTCTAGGTATTGAACAGAAGTTTCACCTCTAAGTGAGCAGCTCAATTGCACTTGCTCAACTGCCAAGCACCATCACCTTCTGATATACACATGAGCTCAGTTTTTTGTATCATCTATGTCAGTTATTGTCTCGTGTATTTTTTAATATAAAAAATACAGACACAGGTTTATATAAAAATATACATGAAAAATGACAAAGAAAAATAGTAAAGTCTGAGACAAATACAACTGGTATTCCTGTTCACGGGAATACTGACTTGCACTTTAGGGGTTTTTTTGTTGTTTGTTTGGGGTTTTTTGTCTGTTTGTTTGTTTGGTTTGGTTTTTTAAATTTTGTTTGTTTGGTTTGGTCTTTGTTTGTTTGTTTTTTAATAATATGCATCATTCATTTGCAATCTCTTAATTTACAGAAGCACTTCCACGTCTGTATCATTACGGCTGAAGAGGTACAGTGTTAGAAGCTGAAATGAGAGTTGATCCTATATCTGCTTTCCTTTAAAATCCAATAAAATCCCATATAGAAATTTACAGCAATGTTTCACTGAACTGGTTTGAGAGAATTAACTTGGTAAGTTCTGACATCTCTGGGTGACACACTGGAGTGCTCACTTTTGCAAGGACAGCCATCCTGCAGATCTCCACCCTGCTTCATTTTACATGCATGTGATTACTGATACACAAAAAATGCTGACAACAAAATCTGCAAACTGAGCAGATCCTAATGCTTCAGGAGCAGCAGGAAAAACCCAAAAAGGCCTCCTACAGTCTTCTCTCTGCAGAACTTACTGTCTTATACACAATGTTCTGTGCATAGTTATTAGTTTAAGCAGTCACACTTGTTCAAACCAAAACACATCTAATTTTAGGACTAACTTAGGTTGGATAAGACCTTTAAGATCATTGAATCCAACCACAAATTTAACACTGCCAGCTCTACCACTAAACCTATCCCTGATATTTAAATAAGCAAGCCTTTGCTTTCAGAGCAGTTTTCCTTTAGGCAATAAAGAAACAAATACAAGTGTACTTGGGCAAATAAACATCTCTCTTCAAAGCAAAGCACTGCTCTTTCCTTTAAGTGTTTTTTCTTCTGCTATGCTTTGCTGTCATTAGGATTCAGTCATTTAAAAACTTAATACCAACACATTCATTAGTCCAGTGGGGGGAAGTTCTCTGGAAATCCAGATGAATAATACTAATTTTTATTTGCATAATACTGTATATGTAAGTATATGTACCTATCAAATAAGAACCTTAAATCACAAGCCACACATTTCTAATACTGAACAGTGCTGGCAAAATGCAGAATATATTTGGTGACCACTGACATAAAACAGTTACCTGCAGTTTATCCTCATGGTTTGTATGAGTATTAGACAGGTGCCTGAACTCCTGGGTCAGACGGAAGCAGTGCTTCACGTGTTCTGGAGATACAAAATCTTCTGCCACTTTAATGCAGCTGTACAAATTATGGACCTAAAAACCCATATGAAATGACTGACACATCAAGACTGAATGAACCGTACAAAACCACAAAAACCCCAACAACCCTCCGTATATTTATTTAGGTTCTTTCACATTTACTGATCAGAAAGAGGAACTGACAGAATTGTGTCTAAACAGTAAACCCATAACAAAACACACGACATCTAACAGGTTACCTGTTCTCCCATGTACATTAGTGTTCTCTAAAGCAAGTTCTCTTACCTTTCTCCAGGCTTTTACTGAATTTTGTTTCCCTGGCTGAAGTTTCACTACACAGAAATGTTTTCCCACCATTCACCCCAGTTCCCCCCCCTTAATTTCATCACAGTAACGTACACACCATTCAGATATTCATATAACTTTTACTAATACAATTATCAAGATCCAATCCAAATAGTTCCTTTAAGAACTGCATATTTAGAAAAAGGAACGTCAGTGAGCAATATTAATTAACGGTTATTTTGAAGTTGCAAGTTCTGCTGTGCCTCTAATTCAATCCTATTTGTCCATATGGCCCAGAGGTGCCACCCTTACCTGGTGGGGAGCACCTGCAGGAATGAACACAGCATCTCCAAGGAACTGCACTATGGCCCAGCCTTGCACTCCATACTCATCATACAGTCGCTTCCGTAAGGTCTGGTCCAAGTACCAGCTTTGGTCATGAATGGGGTCGTGATCTGGAGGATTTTCTTGGCCTTGTTCTTCTCCAACCTAGGGCCAAGATATGGGGTGGGGAGGAAACCATGACACAGCACCTTGATATTGCTGGCTCACAAAATGGTCTGTACCAAAAAACATAACAAACAAACTATTTCAAGGTAGAATGTTATTTTCATTGAGATCATTTAGGTCTGAAATAGTGACATGTACATTAGTATGAAGATTCCAGACCAGGCTGAAAACCTGGGAACATAGCAACTATTAATGCCCTCAAAGACAGCATTGGAATACCTATGCATTTGATGTTGACAGCAATTTGTATCACTCAGCTGCTATAAGCAAGCTTGTCAAGTTATCCTGCAGGCTCAAAAGCCTTTGTAACCAACATACCTTCCGGAGAAGTTCCCGTATCTTTTCAGCATCCTTGGCAGCGTAGATGTGCCACAGTGCTCCAGGTTTCTCTCTTCCTTCATGGATTCGCTGCTTTGTTACATCGTCAGCGTCTCCCTCGTCGATTGTTTTCAGAACCTCTGGAAGGGGAACCCAGGTAAAAGCAACGTGGTTACAAAGCTGCTCATTTCTGACACACAGAAGACGAAGGAGTGTTTTGAGCTACTAAATCCAGTCACGCTGCAACTGCTGCATCACACAGTGCCCCTTCTGAGCACATCAAGCTTCATCTGAACAAAACTCAGGGAATGTGCCAATTGACAGCAAATCATGAAGCTCAGTCATGAATTCAAACTGAGCTACAACTATTCAAATACAAGGAGAAGAAAGAGTAACTTATTACCCTTTCTCCTGCTTTCTTCAGTAATGCACCTAATTTCTATCAGAACTCTGCTGCTTCCACAGTTGGAAACTAATGAAGTATTACTGCCCTTTTAAATTTGTGCTGCAAATGTAGCAAACTGCCTTGTATACTTGGATTATATATCATGACAAGCTCAAACAATAAGAGAGAGTCTTCTTTCTCACACACACAATTGATTTCTAATGTAGAGAAAACAGCTTTCCTTAAGCATTACCATCATCATGGGTTCCTTCCCCAATGGGAATCCCAACGTACACCATGACGTTAACAGCATCAGACACATCCAAGTGCAGGTTTGTGGTACCAACTCGTCTGTCTTCTGCAGTAATTAAGCCTGTAATAGAGTGTAAAATAAAATCAAGTTCTGCGATTAACCTCTTACAGAAATAACCTTTGTTGTACAGACTCCTTCACTCAACTTACATGTCTGGTAATACATAAACCAAAACAATGAACACCATTAATTACTGAATAAGCTCAATTTGTCTAAGCTGCAACCTCCTTTTTTAAACTTTTATTTCTGATGTCATACTGCTAAAAAAAAATCCTAAAAAGCCCCCCACATCTCTTTCTCAGAACTGCAATATGTTGGTTTACAGCTTAAGTCTAATCCACATTTGGTTACTGAGCTAAAACATTTTTTAAATGATGAAACCATGAAAAATCTTCCATGTCCTTGGGTGAGTTGTTACTGTAGGTGTATCAATATTTGGAATGCACAACATAAGAAAACACTGCACCCTGTCTCACCAATATGCAAGGAGAACTACAGGAACTATGTTAGGAAGGTTTGCTTCCACACACTTGCTTTGAGAGATGACTGCAACTTTTTCCTTATCAGCATCGCTTGACATTTTTCAGTATATAAAAAACCCCAACTACTTTAAATGTCATTTATCTTACTCTAAACCTGCAAAAGTATGTATTTTCAAATCAATCAGTTACATTTGTTTTAAATTAAAAGTCTAAAAAAACCTGCTTTTGACCTCAAAGTCAGTACATTCAGGAAATTAAAATAATCCAAGTTGGTATGACATGCATTAATTGCTCATGTATCCTCCACACTGCTATATTACAATCACTAAAAAGTTTAATGCTTTACAGTCCCACGCAGGGTAGGTGTTCAGATAAAAGTTTCCTCTATTTGTATGCTATTTATCTGCTATATAATTAATCTTAAGAGGACAAAACTATCCAATTCAGGTGGCTGAACGTGGCAACAGTTTTGTTTGGCATGTTGTCTGTAGTCTGTACTACCAGACATGGATTAAGAAAACTAAAACCCTGATTGGAGACATGAATGCACAGGTCAAAGTGCACACAAGATGGGTAATTTTCCTCTTAAATGTATCAACTGGTCTCAAAAAGATACTAACTATTCCTTGAACCCTCTGTTGGTATTATGCTTGTTACATATACTAATAATTGTTTGCAAACTTAACTTACCATATGTACATCTCTTGGATGTACAAGGCAGAATGGGGCACATCTGACAGACAGAGCACTAGCATAAGAACAGATTGCAGGACTACATGAAAAGAAAATGACAGCAGGCTCTAGGATAAGCACTGAGTTTTGACTAATGCCACAGCCTTGTATTTGCCTAAGTATAATAAAGCATCACAAAAACCAACATATGCAGAAGTATACTCACATACCATAGGCATTGTACATTTTGGGACCCAGGTCAGGCCGGACAAAGTAGCTTGGCAGCCTAGAAGCCAAATTCAGTCTGCCATCTCTCTTTGTATATTCAGGAAGAGGAAGATTTTCCATCAAGTCCTCAAACCTGGAGAGCAAAGAGAGACAAAGGCAGGTTTTCCCTTGCAGCACCTACAGCAGAGTCCTGTCACTGATCCTAAGGGCAACTTACCTCGTAGGCATCATATCTCTGAAGTCCTCCCCTGGAGGCCAATCCTTTAACTTTAGTACCATTGGCTGACCATCCTCTGACCTGAGCCGTTCTGCAAGAAACAAATCAAGATTTCTTCATGTAATATGTTTTTACCACAGCCCATTACTTTGTTTAAGCTGTCAGCCTTCTTATACCCCTTACAACGCACAGCAAAATGAATCCTGGCTTTATTTTGGGCTTCCAAGCATTATCATAGTATGACCAAACAACAGTTTAACAATTATATATATATATATATATGTATCATTACCTACAGCAGAAGTTTGACAGATCTTGAACAGCTGCTAAGTTCTAGAATACTTTTTATTCAACTTCAAAAACAAGCCTTTCCAAACCGTTCTTCCTTACTTCTTTTACCAAAGTCTAAGGGAGTTTTATCTTTAATTTCAAGAGGAGTAGTACTTCTATAAAATTAAAGTTACTGATTCATGCTCTGAAATCATCTATAACCTCAGTGTAAAGAAAGAAACAGTGGTACACCACACTCAAGAAAGCTAAAGGGCAAGTGGTCACAGAGGAAGGCACACTTTAGTTTTTCTAATTCTTCTTTGCTGGAGGCACTCAAATTAGCAGTGTGCCAAAACCAAACATTTCTTCTTCACTTTGAGAGTTTTACCCTGACTGGTAAAAGAGAAAGCTGGCAGCACAGAAAGATGGCATTACATGTGCAACAGTGATGTGTGTTGGGACAGCACTGATCAACTGCTGCTTTGCCTCAGATCCTGCAAGGGCTAAGAGAGTCTGTCTGGAAGTGGTAAAGGAGCAGCTAGAATCAGTGTAACATTTAGAGAGAAACAAAGGTCACTCTTCTACCAGATTTTTCACAACTTCACATGAAGCCATCAGTTGGAAAAGAGGGTGTGCAGCAGTGTAACACCTTCACATCCCCCTTTCCTCAGAAAGTAACATCCTTCAGTGCTTCCTACCTTTCCAAGGATTGCCAGCCAAACAAAAAGCAACTCATCTTACCCAGATCTAGCAGAGCTGCTGACAGCAGAGAAAGCATATCTAAGAAATTAGGACTAGGAGACCTGTGAATCACATCTGTGTTACATATCAACAGGCTACAGAAGACAGCCTTAGTGTGCAATATAAAAAATAATTTCATTGAAATTAAAAGGAATTAAGAACTGCAGATATGTAAACCAATGTGACTGATTTAAAGATAAATTTTGATGAGCTACAGATTTTAGAGAGGCAAGCGAACTGAAAAGCTCAAGGACTTGAATTTCATGTTTTACACCTTCTCATATTCAAGATTTTGAACTCATCGAGGATATTGGTTCTAAAACAGAAGCAGCTTGTAGGATGGTTACTCAGAAAGGACATATCTGGATGAAAACATATAGACATGACAAATTACACTTAACTGGACAAAGCCCAGAAAAAATCTGATCAGCAAAGAAAAGCAGGTCTAAGAAGGATCAAAACAAAAAAGTCAGACCTTCCAAAAGTCCACTTTGAACTCAAAAGTATTAAAAGAAACAGCACAGGATTAAAATTAATTAGAATCAAGTGTCATACAGAATAATCTCAATAACACCTCCGAAGTCAGTGGCTGTTCTACATCTCTTCAGTAACTTAAAGCGAGGGTGAGGCAGCCACATATTTTGGAAATCTAAAATTCATGTAATGCAGAGATGTCAGAGTCATTATATAATTTGCAAACCATTTTCATATGTTACTGTGTGAAATCTCTGGACTAGCAGCAAATAATACTCCTCTATATTAGGGACTGCACACAGTTGAAAAACACTAAATAAAATGCATTTAAAAGAAACTAGCAAGTGTGATAAGGTTTTCCAACCTAGATCACTAATATTTCTCATATAAAGTGTAGTAAAGGTCAAAAAGAAAGGCAGAACCTGATTTTGCTGAAAGGAGCATACCTGTCTAGAGACAAACTACAAATAACATTTCTCAAAGATAACTTAATCCATACAAATTTACTATTTTCATGAGTGACCCCATCACAAAAGTGAAGAGTTTGTGAAGTTTCTCAATTACCACCACAAAAGACCACACCATTATATCCTTCTAGACCATTTATTTCTGATTAATAACAGAAATGGCATGAAATCTAACAGTACAAAATACAATATTCTGTACTTGGAACCATATAAAAAACAAGTCAAAAGCTGGAAGTTCTTTGAATGGAAAATGACTAGGGAAGGGAATATTTTTAGTCTGCAAATCTCTCATTTCACTGACTGTTGAACAAACATTCCATTAAGTCAGCCAACAGTTCACCATTTCTGCTATCTGCACATAGCAACAAATACAGAAAACATTTTATACACGACACTAAAATAAGCAACATTGCAATCAACTGTTACAACTTCAGCATCTGTAAGATCACTCTGATCTAGGTACACACAGCCTAAAATGGAGCACTCTGCTTTTCAGAAGCACTTTAACCTGCCCAGTTATATCCCCAGAAATTTTAAGTGGTTAGTTTCCCCATCCAGACTTGACAGAAGGTTTTCTTAAAGAACTCAAGAATTAAGTAATGTGTTATCACGTGAGACATTCATTCATCATTGCTATTCATAATAAATAGGAACCTGTATTTGTACTCACAGATGATCTACTATAAAAATAATTGGCAAGTTTACTTAGCTGATGTATTCCACCAAGTCCAAGTTTTAGTACCAAAAGCCTCAGTCTGTTTTAGCTCTGCAGGTTCCCTTTGGTTTTACAATAAAAGTTGAGGTTGGAAGGAGAGTAAGGGTAGACAAATTACTTACTCTCTTAATAACGGTATCTGATGAATAATTTCACTGAGAAAAGTTTTTTAAAAAGTAGTTTCCCATGAAATGGATCATTTTTTGACACATGAAAGTAACACATGGCAACAAAACCACAGTACAGACAGTTCTCTTGGGCAGTCCTGCTCTAATCTTCAGCAAAAAGTATTTTCTAGAGTGTGCTACATCTAAGGAACAATGGCTTCTTTGGATGAAACTGATAGGTATTTGGATTTTTTTTAGTTATTATTTTTAAAGAAAATAGGTGGAAAAGGAGGAGTTGAAATGGCAAGACAGACTGCTCAGTTAAACTAGTCAGCCATAAATATTACTTACTAGATATTATCTCAAAGCCATCCCAGAAGTCACGCACTTTCACGTCTGAAATTATGGCACAGTTCCTGCAGTTCACCAAATCTACATCTTGATCTCCAAATTCCAGGCTGAAAGCTTCTGGTTTCCAAAGCTCTGACTTCAACTTCTTATGGACACCAGATACCAGCACGGGCTGAGAATACAAAGATGAATGCTTACTCCACCATAACCAAATTTCTTACACATGCAGCCAAACTTTCATAAGAGCCGAGACTCCTGGCTACCACCACAAACCTACTTTCATCCATGTCTGGGTTTTGTGCATCGAGCAAATAACCAGAGTGAAAGCAAGCTTTAGTTCCAAGCCATGTGCAGTTGCACCACCCAGAAGTGGTGTTGGATGAGACTGGCCAAGGCAAGTCCATCAGGTCTCCATGGCAAAGTGTTGGCAGCAGGTGTGGGCTCTGTGATGGGGTCCCATGGATACAGATGGTTCCCCCTGGCTCCACAGACCCATCACTGGCCAAAGCTGAGCCCACAGCTGATGCTGGTGGCACCTCTGTGACAATAAGAAAGGTAGAAAGTGCTCCACAGCTGCTGGGGGGGGTGAGATGGACACACACACACACACATGGACAGCAGGCAGGGGGAGGGAGAGAAACAACTCTGCAAACACCAAGGTCAAAGACAGAGGAGGTGCTTGCAGCCCATCCAAGAGCATGGTGAGGCAGCTGTGCCCCTGCAGCCTGGGGAGGACCACAGTGGAGCAGAGATCCACCTGCAGCCCATGGAGGACCCTGCACTGCAGCAGGGGGAGATTCCCTGGAGGAAGCTGCATTCACAGAGAGCCCACACTGGAGCAGGCTCTGGCAGGAGCTGTGGGGAGAACCCCAGGCATAAGCAAATTTTCTGGCAAAAACTGTGCCCACTGGGGACCCACACTGGAGCAGTCCATTCCTGAAGGATGGCAGCCCATGGAGAGGACCATGCTGGAGCAGTTCAAGAAGGATCATATTCTGTTAGAGGAACTCCACAATGAAGCAGGGGAAGTGTGAAGAGGAAAGAGCAGCAGAGACAAAGTGTTATGAACTGACCACAACCCCCATTATTCCCCAATCCCCCTGTGGGGGCCGTGGGGGTGAGGAGGTAAAAGAGTCAGGGATGAGAAAGTAAAGTTGAGCCTTCAAGAAAAAGGTGAAGTGGGGGAGGTGTTTATTGCTTTGTCTTTGTTCACCACCATCCTACTCTATTTTTAATTGCCAATAAATTAAATTACTTTATCACAAGTTGAATCTGTTTTGCCTGTGACAGCAATCACTAAGGGATCTCCTTGTCTGTCTTGACCCACAAACTTTTTCACCTTATTTTCTCCCCCTATTCTGTTGAGAAGGGAGAGTGAGAAAGCAGCTGGGTAGAGGGGTGTGGCAGCCAGACAAGGTCAATCCACCTGTGGAGGTACAGTGTACGTAGAATCCCACCACCTGTCCCTTTTTTTTAAGCACAAATGCAACTACCACTGGAAACAGCATTTGTAGTAAAGCCGCCTCACGTGAAATTTTCATGTTCTGATAGGAATTGTTTAACTATTTCACTCATTATTTATGTATAAACATGGATCATCATTAATTCCTTAGGACAAAACCAAGTAGCAGAAAAGAGGCTGTTCACTTGCAAAAGGGCTTTTAAGATGTTTAGGCTAACCACATATATATATATATTCTACACAGAGATTCCAGTGGCCTCTCCCAATAAACACTCAAGGCACTTGCTAAACTGACAATACTTGGAAAAGGTATATCAGACAATCCTCCCAACACTGTCCAAGACCTTCTCAGCTCCTCCCATCTCTAAAGAGAGTTACTGGACTTGAGATAAAAGGAAAAGAGGGTATGAAGTGAACTTGTACACAGACTATTCCCACCTGAAGTGTTCTAGCTTTAGTAACTGCTTCCTATGTTCAAATGACAGTTTCCATGTCTGTGCAAGTCTGAATTAATTCCAAGCTGTGCCCTATACATTAACAGTGATATGAAGGTGGATCTTAGGTTTATTCACATGAAGAGCTCAGAACAACCCTGAGAAGCACAGATGCCCCTGGATGTAGTATCAGTGCACTAAGCAAAGATACCTACAGATACAGATCCAGCTACTTTCTAAATGGTTGCTCCCCAGCAACTGCATGTACTGCTGCAGTACATGTTATTCCTCCTGAAGTGCAGGACTTTACACTTTCCCTTGCTGAACATCACCAGATTCTTCTCAGTCCCATTCTCCAGCCTGTTCAGGACCCTCTGAATAGCAGCATAACCATCAGTCATTCCTCACTTGCTGAGGGTATATGAACTCCGTCTTATGCAGGTCATTAATGAGGATGTTAAATACTACTCACCTCAAAACTGACCCCCCATGGTACCCTACTAGTGACTGCAATCACAACCCTCTTGAGCATGGCATTTCAGTCAGTTTTAAATCCATCATGCTGCCCACTTACCTAGTCCACACTTCTGTTTGTCTGAAGACGTTATGACAGTGTAAAAAAGCCTTACTGAAGTTAAGATAAAAAATATCCAGTGCTCTCTCTTCATTCACCAAGCCAGTCACCTCATCATAGAAGGCTACAAGGCAGGTTAAACATGATTCAACCAGCATTCCTGAGCTCCTCCTCTCTTCTCCTGAAGCCCAGACTTGTGATCATGCTTTTTTGCTTTGCTCCCTCCTCTCAAAATCTTGACCTGAATGCCACCATCTGCCAGTGACTGCAGCCAAAGCTGCCCCTTACCTCCACATCAACAACCAGTTCTTCCCTGTATGGAAGCACGAGGTCCAGCACAGTGCCCTTCCCTAGCTGGCTCCTTGGTCAGCTGAACACCCCTCTGCCCCTCACTGGCAGGATTAAGAAAACCACCAGAACTCCATGGCCTTGACCACTCCTCCCAGAGCCACAGAATCACTCCTGATACTGTCTTGATATTATGGAAGAGCAGCAGAGTGCAACTGTCTGAGGCCCTGACAAGCAGCAAACCTCCCTAAAATGACAGAGCAAAAACACCGATCTCAAGTTTAAATATACTCCCTGATCCCAGCAGAAATTGTAACATTAAGGCAGTGAAAAGGTTTTAAGCATATTTTACAAAAAAAAAAAAAAACAGGGATCATGTACAAGGAGCACAATAAAAGCACCTTTCATAGGGTAGGTGGAAAGCATTGCCAGGTAGTCTTTAAGCTGATGGATAAGCCAGTTGTCTTCAGCACAACACAATAATGACAGATTTTGATCCCTGTAGTATTCATTTGACCACTTGTAAACAGCAATTAAAAAAAATAACAACCAAACTACTAAACTTAGTAGAATCCTTCCAGCTATTAAGCAGCGAATTTCTCATGGAAGAAAGAAAATATTCTCCCTAGTGAAGAACACAGCTAGGGTTGCAAGGTAAAAGGATAGCAGGCTTGCCTGGCAGACACTTCCTGCCAAATCCACTCTCAGACTACAGGGAGAGAACAAACAAACAAAAAGAAAGCTCCAGTACCATCCCAGATTTTCAGTGTCTCGGAAAAGAGAAAGCCTAGCATGAAAATTCAGAAAAGAACAGGTTGCTATGAGATGAGAATCCTGACAGTTTCTCCAGCTAAGCAACAACCATTTTCAGGAGAGTAAAATGCTCTTGAAGAACAGGTTCAGAAAAAATTAGTCTTATGGTCTCTTAGTGAATTCTGAGATAAGACATACTTATTTCTGACAATTTCTGAGACAAAGGAGTCAAAAAGTGTTGCTCTTTCTGCACAACACTGAAGAAATACCACATTATCCAAACATTAAGGGAAAGGAATTTCCTCTTTTAATAATTTGAGATGCCACCATGGCCAAGATCTTCATATGGCTCAGATCTAGTGTCCAGTGTGCATTTATTGTGCTGGGGAGGGTATCTAAGAAGTTTGTTTTTTCAAAATAACCTTTTCCAGCCCACAAAATAGGAAGAGGAAAATGATTTGGGAATGGTGGTGGAATTAATGTTCTTTCACTTCACTTTTAAAGGTGCAGCTGAGATGTACAGGAGTATGTAAGCCAAGGGAGAATTGTGACTGAGCAGAGTTTCTTGAGAGAGTCTCTGCTCGAAGAAATTCTGTTTAAAATAGCCTTGTTGAGACAGTGATGCCTGCCTGGGTCCTGTCTCTCTCTTGTGCAGGAATGAGGGAGGTTCACTTAGGTTCCTTTTTACATTTCAACAGGAAACTCAAGTGAGTGCAACACCACTGGAGGATCCCTGAATGAGCAAGGGACTCGCCTGTCTATTTTTATTCAAGGGGTTCTCTGAATGGTAAAGTCATCCAAAAGAATCAATAGCACACCTTGGGGAAAAGCCTAAAATAGTAGGACAGAAAGAGTCCATGAGCATGGCACTTGTAGCCAGAGTCTCAGAGTGTGCACCTTGGAAGATGATGCACCCTGCAAGCTACACATCAGACAGAAGATCAGTCATGACATCTTGAGACTCCATAAGGAATCTCTCAGGATTCCTTAACAGTCAAGAACCCCAGGGCCACAAGCAGCATCTTGCACCTGGTGATTAACCACTCACATTGGCAGACAAACTGACAAGCACATTTTTTGTAAGCATTCCCAAAACATTCAGGATCCTCCTAAGAGAGACAGCAGTATTTGCTGACAGAAAGTGCTGACAAAATTATCAGAGTATACTAACCAGAAGGTAAGGAGCTCTTTACAAAGTCAGGCAGATGATGGACACCACAGCACTGCAAAACAATGATCTGAAATCCCTCATAAATCAGAACAATGTAACAGATTGAAAAAAAGGAAAAAAAAAAGCAGGAGACTCCTGTGCATCCCAAAAAAACTGGGACAGGAAGATACCTGCAGTGTGGGGAAGGCTGGCAATACCAGGAGCAAGATGAGTTTCTAGTCAGACAAGCAAGGGTGTGCTGCACAGTAGCCCCCTCCACCTATTAGGGGCTGGCCAAGGGAGCCATAAACAGGAACGTGGCTGGTGGCACAACAGTCATCTTGGCACATACTGCACTCAACTGAAAAGTACCCTGGTTCTGTCAGGAATGGACTCTGAGTGCCAAAAGAGGTATTTGCAGTCTGTTCCTCCACCACACCTCAGCCACCTGCATCTCTTGTGAGCAACCACAAATAAACATGGAATGTGAGTGCCAAGAGCATTAGCACTGTAAAAACAGCTGACAGCAAGGACTTCTCCAGCAGATGGTCTCAATTCTGAGTAGTTAGTGAAGGTGACTGTGTCAGAGGCAGCTGCAGAACCAACCACCACAAATACAGTCTGAACACTGATGGACATCATATTCTGTTAAAGCTATGGGTGCACTTCCTTTGCAGCAGCAGTTACTCACCCATTTTTTAAGATTCAGTTTGTCTGATCAGGCTGATCTTACTGACTCTCTGAAGAAGTCTAAACTGCAGCACTACAGCTCAAGATCTGAAAAAGTGACTCTGCTGGCAGCAGGTCTAAGGTCCAGCCTTTTGACTGAAGGCCTAACCAGGTGATGGCATCTCAGACAATCCACAGGAGTGGCTCAGTACATGAGCTGTTGAGTTCAAAAAAACACTTGGGTTCCCACTGGTGTAGGCTCAGGGTGAGCCTATCAAGTACACCCAAAATTCAGATTAGATTACTACATGCAGCACTTTCGTTTCTGCACAAGCTGCAGCTGGAAGGAATGGACCTTTCCCTGAGGCCATAAAGCATGAAGTTTGGGGGAGACATGGGGGTGCATGCAGGAAATCACAGTGGATTCACTATTGGGCTGTAGTAGAGCAGATCAGGTTCAGCACCAACCACATAACAACCAAAAAGGCTGTCACAGCAAACACCCTCAATGCTGGTAAACTGAGAAAAGCTCAATATGCAAGAACTCCTGGGCTTGAGTCAGTACAGCATAGAGTGGACAGGGCTGCTGTGTCCCCTGTCATGAAGCTACAGTTGAAACTGTCATTCCTCATGTTCACTCAGGAGCAAGTGGCCAAAGTTTGAATGGACCTGGCAATGACCAAGGTACAGACTAAAATCACAGCAAGGGTTGGATACCTGCCATCACCCACCTGGCCTTGTTTCCAGCATTCCCTGAAGATCTTCCAGTTGTTTTTGTTGCTGGGGTCATGAAGGCAAAGGAGTCTACCATCACACAGCCAAGAGTGGGAAGTGTGTGGATCCAGCACATTTAATCCCATTACCATTTCCTTCACCTCTCTCTGGGTGTCAACCAGGTTACTGGCTCGCTTTGCAGCATCAGATGTCTTCTTATTTTCCACCACAGAAGCAATGATATGGTCTAAGAAGTTAGGCAGGCTGGCTTTACCTTTGGCCCCCTAGAAGATGTGAATCCAGAGTTAAGTTTAGTCTTACAACAGTAATCAGTTGTAAACAGTAATCCTGGACACCTTGCTACCAGAAAAACATGCATCAGTGAACAAACTGGCTCAGAGAGAGACAGGTATCCAGGAACAGAAACAGTAAAATAATCAACTACAGGCTACCTAGAAAAATATTATGCAAACAATCATGAAATAGAAAGCTCTAATGATCTAAACTGAGCTACTCTAATAGTAAAAATGGTTCATGTTTTTCTTAACTTCATTAATATCTCAACTCTATTTCCCCATTTTCCTCATTCCACTACTGAGGAAGTGAATTCAATCCTGGGACAGGTAAGATGATGGATATATGAACTGTAAGGAAACACAGACAGGAGAAAGTGCTTCCTGTATGTCAAGAGAACCATCAGTAGACAGCCAAGTATATTCCAGCTCAAATGCCTTTCTAGTTTACACAAGTTTGTTTAAGGAACTAGTTTACTCATGTTTTTGTCTTTTTTCTGTGGCATGCTTTTGCAATATTTAGAAAGTTTTGAAATTTAAAGTGAGCTTGTACAGGGATGCTGATTATCAATTAAACAATTTAAAGGCTGTATTTAACTCACTTTCTTGGTCTCTTGAAAACAACAGCCTCTCCATGGCAGTAGCAAACTAAAACTAAAAATTGGCATGAAAATTCTCTACAACTTTGTAACATGGTGAGCTTTGGTGAGATATTACATTTGTTTCAACATTCAAGAGTAAAATATTATAAAAACATTTAGAGGAAAATTGTTAGATCACCATGAAATTCTTCCCTAGAACAGTTATCACTGAAGGAATATAAAATTATTTACCGTAGAAGCTGCAGAAAAGACTGGAGGAAAGGGGATTCCTGCGTCTGATGGGACCTGAGGAAGCTTTCCTGGCCCTGTGTGTAGCAGATCTCTGAGGCTGGAGCCTTCAGTTTTGTTGCTAGATGTCACTGGGCCCAACAAGAGGCTATTAAACAGCTTTGGGGTTAGAGGGGAAACCTTTGTACTGGAGTTGAAGGAATCCAATCCAAAGGGTGAATGGGATTCTTTACTAAGCACTGATCTCAGTGATCCTGATTCTGCAAGATAAATATAACATTGAGTGGGGGAAGAAGAAAAAACAAGAGGCAAAGTCCAAACGATCATGAAGTTTTCTGAAATTATTTGTTCTGGTATTAAATAGGGTATTGACAGAATCTTGTGGTAAAGGTAAATTATCACTCTAATAGTGAATGAGGCACCTCAGAGAGAATCAAAGACATCAGATCCTTCAGACAGATTTTACCCTTCATATGCTGTTAAACATTTTGAACAGCACAACGGATCTGATCTGAAAGGATATGACACACACAAACCCACAACTCTGTAATAGATTAAATGAAAAAATATTTCCCTGACTTTCTGAATTAATGTTTTGATATTAAATATTTCAAATTTTACTGGTAGTCAAAATACTACAGTGACTGAGCCCTCCAAAACGAGCAAATGATTCATGAACATTTAACATCAACATGTAAAGTAGTTTCTGCCAGACATATGGACAGGAATGAATCCTGTGCTAGGATTTATTCCTGTGAGGTAGTCATGCTACCTCTGACATTCAGGAAGTGTGGTCACTCAACTACCAAGAATTCAAGATGCTCTAAGCTTTCATCTGACCCTCCAACTGGACTCTACTCTCTCAATTCTCTGGAAATGCACTCTTCACACAGCACACAGAAGAGCTTTATTTGCTTCAACAGTTATAAAGCGATAAGGCTGCATCTGAAATGAATTACTATCATTTTACATCAGCATACCAGCTTCTGAGAAAATAAATACACAAACTGGCAGTGAAATAAACTATGAGTGACAAGACAGTATTATCTTCAGCTGTATCACCTTTCCAGCTTTGCATACTCCTAAGCCTCTAAGCCAAAACTGGTTCTAAGAGGCAAAGGAAGAAAAATGACCTTGTTCTTTTCTGTTTAGGGCCAGGCACTGTCACAAAGTGCAGCAAGCAAGCAGTACATTATCATATCTCCTTTAATTCCAACACCAGAGGGCATGTCTTCTGCTCACCTTTTGTTTCCTCTTTTGCTTTTTGTGTTGCTAAATCTGCAAGCCAGTGTAAAGCTGACGATGGAGCTGTTTCTGGGCAAAGTGGTCTGTTAGTCTTTATTTCACCAGTGTTATTAGCTGGTAATGTCTCTGGTTTTGTAGATTCTTCTATCCTACTATCAGTTGATTCAGATTTTGGTACAGTGTCCATTTCTAGCTGCCCCACTCCTGCTGTTCCTGCTCCAGTGGAAAAGGTGCTTTCGTTTCCAGAGGCTGATGCACTGGGATTTACAGTCGGAAGCTAAAACAAAAAAAATAAACGACTGCTAAATGTTGAATAAAGGGAAGAGTTCAACTTGGGACACATTTTAGTTATCCAATGCATTTGGGTTTGTCTGTTGTTTTTCTTTCTCCATTTGCTTTAAGTGCACAGTAAAGCTCATTTATGCTTAGTAGCAAAGTACTGGAGCTTATCTCTGTCTGTTTGACCCTGCACTGTGGTGTGAATTCTTCCCATGTCATCTTTTAACACAAGCCCAGGCTTCTGGATTTCTTTTCTTTTCTTTCTTTTTTCTCTATTCTCCAATTATAGGAGGATTTTTTGTATCAACAGTAACAGAATTGCTCTTGATTCCTTCAGGAACCATAACAAAATAAAAGCAAATGTTGCAAGCTACTAAGAGTGGCTTGTTTTAAAATACAGCATCAGTATGAATGGCTTCCTACCCAACTTCTACATAAGAGTATTAGCTCAAATACCCACTTGGTAAGTAAAAGATGCAGTTCATATCCCCAAAAAGTGTCCCAGAAGACTTTTGCTAAGCTAAAACACTCAAGAGTACACACGGAAAAAAATAAAATTTCTGTTTCGCGACAGATTAGCTTAAAGGACCTAACATCTTAATAGATCTCAAAGCTGTAAATGCCAAACCAGGTAGTTTCAGCCTCAAGTTACGTACCTGTGATATTCCATTAGTGACAGCTGGTCTCAGCACTGATTTGTTCTGCCGGTTAATACACGGACAGTTGGCTTTAATGCCCCATTTGCCTCGTGCTGCATGAACCATGTCTCCAATGTTGTAAAGCGCTGTAAATAAAGCAGAGTCTTTAATATCACATGTAAAGAAGTCTAAAAGAAAGGCCTGAACTCTAATGTATCTTCAGAGGGGTGGGGGGTTTTAGTATTACTGCAAAGTATCTTTAAGATCACGCACTATCACGAGACACTTGTCTCTGAACAGTGTGGCCAACGGGGCTGACACCACCTTCACAGTGGCACTGAGGGCTGTCAAACCTGGCAAATCCTACAGATTATCATCTGCTCCTACTATTCCCCACATTACTAAGAGCATCATCCAGATACTCCTTGAACTCAGACAGGTTTAGTGCCCTGACCACTTCTCTGTTCCAGTGCCCAACCACCCTCTCAGTGAAGAAGCTTTTCCTACTGTCCAATCTGAACCTCCCATGATGCAGCTTCATTCCATCTCCTATCCCTGATCTCTGGAGAGAGGAGATCAGCAAGTGGAAGTCTCTTCTAAATCCATGTTAGAAGAGGTACCAGCTAGAACATCATTCATTCATCTTCATATTTTTTCCACTTACTTGCTCAGAACTGAGACAAAATTTGCTATTTTTCTTTTCACGTTTCAATCATTACCTGTACCAGGGATGATCTGTGTTGGCATAAGATTCTCTGGTTCATGAGACTGACCCTTTGCACATTTCAGCCATGAGAAAACTTCCTCATCACCAATCTCCTCTGTCTCTGGAATAAAGAAAAAAAATTATATTTTGTACCAAAACTTTAAATACAGAATACTTCTCCATTAATACTGTTTCTTTAGATTAACCTGGTGATCTCAGAAATCAGCTATAAATACAGACATTAGAACAGGATGTAGAGCAACTTTTGCCTCTTCAGATCATAAAACTACCACAGTAATTTTCCCTTCATCTCTAGCAGTTTGTTGTTTTCAATCACCTAAAAATCTTGGCTTCTAGCCTTAGCTTTTTTAAATATGATACTCCTGTTCTCATTATGCTTTCTTAAGTTATCCTTATTAACATCCAGTGTTTTATACATCTGCTCCATATAATAATGTAACTGTCACTTATACCCCTACTCTTACTGATTGCCAGTTGACAGCACCCACGCTACCAAAGCGGTCTCAATACAGTAAAGTACACAAAAAACCCCAACCAGGCATCTGCTTTTGTACACATGTCACGCCTCTATTTGTTAAAATTGAACTTACTGAACTATTTGCTGAATTACAAGCCCTGGTGTGTCAAGGAATCAAAAAAAAGAAGAAAACTTTCCAATCTCACTCCTTGTTAGAGACAGCAGTTCTCTGCAGTGCCTGCTTACTACTTCACCTTGCGACGGTTCTGAACTGTTAAGATATTACTTATATTTCTCTTTTATACTTTCTGAGGAAAAGATAGAACTATCCAGTCGTCTGTCTCAGTACACAGTCTATGCCTGCTGATGCTGTAATTTTAATAATCACATCCTAAGCAAATAAATAAAACACAGGTACATAAGGAAATGAAGAAAGGACCGGCAGCATAAAAGACAGCAGTGCCCAAGTTCCAAACATGCAGCCTTCCAAGCTGACACTCACTAATTCTCCCACAAAACCTTCAGCAACTTCCCAGAAACTATCCCCAGTGAAAGCTAGTCAGGTCAAAGACTACAGTGGGTAGAAGAGCCCAGTACTCACCGCTGCGTGGACGGCTCTTCCTCAGCCGGTAACAGTCCAGACAGACCCCAAACCCACACTTGCGACACACCCAGTGGATATTGAAGAGTGTTGTCTCACACACATCACACATCTCCCTCACACCACGTACTGCTCGCTTCCATGCCACCTTCTCTATAAAGAGGAGGAACACTGAGAATTAGTGCTTTGACATTTTGCATTTCTCCCACTTAATCTGAGAATATCACAGTAACACTGATAAAGAAACAATTCACAGAAACGTGACCTGAAGGCAGAGTATAGAAACACGTACTTTTTACATTCAGAGGCAAGTTCTTTGAGTTGCTAGTTTAGTGACACTATTAAAATTCCCCTTTCTAAGAGTGGGTAAGGTCAGGTCCCAAAATGCACATGACAAGGAAACTCAGCACCTTACAGAGTTCTGTAATAACTGAATTTCAAGGAACACTTATGGAATTTATTGCAAAATTATAAAACTTCTGCTAGTTTACGAACAAATAACGTCACCTTCTAAAACCATTAAGAATGCATCTTTAGTTTTACTAATCAGATGCCTGTCAACAATTCAGATCCTAAACCCATTTGCTGAGGAAGGGGAAGCCCTCTCCAAAACGATGCCCTTGTACATTCCAGAAACTAAAGGGAAAAAATCAGATAGTCAGTTACCCATGTGATAGGCTAAGCTGGCCATCTTTTTATTTTTTATTAAAACTATTCCCTTTGAAGTGGAAAGCTGGCAACTAGTTGCTCAGCTGAGTCCTTGCAGGCTGAACGCAGGTACTGCTCCTTCCCTAGAAACTCCTGAGCTTTTACATGATGTCCCTGGAGTATAAAAGGACAGGAATATATGAGAAAAGTTGATCATTAAAGTATAGCTGGTCAGTGTGTAAGTGTTCTTGATTTATTTCTAATTTCTTAGGAGCATGAGTCAGCTGATTTCTGCACTTATTTCACATCTGGGAAAGTTATCATTAGCTTCCTTGATAGTAATGTTGCACTGATCCAAAAGAAAAGTCCCACACACACCCCAAAGAAGTGAATATAGCCTTCTCTTTGGAAGAGTAGGAGAAGCATTTTAACAAGAAATTACATGACATTTTCAACTCTATTCCACTGCATTGTACACACATTACACAGAGAGGATGGACAGAAAACATGTCAAAAGCCCAGCTTACGATGTGGCTCCACCATCATCATCGCCTCCTTCTCTGACATAACAAGTTGGCAGAACTGGTCCCCAACATTGGCCAGGATATATTTGGAAGTTTCCAGATCTATCCCTTCCGCAGGGGAGGAGGAAGGAATCCATAGGCTCATGGCATCAGGGTCACTTTGCTGTGGGTTCAAGAAACCCTCTACTCGCAGGATCCCTTTCCGGGTAAATACCAGCCTGCAGGAAACAGGATGGAGTAACTGAGAAACTGGTCAACCACCTTTAATAAACTTATAATGTTAATAAACTTAAAATGCCATGTATGTCAGAACATAAACCCAGAAAAGGGGGAAAAAAAGGCTTCAGCTAGAGTGCTATATTCTACAGACAGTACATTTATTTTGCAAATCCCAGTAACAAGAGAATAAAGTATACAAAGCTATGGCTGCAAAACCCACTGGAATGAATCTGCAGATCCCAGTAAGTATTGGTGGGAAATTCCACATACAAGAAATTTCTACAGCTTGCTAAGTCTCACATCTCCATACTATTAATACAAAGAGATGACAACACTCCATTTATTTGGGTTGTTGCATGATGCTGCTTGCAAAATTCTGAATGGTTCTCATTCTCAGTTTTAACTCATGAGAAAGCTTTTCTCAACTTTTCAGGTCTGGTTAGGGCTGCCAGCACTCGTTCTAATAGCTCACATTACAGGATATGCAAAAGTCCTCCTCGTACTGCTCTCCACAGAGATGAATCACAACTGTTTTTACCAATAGCTTTGACCCCCCCTTGTCTTTGTGTGGTTAAAGGTGCAGTAACATATTACAGAACCCTAAACATCTCCTGCCAATATTAAAGGCAACTCCATTTTTGAGCAGAAACCATCTTGTCTTTAACCTCAAAGCTAGATTAATTTTTAACAAGCTTAGGAAGAGAAGCAGCATGATTACTGGGTGGGTGACACATACTAAAAATTCATTTCATCCTTTATATGCTAGAAAGTCAACAAACATTTTTGGAAGAAGATGCACAGCACTTGCCAGAATAGGCAGTTAAGGAAGATGAAGAGAAGCACGACAGGTCTGTAAGAACTGTAAGAGCACATACAGAGAAAACACAGATGCAGTGTTCTCCTAAAAATCCATCCTGTACTCAACAGAACCTAGCCAAACATTAGCCCCAGACTGGCAATGTTTACTTACCTATTGAGTAAATTAAATTTTATCTTTGTTCTGAATGCCTTATGAAGGAGGGAGAGAACAGTTATTGTATACAAATTGCTACCCAGCAGTAAAATTCTACCCAATAAAGCAAATTCAATTTCCTGAGCTGGACCTTGAGACTCAGTCACTATCATATAGCTTTGTCTTTGAACAGCAGCTCTTCCCACCCCACTGAGGGAATTCCAGTCAAGTGATGCAGAGAAATGCAAGACACTCAAAACCTTCATCATTGTACCCAAGCATATTAAATAAGTAAAACATAATTACTTTGTGCTTGGACATGGTCCAAGCTCTGCACACAGACTACACATGAAGGAAGGAAGAATTTGGGCACCTCCGGAAGTGGAAGAAGCGACAGGCCACAGTTGAGTCATCCTGCTCTTGCTCCTTAAATTTGCGGTACCGCTCCAGACGGCACTCCCGACACTTGTGCAGATGTGGAGCTACATTGATGCAAGAGCCATCCTGGAGAAAAGGCTCCCCTGACTGCTTCAGCTTCCTCACCTTACTCATATCTTTCAGCACAGACTGGCCAACTGGGTGAGGCAAAGTAAAAGTAAAAATCTATTAGTTAATTGCAACAGCAAAAGGACGCTGGCTCCAGTAATCATCCTTTCAGAGATCTGTATGTTCACACCCATGTAAAACCAGTAAGTCTGTTTAAATCTGCAGCACACCACACCTCTGTCCTGACAAGTACATGCTTAAACACTTCTCAGAGTGAACATCTAATTCACGTACAAGAAACATTACGCTTTAGCCTTGCAAGCATCTCGGGTGCTGCCTACTGAGCATAAATGAGGTTTACAACTGTGGTTAGTTCACGGAGTTCACACAGGAGATAACCCAGTACCCCACCTCCTTGTGCTTCCAAGACATCACCTGCATTCAAGTCATCACCTTTTAGGGGAGCAGTGCGGGGCCGGCCCTTTGGGGATTGCTTCCCCTTTCCTTTACACAGCAGCAGTTCCGCATTGCGCTCCGCATTGGGGCCCAGCTTTGCCATCAAGTGGTCTGGGATACCCTTCATACAAGCTTTGACCTGCAATTGGTCTTCAGAGTCACTCAAATCTGACAGGTCACTATTTGTACTGGAGTCAGAGTCCTGTTTGGACGTTAAGCTCCGCTCATCTAGCGAGAACCTTTTCACAGCTTCAAAAGGAGCTTTGTTCTCCTGTGGAAAGTCTGCCTGTGAAGAGAAAAAACTAGATGGATGTCTGCCAAACACATTAGAAAAAGTTTTCAGAAGAGGATTGTCCTGCTGCCCAGGCCCAATGGCTGGTTTTTCTTCTGTTGGGCTGGAGGAAAGCGTGGGCATCTCGATAGGCTGTGTCAGGTTGCCGGTCGGTGAGCTGGAACGGCCATTCCCTACAGTGGAAGGGCTCTGAACACCAGCAGCTACTGTTGAACCAGGAGCACTGGAGATCATCTTTGAGGAGTCAGTTGTTATAAACAAGCTTTTCTTCTTAGCTAAAGAGTCTGTAGAGGTGAGCGATTCCGGCCAGCCAGGAGTGGCCTTGTGACCCACGGGTGTCGAGGGAGCAGAAACCCCCGTCTGAGATGAAGATGCAAAGCCACTGAAAGGACTAAGTTCTGCTTTCTCAGCAAATGCCAGGAAAGGGTTTGAGGGTTCCTCTCGTGATAGCTTAGGGGGCTGTAGAAACAGGTTCTCATGACTATCTGGGGGACGAGTATTCAATAGACTTCGTGAAAAGGCTGGAGTAAGGGTAGGCATGGATTCCACAGGCAGCTTCCGCTCCACAGAACCACCAGACTGGGCTCCTGGTTTACTGTCCACTGAGAGAATTTTACCTTTACAGATCCCAGGACCCACACTCTCTGTACACTGCTTGAATGAGTCCCGACTAGAGACATCTTCAGTCAAGCTCTCTGAAATGACCGTGAAATAGTTACTGGAAGGAAGATTTTGGGACATGCACTGAAAAAACAAGTTCTTGGAAGGATCAGAATCTTTCTGAGCCTCTGGTCCAGTACTACAACCAAAAGGAAATCCAGAAGACTTGCTTTCTGGAGTCATCACTCCATTTGATTGGCTCCTTCCAGCCCCAAATACCAAGGACTGGGAAGCACTTGGGAGAGACACTCCAAATCCAGAAGAAGCCAAAAGTGAATTTCGGGAACTCTGAAACAGAATTGATAAGCATTAGCGTATTAAAGGATTATTGTTTGATTCAAGAATACTTTGATTCATCTATTTGTACAATTAGCATTCTACTTATCTGGAATAGAAACTTCCAGCAGACTTATTTACAATGAAGAAACTAAATATTGAAACTAAATACACAGGGAGAAAACTAACACTTTATGTCTTATCACGCTGAGACACAAGACGAGGGGAGCTAATTCACTGAAAAGCAAATTATTAAAGCTGCTGCTCATCTAAATTCAAATCAACAAGAGGGGAACTCTAACTGAAACCGCTTTTGAATAACCTCCCATCTTTCACCCTCCCCCAAGATCATCCTGATAAGCTTCTCCTACTCAAGTAGCACTCCTGAAATAAGTAACTAAGTTTGCAATTTAAACAAAGCAAGCCCTCTAGCAGTTAGAACAAACTATTCCTGGTCCCAGCAAGCCACATCTGCTGACAGGTATATAAAGGCCTTTGACATGGTGCCTTCAGAGGATTACTCAGCAAAGGTTAAGCACAAAGGGCTTTATTTTTGTGATCACTAAATACTGGAAAGTTTTCTGACTGGTAGATTTCTGCTAGAACCATAACTGTGATATGGAATATTCACTTCCTCTCTTCTCAACTGATACTTGTTCAGATTTTCCAATTCTGACAATCCTATTGTAACTGATTATATGCTGTGACTAACTCCTCATAGAATCATTTAGATCAGTTCTACTCCTTTTGAGTTTCCACTCAGAAACCTGCTCATGATTAATACACTTTTATTTCAAGGTCATGTTAAAATACAACCACAGACTCTATGCAACACATCCTACTGGTCAATGAACACCTACCATACTGCACACTCTGGTTTAGCTTGTTCCCCGTTACCAACCTCCAGCTGTAGTAACTTTAATAACACATTAACAGTTCTTTCAGGTATTAGAATTTCAGCTATTTCTTTTTAGAGACAAAAGTAATTTTAAAAAAATGGAGTTCTAAGAGTTTTAAAAAGAGTATGAACGCAAACCAAGCTTGTTAAGTAATCTCAAGGACCCAATCACACTATGATAAAGAGGACAGTCTGAAGCAGTAACACATGAACTATCTACAGCACTCTTGCTGGTTTATGCCACGTTCCCTCCCTCAAGGAAAATACAGTTTAAAATGGCCTAGTAGCCTGCCTGCAAACTCTGAAGCCAGGTTATTAATGTTTTAAAACAAGTGATTTGGGGTTGGAGAGAGGGAAAGAAGAAGTGGTACCAAAATTTCTCAGTACAATTAAAGTTGTTCCTTAATACCACTGATGATAGAATGAATTTTTATCATTTACCTACACAATGCGTAGTTGCTCCCAACACTAAATTTTTTTCTTTTTTTGGGGAGTGGAGGATAGAAGAGAGAGGAGGTTATGTTATATTATGCTCATTATGTTACAGTCCTGTCTTCAACAATTCTGTTTCTCCTTTACACCTTACCATCTAGCAATCTTTACCCCAAGGTAAACATCTAACCTTTACACCCATTCCATTAGCTAATACAAAAGACAGGGATGGTAATAATCCATTTAACCTCCTGGCAATCACATTGGACTCTTTAACGTCTCTCTCATTTTCTTCACTTTTTTTATACAGTAAACAGCAAGATTTCTAATTTTTGTTGTACTTACTGAGTGGGGTTCTGGTTTGGTTTTGTTTTTATAAGCCCTCATTTGATTTCTTAAAAGGTCTTCTGTTTTGTTTCTAAGAGGGTTTCCCTTCTATTTTTCCACTCTTTCCCTTGAAAACAAAGACATAACTAAAAGGTCTTCAAGCTGCTTCCAGACTGAGCTCTTTATTATAATTTATTCTAAAGGTACTCATCTCAAATATTCTATTTATTTGTTTGGTTTTAGTCCTAGATAGCATACAATGCAACTGGTTCATTTTTCTCCTATATAGGTAACACAGCTGTAACATACAAGCTGGGCATCTATAAAAGGTCATCTAAATGTATCCTCATAATTTTGCTGGTTTTGAGGCTTTTTTTTTTAAGTAACTTGAATGTTCAACTCAGTGCACATTCTCATGCAGATTTGTTAACATAAAGGTGAGAGGTTTTAAGTAGGTTATCTTCCATATGACACAACAAAATTAAGTGCAGTGCTTAATGTGACTTTAAAACTGCATTTCTCAGATTAAGGCTGAATAAACACACACATACACAGTTGTCTCTTACTACTCCTTCACCAAATATCTTAATTTTCTTTTGAGTCATTTCTTAGATCAGATAACAGGCTTTCTTTGTGAAGAGAGGGACTAATCAGAGAAAAAGCAGTTTTCTCAATTCCGTGGCCACACGTTGTAACAGGAGTATGTTGCAGAACATCTGCTGCAAATCTGTAAATCCTTCTTGGACACGCTGGATCGCGAGTTACTCACCTCTCCCTGGGCTTGTGATCGGACTGTTTTCAGTTTCTCCTGCCCAGTAACAGCTGGCAAACTGGTGTCAGAGATTCTCACCGTTGTGGGCGTCAAAGCCGCTGTAGTAACGGCGGCTGCAGAAGTCACTGTGCCTTGGCCAACCTGCTCCAGCGATTTCCCTGCCTCTTTACATCCAGCCCCAACGAGCAACGTTTGTCCAGCCACAGAGGAAAATGGAGTGAAGGGCAACGGTGTGTCACCACCAACCGGCTCATCCTGCACCACCAGTGTTCGGCCGTTCTCTTTGGTGTAAGTAGCAAAGCGAATATTGCGATTAATCTGAGGAATGAATGAAGGCAACTGCTTGGCCCTCGGATCCAGTCCTGTGTCGCTACTGGAGACTCCTTTCCAAGGACCTCTGCTCGCCTCACCTCCATCACTACCGTTGCTATCCACCTCACCCCTCTCCTTTAGCTTCTTTGTCGCAGGATCACATCCAGAATCTGAAGCATTTTTCCTCCTCCTTCCATCCTTTCCCTCCAGGCTTTCTTTCTTCTTTTTCCCTTTAGATGATGATTTAGCTGATTTTAGGCCCCCTCCCTGTAAAAGACAAAACCACGCAATCACTAAAATGAACAATCAGGATACCCACTCAAAAACCATTTTTCTGTTAGAAGAGAACACATTGCACTGCTCTGAAGCTTAAGACCATTTTATCACAAATTGAGACATCCAAAGAGAGATGCCATTTGAGCACAGAACACAAGCACGAGTGCAGTCTTGACTTTTTTGTACTAGAATAGGATCTGCACAAGAAAATTTTTAGCTGAGCTACCTTGATGTAGCACGTACCACATCATGGCAAATTTTGAGAAATACCCAACACTCCATCATTGTTCTTCATAATGCATGAATACTATTTGCACACTCATTTTTGCTCCAAGTGTAATCCCCACAGCTCTTTTGAAGGGCACACTTTCTGTGCACTACACAAAGCCTACAATATTTAACTACAGGAGACAGCTTGCCCTTTTGCCTAGGGTAAAACTACAGGTTCAAATGCTATCATGGAATCTCTCAACTGAAGCAATGTAATGCTTACAAGGCATACAAGTCAGATGGCAACTCCTAGAAATGCCTCAAAAGGTCTGTGAATGAGCACAGTGATCCTGTTAGAAAAAGGCAGCAAGCACAGACAATCTTTATCAGAGCACTACACCTTAAAATGGAGCACGACCACCATGGTTACTGACCCCCTTCCAAGACCCACACTAAACTTAGTAAAACAGGCCTAACAGAAGGAGAAGATTGTTTGAAGAAAGCTATGACCATCCTCAAAGTAGCAAACAAAATTTTCCTGTTCCAACTTTTAAAAGGCAAATTATTAAAATTATCAAAGCGAACACTCCACCATTTTTTAGTTGTTCCCATGTTTTTTTAGATGTTTCACGTCTAAATTTTTAGGAAGTTTCACACTGTATATACAAGACCTGAACTGCTGGACTACCTCGCTTGGAGAAGTGTTGTCCATCACCACATGAATCAGTCGAGGATCCACCGACTTTATCTCACCACTCTAATTTTTTATGCAGATTGACAATGAGGAGGTAGGAGAAAGAAAAGAGGAGGTTAATTTTTAATTCAGAGTATATAGTATCAAGATAAGACACCTAAACACAGAGCTACTGTGCAGCCCCTCTCCCATTTACCTTTTCTATCCCACTTTCTTAGGAATACTACTGCCTTCTAGTTTACCTTCTATCCTTCTGCTCCTCGATTTCAAAAACTTGCAGATTTGATTCCTACTCCTGTTACCCTGTATATTTGTTCTGTTGAGCATTTCTAGAGGCATTCACTGCATTAAACACAGCTCTTCTTAAATTTGATTTAGTATTGTTCTAGCCTTCTACACTTCACTCTGCTAGACGTAGAAAAGACAACTATAAGAGGCACATCAATTCATCCTAACTGTCCTCAGCAGTGTCTCCCCAAAAGGAGCAATGAATACCCAGTCTCTAACTGTGCTTGGAGGTTATCATTTATTTCACAGGAAATACACAGAAAGTTGGGTGCTTCTGAGCATGTATCTGCTAAAAGCACAGGAGCAGGCCACCGGTAAGACTGAACTACCCGTCAGGTCACACAGAAGCGTGTAATAAAAACCAGGTAACTCTAGCAGTGCACAGATCCTCTGTGCTGTTCACAGGTTTATTGACAGCAACAGGGCAAAAGCAAACAGCCTAAGCTAAAATACACAAATCAAATTTATTGAGGCTAAGACTTCATCTGCTACGCTGTACTTGTTTCAAACCACTTGTACAGTGTGTCAGATGGAAACCAAGGGAAGGCACAGGAAGACCAGAACATAAGAGATCCAGAGGGCAGCTTTCTGTGCATCAGCACGCTCTCCCATCCAGAGAATCCCTTCCAACATTTTTTTCATACAGCACTCATTCCCAAAGAAATTCTTACAGCTTTTTTTTTTTCATAGAAATGGCCTGTGTAACATCATTTATTCTGGAAAGTCATCCCAACAGAATAAAAATATTATAAAAATTCTATGAATCACAACATGAGTAATGACTCATCTTTTAAAACAAGTAACAAAGAACCAGAAGAACAACTTTTGGTGAAGCTGTCATTCTCCACATATAGATAATTGAGGAGTGGTATTTTAGGAACACCAAAAGTGCTTCATATTTTTACCTCAGTCACAGACACCTCCATAAGACGAGTTATTGGGTCTTGATGGCTCACAACACCAGAGAGCCAGCTATTTTCATCCTCTGGTTGGTAAACCTTAACTCTTTGGCCTTGGACACTGTAAGGACCTGGAAAAGAGGGACTCTGAGTATATGTTCCAGACAAGCTTTGTGTCATACTAGTTAAGTCATGTAATAAAATAGTTCTGTATGCTTATTTAGGGCTTGAAGTATCATCTTTCAGATGGTAAGACATTAAAACGCCAGGACTAATGCTGAAAATCCTGTGTAAGCAGGTATCCTACCCTAAAAAGTCAACAGGCCCTCAATGCTATTGTAAAGACAAAACAAACAGTTTACAAGTAAAAAAAATGTGAAAGATCAAAAAAAAGTCAATCCTTTGACAAAAATCAAGCTAGAAGGAGGCTCCTTGCTAACTAAACTCTTTTGTCTTTCTAACCTATGGGTTAATAATTATGTAGCATCAATCCAGTGGCCAGCCCTGGCATTCTGATTCAGCCCAGATGTGCCAAATCCCAGCAGAAATGCTGAGTAGTTTGGAGCAGAAACATGTATTTGCATATCCAACATCTCCAAACCAGCTGGTCTCAGTTCTTTCACCCTGGTAATGGACCATCTACAGAAAGGTTTCCTCTGACCCTGCCCTTACCCTCCACATCAGCATGCAGAGCTTTCCTCCTACCCAAAGTCCAGACAAAATAATCCACTGCTAATATAAGATCATCAAAATCTACATGATCCAACAACCTGTATGTGATACAGCCAGAATTAGAAAGAAGAAGGCTCTAAACTGGACAATTCTAAAGCTACTTGCTCATGTAAGAAGTCTTGTTCTCAGAAATTCTTATGAATACACCAAGAGGCACCAAATTCCCGTAAGGAATTACATCTGCCTTCAAATGTAAAACAGGAGCCTATCTCTAGGGTGGCCCCTGGCACTGAACTCTGGATAGAACATTGTTTTAGCACTTGACCAAGACTACCCAGATCTACAACAAAAGTCACAATCAGTACAGGATCCAGATAACAGATAAGGTATTAACTCTATGCTGACCAGCCGTGTCCACACCACATTTTCAACTTAAACAATTCATGTATTAATCAGCAAAATGCCAAGATTTGAACTGACATTGCGAAGACAGTTTCTGAGGATCAACAACAACTACAGAAAAACTTCGATTCCAAATTTCCAGAATTACAGGTTAGAACCATAAAAAGGACCAAAACTTTAAAAATTCTAAACTAAAACTTAAAATAAGGGAAGTTGTAAATACACGGAAATAGTCCTACTTTAACTAGGGACCATTCCCAGTAGGTATTTCTGGTTGTATCTCAGCAACTGCTTACCTGTATCTGTGACAAAATAATGCTTTTTTGTAAAGAAATTGCAAAATATAGAAAATTGACCTTCCAAATCAAACAGTAACAGATACTATTACTATCCTCCTTCACAAATCCCAGCATAGTCTAACTGTTCCACAGTAAAGTAGCTCTGAGATAGAAAATACATTTCTCACCTCTACTAAAAATCTCCTGAAGCTTCTGGTCGCTGATCAGTGTATTGACAGATTCTCTTAGCAAAGGCTGTTCCTGCAGAATCTGATTTTGACTCTCTGTTCCCATCTGCCAACAACAAACAATTTTAACACAAAAGTACAGTCTTTTAAGGTAACAGAATCATTAGTTCTTAAGGGACAGCTCTTCTTGGACTGCTGTCAGAGACTGACAAACCAAAAAAAATGTAAAATTAAGGACAACGTTACTGAGCATGTCAGGAGGAATAAAAGCATTAGCTATGCAAATGCTGTTGCAAAACTTGCATTGCAATTATCAGCTACACAATGTTTGACAACTAGCTCTCCAAACGAACAATGCAGAGAGTAACTGGGACTTTTCAAATGCAAATGGAGGTAGTGTAAGAACTTGGAAATGCAGGGAAAGAAACACAAACTCATGACAGGACAGCAAAAGGAAAAAGACAATGATAAGTTGGTGGAACAGTAAGAAAAAAATAAAATTAATGTGACAAGCACTGGACAAAGTTAAATTTACGTTTTAACTCGACACAGCTCAAATACCTGAAATAAACGCAATCCACTGGCATCCGACAGGAAACGTAAATGTCTGTCCAGAAGAAACTCTACTGGGACCACAGAGCCCAAGCCCAGCTTATCTACTAGAGGAGTGAAGGTCTGTGATGAACAATCAAAAAGAAAGGTTATTAAAATGACTGAGCACACTTACAGGCCAACAACAGTCGATTTCACATGCTACTTACATTCAAAAATAATAAAAAGCTTAATTTCTCAACTTGTACTGCCCAGTGCCTGAATTTTAATGCAAAATATTAGTCCTTATGTCTAAGCTAATAATTCTTGCATATTACAAGCAGCAATTACAGACAATTGCCTCCACTTCATTAGATCTTAAAGCAGAAATGAAAACATCTGTCGTGGTATTTAATTTTTCATAGGTAAGCACCTTCTGATGCTCAAGTAAAAAAAAAGCTTTGGTTAATAGTTCAAACTATCTTACATATTTCAGATATACCCTCTGGAAAGGAGTGTTTTTATTCCTGTACAGAAGTCAACCGTAAGTAATTTATAGGCTTATTTTTAAAGGGGAGCTTTTTTTGCTAGTGTTTTGTGCCAAACTGAAGTTCACAGTAAGTGTAGTATTGATGTTCAAGATGCAGAACAAATAAAAAAAAAATACCAAGCAGAATTAGAATGACCTTATAACATAACTTGCTGATGGCAGAGGAATTTGCCAACCACTGGAGTCTTTGCAAAGTGCTTTTAACACGATTTTAACACACAAGTATTCACGACATTTTTCCCTTAACAGCTCTCATCAAGTTTGTTTACACTCCACCCTCCTGTACACAGCAGTATAAATATAAATTATTTTTTTTCAGTTTGAGTAAAACTATTTCCCAGAAGTGAACAGAACTACAAGAAAGAGACAACGAAGGATGAGTACACATTCTTAAGTGAGGTAACTAAAAAACAAACAAACAAAAGAACCCCCAAACAAAACAACACACTGTCCCCTTTGTAATGCGAAGCAGTTGACTTCCCATTGCATCTGTGTAACCCGGTGCTTTGGCTAACTCCAGTCTGCATTCCCAGGCAGTTATCTGGGTCGGCCTCTGTGCTTAGAGATAGCTTCAGTGCTCTCCTGTCCAGAGGATGGAAACGCTTTTTTAACAAGCCTACAGATAAAGCTCGAGTTGTAGTGGAAGTGCTCTGGGATCATCACACAGTCAGTGTGCAGAATGTGGTAACACCCCCAAATCACTCAGATTGTGGCAGACTTGGGAATCATCTGAAAGAAACTGATCCTGCATAAAAACAAGTTTCCCAGACGAAACTAATTGGAGTTCACTTGGAGGCAAGTTGGAAACACACTGAAAGGAAAACTTTATGGAAAAAGCACTATCTACAGGATCTCTATTGTAAAGGCCTGGTTTTCTTTTGCCTTAAGCCAAATGCAATAAAGAAATTCTCAGAGAAAGATGCAGTACTGAACTTGCTGCTTTAAGCCCAAGTGTCCATTTAAAACACAGAATTCAAATTCTATCAAGGCAGAAGATCCTTGACTGGAAAAAAACATTTCAACGTACCCACGCACAAAATGTATTAAAAAGCAGAGAGTAGGATTCCAAGCAGTCCAAGGACTGCAAGAGGTGAAAAGAAACAAAAGAAGGGCCAAATAATAAAAGTTAAACAGCATGAAAATGAAGGGAGGATTCTCACATATTTTGGTCAAATACTCACCAGTGCAGGCCACTGTGGCAGCGAGACTCGAGTCCCCTGAAGCATAACTGGGTCATTTCGAGGTGCCCAAACCAATGATCCTTCCAGCAGCAACACTATAACTTCTTCAGCATGGACTTTCACCCAGGCATGTTGGTTCCAGTTACAGCCATCGAATTCCACAAAGATCTGATTAAAAAAAAAATTTAGAAGGCATTTCATCTCTTTTCAGACACTGAATAGAAAATAATATTCCTACAATCCCTATGGAAAAGGAGACAGCAGCTTTAGTCAGAAAAATCGGGATAAGTGTTGTTATGTTAACACTGAGAACACCACATCTACATAGCTTTCAATAACCAAATATTAAAAAAGAAATGGGAATCAAATTCATAGCAATTACTAACCTATGAAACATTATTTATCCTGGCTCCAAACACTGCATTTTCCCATACAAAATTAAAGATGTGAAAATTGTTCATCCCAAAATACAGCTGATGACCCAATGGAAGCCTCTTTCACAGTAGGATTTTTTAAGAGAATTTCCACGCTCTTACTTGGCACTTCAAACACCATTCAATCAGCACGGTTAACTGACATTCACAGAATTAAACACTTCAGCCTGGAACATTTGTGTTTATGGAATCCACTCTACATCACATTTTTGTGTTGTCTTGTACATTATTAAACTCCCTGAATAAACCCAAATATTCTGGATGGCATGAGATTACCCAGAATTAACCACTCGCCAGATTTTTCATTACCTTATTTACAAGTGTAACAACATAAACCACACTACACACACTACAATTCTAAATCCTAATTTTATCATCCTCTTTTTTCCTGTCATAAAGGACAAATGTTAAAGCCATATGAAATTACATGAAAAGAATGCTAAAAGCACAGGTTACAAATCCCATTCCAAGTGCTAACAACTGGAGCTATTAAATATTAAAACACAGTTATATTCCAATCTTTCATCTCCAGAACTTACATACTCGCCAAATACAATCAAATCTCTCAGATGGACAGCAAGACATTCCTAATCAGCTAAGAAACACATTAAGCTGGACAGTCAAAACAGTTTTGTAATCATCACAAGACCACTGGGGGATTACAGGGCACAACCCAGAGACAGCTCTCTGCTTTACCAATAAACCTTATTAAAAGAAGTATTACACTTACACACTCCTCTTCCCCACTCCTCCCCCCAAACCCAAAAGCTCAAACTCCAAAGGGAGTGGGAGAGAATATGAAACAACTCTCCTGATGAATTCTTGAACTCCATTATTATTTAAGCTGCCCTGCAGAGAAACAGTACTGGACCTTTCAAGATATCCTTCCTCCAATTCAACAAATTTCAGCAATATAGTGGAAACAGGACTGAACACCTTTCCAGTTTCCGTGAGCCTATAGATTTCTTAATATTATATTTGTGCTACTTTGGCAGCAGTATGCAATGAAATGAGAGGAGTATCATATAAGAGGAACAAAATGGAATCATTTGTTTACAATGTGTACAGCATTTGTGAGGTAATAATCTTGTTATGATTCACTTATCATAAAGGTTATATGAAAAAAGGCTGTCATAAAGAACTGTTAGAATAATGCTGACTTTGGAATATATGCTTTTTCTGCAAAACAGAAAAGTCAGGGCAAGTTTGTCTTACGCAATTTTCATTCAATATTCCGTTCTCTTTCCCCTTTGTGTAATCAAATAAGGAATGGAGTCCAGCCAAACTTTGCCTTACAACCACTAAAAGAGTTGTTACTAATTCTCAGCCAATACCCAACAGAGTATTTTCCTACACGCAGATACGCAGGGCAGCTGTTCCAGATCCGTGCAACACCACACAGGATACTGTCAGTAGTTTGCAACTGATCACACAGCAACAAAAAGGATGAAAACTTCAATATACACACTCAGTTTCTGCTTCCAGAATCTGCAACAGAAATCACTTTGTGTAATGGGTGTACAAGAAACACGAGGTGACTTGGCAGGGCACACCCAGTGTTTGTGCATATACCACTTTGTATTACTACAGAAAACAGCTACAGCATATTCATGGACTGATGCCAAATGTGCTTAGATTCTTTAAAAAAACCACTATGGGAGTCCTGAAAGAGATGCCTGAAGAAGGAAAGCAAGAACTGATGAGACACATGTGAGAGTGAATGAACACATTGTCTTTTGATATATAAAGTGGTAAAAAGGAATATTCTACCTCTGCTTGAGGCTTCTGGATTTTTCAACAAAGCAACTGCATTATAACTGAGAATTTCTCATCTTAATTTGAAAATTGTGTACTTCTCAGTCAAGAGGGAATCATTTCTGTGCTAAAGTCTTGGCTACATCAGAATAAATTACCACTCAGATGTATCAATGGACCAACAATTCACAGGGCCACATCTACTGACAATAAATATCTTCGGCTGACCTTCCTAACTCTGCTCACAGTCAGTTAAGCCACAGATAATAACACCAATGCTTTAAACAGTGGCATAGACTGCAACTATATATGTAATTAGTGCACATATGTCTGTATCGCATAAAAAAAATGATGCTGCTTAGACAAAAACACCTCTGCAGGATTTCCCAAGTTCTCCTGCAGTGAAAGACCCTTTCCCTAAGCAATATCGAATTGCAAACAAAAACAATCTTTGTTTTGGTGGGTTGCTTTTTTTTTTTTTTTTAATCTACAAAACCAGAGGTTTTTTCCAACACACAAAAACAAGAGGGTCCATACACACCTGTAATTCTCTCCCTTCCCTTTTTTTTTTTTTTTTTTTTTGCCTGGCCCACTAAAAAGTGACACTGGAAAGTTGAGCTGTTGCTCTCCTTTTCTTGATATCCAAAGCCAGCCTGAAGCATTTTCTCCCAGAAGACACATTCTTGTCTAGATGCTACCCTAAAATTCAGACCTTAACTGCAGTGAGAGAACTACAGTCTGGCTCAAATGGAATTTCTCCTCAAGTTTTCCAACATCAGTTCTGCTATAAAAGCAGCAATGACAGGAAGACCATAATGTAGATTAGACAGATACTTTGGTCTTTTTCATCATGTGACACACAAGCTCTAAATATGATTTACAATAGAAAAAATACAGCAGCTTATTTCATTAGAATTTGCAGTAGATGCCATCTACAAAAAAACATAAAATCTTTACAGTTTAGAGGGTTATATATTATAAAAAGCAGAAGATGAGAAAAAAAATTCAAGTGCAAAAACATCCCTTAAAATGGTCTTAAATTTTACCTAGTTTTGAAAGGAAGGATGGTCCATCAGTTGCTAGAGAGTAACCAAAGACCCAGGTTCAATTCCCTGCTTCATCAGAGGCTTCCTGCATGACCTTGGTCAAGCCATTTAGTCTCACTGACTGAGTTTCCTCATCTGTAAATTGGAATAATAGTTCTTATGCCCAGAAAGGAGGCACTGGTGGGAATCTGTTGCAGACTAACCAAGTAAAACTAGATAACAAGTTGGTCCACGACCTCTTACTCGTGATGTAGAAAGACCTACATTGTCAACATCTGGGAAAGGAAGGAAGGGAAGGCACAAACTGAGATTTCAGTGTGGCAAACCCACCTGAGGCCTCATGCAGCTGGTATGAGATGAAATTAAAACAACTAAACTACAATAGTTTTCTAGTAGTTTTCTGATGCAAATAGTATTATTTTGGAATCCATTATGTGAGACAGATGATGTACACATCAATGCTTAAAAACCTTTCAGCTTCCAATTCAGTAACCATGTTTCAAACTATTTCTTAAAAGCAAAGGCAAAAAAATCCGATCTGAAATATCTATCTACAGACACAGTGTTTTACTGCAGCTCATTCACAAACATGCAAAGGAACAAGCCTCAGCTTTGGAACACCTACCCCATGCTGAACCAACCTCAGTTCAGAGTCACTTTAGAGCACATTGCACCTGACACACTCCTGTTGTGCAGCAGAGAAGCCCTGCACAATCAGCCCTGTGGGTGCCTCTGTGACCCAGCAAGAGGCTGAAACTTTAATTGTCACTGGTAGGAATGCCACAGCAATCCAGCTGGCCTCAAGCCATGCTACCTCTGTAACAAGACACTACTCAAAACTGATGTACCATTTTGTTTACAAAACAAGGTGGAGTACAAGCAGATTTACATCGTGCCTTCAACTCCAAAGACTCCACTTAATCCAATCCAAATACAAAAGGCAGATTGCAGGTGGCCTCAACACTTCTGCCCCCTCCCTGTGAAATTTGGCCACCATGCAAACCAGATCAGTACTCAAGGCAAAGCAGTTGTCCAAAATTCAGAACTGGAAAGGCCTTCAAGTAGCATGGTGCTTTATTCTCCCAATACACAGCAAGTAACTAATACGTACATTCATAATTCTGTACAGCAAGTTCTTCAATAAGTTACTCGTAAAACAGCACCTTGAGAAAATTATGGCTCTTTGTAGTCACTTTAAGTAGTTAATATGTTTTAGGAATTCAGATGGGTAAAACCCCTTAGATGAGCTTGGATGAAGATCAGCAGCTTGCTGTCACTGCAGCTGGACATTGCCTGTCCACTGTCACTGCAGGGACCCACTGCTTCCCCAGCTGACCCCTCTGTGGGTACAGGGAGGGAATAGTGGCACTGAGCACACACAAGGAACTGCTAATTTCCTGCAATCTTCCTCTGTGCTGTTTATTTAAGGGTCTAGTGAACCATCACTCACAAGAGATAGGAAGGGCAATTACTTTCTTTTTTTTATAGCAGCCAGCTACTATATTGACTCAATCATAACAACATCAGGCCAAACTCTTCCACTCAAGTCTTCATCAACAAGCTTTTGCTTAAACATTAAGACAGGAACATGAAGTACTGGACTATTGTCTCTCCTGCAGTGCAGAATTTCTCTGCTGTGGTACTTTTTTCCACTTTAACCACTGAGCAGCTGAACACTTGAGACAGATGAGCTGATTTGAACGAGTTTGGTTTATGTCAAACACGAAAATGACTGTGCTCGGTATCTTCCTCTCAGATAACAAACACTTCCCAAGTCAAATTTGGGACCTAACAGTAACCTCACAGCAAACTGTAACCTCACAGGTAACCTGTGCCTGCAGAGGCAACACGGGTCTATCAAAGGAACAGGATCCAAACCAGTACCACGCACCAGACACAGCAGCACTTCATGCAAGCCCCACCTCAAGGCAGTCCTGTAACACCCCTCACACTTGGAAACGAATCCAGTCACTGCAGTGGATTTTACACCAGGCAGAGCCAAATATGTTAATCACTGTGCTTTGCTTTTTAAGAGGAACTTTATTTCAGAAAATGTTTGCATTCCTATGGAAACTTCCTGCCATATGACACCTCCTTGCTCACAGCCAGAGACAGACTGCCTTTTGAGGCAGCACCAGCCTATTCTGTATACTGAGAACTCATTCACCACTCCCCAGGCCTATCCTTAAAAAGTGATCCCTTTTTTCCTTAATTTATACTAAAATTAACATTTCTGAATTTTCCCTGCTATTAGTAACTTGACATACTTGGCTATTGGAGCTATTGGAAAGTGTGAGTTTCATAGAACAAATTTGTTTTGGAAACAAATATATATTTTTGTTAAATGCTGTGCTTTCTGGTGCCACTTCTAAAATGCACCTTTGCCTAGGGTCTCCCTGCATCCCAAAGTATCACAAAAACCAACTTCAGGAAAATAACAGCAAAGCAATCTTTGTTGACTGTTGTTTCATTCTGCAGCTATTTGGACTGTAGACATAATGTTCTTAATCCCAAGTATTCTGCAACTCAATTAGCAGCAAAAAAAGCATGAGGATCTCTAGATCAGAACTCTGAAGGAAAAGAAACACCTCAGATCATAGTTTAAATACCCAGACTTTGAAAACAATTTAAAATTGTTGCCTTGTAACTGGCAAGTGGCAAATACAACACTGGTATTTAAATAAGGAAGAAGGAACCTGACAACCATTAGTCTATTATGACAATACCAGTTGTTTACCAAATCTTAGAATAAGTTTCAGGTGAGGGATGGGTTAGAGGCTGCAAAGAAAAAAGAATGGCAATAAATGGGAGCAGTTAAAAGAAAGTTTTAACTACACAGTTTACATATGACACTTCCTCTTACTGCTTCTAACCTGAACTTGAGTATCCAAAGCATTAAATGGTGATGCACTGAAAATGAAGAAAGCTGGGATTTACAGAAGTCTAAAGGGAACGGTAAAAGCAGGATGAAAATTCCAATGGCAAGTACTGGAGCAGCAGAATTATTACTGCAACATAATTAATAATGTCAGTGATAAAGCTGGCATAAAATGTACCGAATTTCTTTACACTCATTCCTGGTCTCAAGCCTAACAGTACCTTATGCACACTAGAGGAAAAACCTGAGGAGCTTTTGTAAGTTCTTACAATCACAGCCACTGAAAATTTGCTATTCCAATTGCTAATTCTGGTTTGACTCACTCTTTTTCCTTTGCTTTCCAAGTCTGGCATCTTCCTTGAAAAACATTACTGGTAAAGTAATACATCTCTTTTTTTGCCAAGTTTTACAGATTAAATGAGATAAACTGAAGAATTTATTTTAGATTATGGGATGATAAACCACAGGACTATACTTAAAAGAAGTCCAATCTCAAAGAAAAGCTTTAACCTGGAACTTAATGCCACATTCTCAATAACCCAAAAATAAGAAACCAAAGCTGTTCTTTGCAAGTAGCAAATTATGCTGTTCTTTAGAAGAATGTCTCAGAAACTCTCAGTCTCTCTCCAGATTCATCCACTTCACTGTCACTTAACATACTAAGTAACTCTAACAAATGGAATTCATCTCTGAATACAATCATTAATGTCAACACCCAACACGAGCACAACTTTTTGGAAGAAATTCAGAAAGATGGTGTCCTGGTCTGCTAAGGAAAAACTGCAAGGAAAACTTGACAAGAAAACCTCCCATTTCCCATTATGTTTTGCAAATGGAACATCACCATCTTTCTGAATTTCTTCCAAAAAGTCATGCTCGTGTTGGGTGTCCACCTTGTTCATTCTGCTGTTAATGACTGTATTCAGAGATGAATTCCATTTGTTGTTCTGTAGTCAGCAACTGAAACTGGAGATGACTTAAAGAGCACCCTAACATTACTGAGAGAAGTTACTATATGAGCACATGTATTTTATGACCACATTAAAAAGCTACTCAGCAACCAAAGGCGAACGTGATAAACTTCCTGCAGACAGACTTTGCCAGGACACAGTAACTTTGTAGCCTTCAATTCCAAGAGCTGGATCTGAATACTCCCATTAATTTAACATACAAGAACATGACTTGTCATGTCGGTATAAATAGACTTTGATGTAATTACCACTAAATATAAAGAACATGGGTAACTCTAGTAAGAGATTCCTTGAAAATACTTAAGCAGTAAGCCTATATGAGCTGCACTTTTCCAAAGTCAAATAACCATGGTTCACTGTCTGAAATGGGGAATCTGAAATCTTTGCTTCTGCTGCAACAAACACCACACAGAAGGAGAGACTGACCCTCCAAAGCCAATCCAATACTTACAAGCCAACGAGCTTTACAGATCATCCACTACCAGATGAGCAAAGACTTATTTTACAGCCCTTCACGGATGCAAATATATAGCAGTCATGCTGTGTGTGATTTTACAGCCAAGCATCATTTGAGAAGACTCTCACCTGGCAGCATATTGACAGAAGGCTCAACAATTTTCACCCTTCCACCGTTGCCTAAGGACATCCACATCTGACCAGTGCAAGGCTGGACAGGGCAGAGGTGGGGACTAGGTGGACCTCTGACCTTGCCCAGTGCACCTGCTCTTTCACTGACACAAATGTAAAACACTGTGGTTTGACCCTGGCTGGACACCAGGTACCCAAAGCTGCTCTATCACTCCCTTCCTCAACAGGACAGAGAAGAGAAAATGTACAAAAAGGCTCATGAGTTGAGATAAGGGCAGGATGAGATTCTCACTGATTACCAACAGGGGCAAAACAGACTCGACTTTGGGATATTAACTGAATTTAGTACCAATTAAAACCAGAGCAGGATAATGACAAGTAAACTCAAATCTTAAAAACACCTTTCTCCTGCCCTTGCAGCAGCACAAGGAGATGGGAACGGGGACTATAGTCAGTTCTGCAGAACAGAAGGAAACGAAGAGGACAGTGGCACAGAAAGCAACCTGAATATCCCAGACACACAACCCCAGCTTGCTGTGAACCTTCCCACCACTTCCACAGAATCCCAGTCTGAAAACACCTCTTTCCCTGCAGTTTGAAAGCCTCTTCTACAAGTTCCCCATTCAGTCCCAGAAAGAACTGAAACTCTTCAGCAGACACATATGCACAACAGGCAAGAACCTCCACACACCTGCCCAACAGGCAGGACAGGCACATTTTTCCCATGCACTTCCCCACTGTCAAGATGACTCTCAGGTAGCATTCAAAACCTGCTTAAGGGCACATAAACCTAAATCCAGTCTTGCAGGGTTCCAGTATCTCTCATCTACTACATGTAGCCTCCAGACAGGAAGATGTTTTTTCTCAGTGTGACCTAGTTAGAAAAACTAGCTGAAATACCCTGATATTTACAGTTAACTCAGGGTTGTGATACTTCAGAAATAAATTAAGCTTATTCCACAATCCAGATAATTTCTAAATACCAACTTTATTCAATTAAATTCCTTACGAATAAAACACTTTAGATTACAATGTTTTTGTTAGACTGTATAATCTACATATCATATATAAGGAAAAATGTCTTTAGAATACATTCAATTATGTGCAGATTATCGTAAGAAATAGATAAAAATTCAAGACATAAAGAAACCTTGGATAAGACATAAAAAAACCTTGGATAAGACATAAAAAACCCTTGTTTACTCCTGAGTTTTCTGCCTTAGAAATGTGCAAATATTCAACTGCAGTTTTGTATTTCTAAAAGCCCTACATCAGATTACAGGTAACTGAAACCATCCTTTCAGGGTGCTATGAGAAAGTGCAGACTTAAGTAAGCCAAAGAGTAGAAAAGATATTTTTCCTAGTCTTTTTCACACCTAGTCCACATTATTACTTTTCCTTAAATGAGTATTTCCTAAGCAGTGGTTGACTGCTTGGTGCCAACTCATCACTTCTGACAGAATGAGTTTAAAAAGGATTTTTTTTCTGATGGTACATCATTAGCATCGTCACAGCAGCGTTCATTACGCATGGGAGGGTCCATGAAAACACTAAATGTTCCACATTACTCTAAATTCTGCTTCAAGTATTTTACACAGTTCACATTTTAGAGTTCTGGTAGAGATTTTGAGTCTACAGAGACAGCTGCACCACTGGAACTGTGCTAAGTGGGAGGTTATTGATGAAAGGAGCTGAGGAGAGAACTGCAGTGCTCAATGAAGGTAATGCATTCACACACCAAAAAAATCCTATTCTTCCCATGCTATCTATCAAATAGAGAAGTTGATTTTTACTTTGTGAAGGCAGTCTAACAGGTGTCACATGGCTGGACAGCAATGACTAACCAGGAAACAACTGACTACCTTTTACTGAGCAGAGGTTCTCAACAAAACCAAACCAAACTAATAAACAAAAAAAACCTCCGAAAAAAAAAAAAGCAACACTTCACCAGTCCTTTTACCAAAATAGTAATTAAGATCAGGTACATGGAAAATTCATTCCATCATACTCATATTTGCAGTGGATGACTCCATAATGCAAGAGCACTGATGACACACATGTCCAATGCAGTCTGCTACAAGAGCAGCTCTCCAACTGGGTCTTAGCCCCTATATATATTCACAATTCAGACAGTCTCAAACACTTGTCACATTTTCAAGAACCCCTTTCTGCACAGGTTTTCCCTTCCTCCTCCTTAAACAGGTAGAGCAGAAGCTGGAGCACACCACCACAGCTCCCAGCTGCAAAGGCCCCCTTTGCAAAGCCAAACCCAGCACTGCTTCCTGCTGACAGCCCTGGGTGCAGCCCTAGAGCAAGGGGGCTACAAAGTAGCATCAAGACTGTAGGGTGTCAAGGAAACTTCTCAAAGCTGGAAGTCTGTAAACAAGCCCGAAGAACTTACTGTAACAACTAATTTCTGATTTTTAAAAAAGCCAATCATAAAGAGAACTAAAACTCTTCACAAACACAGAACTTCGTTTTCCCTACCGGGGGTCATTGTACCAGACACAGCCCTCTGAAGCACACCATCACTTACAGAACTCACACGGGCAGAGGGAAACAGCACGTTTCAAGATACCAATACCTTTCAAAAGCTCTTTTTAGGGATCTCCACCCAAGCGTTTCACTGAGCCATACTAGAAATACACCAAAGAAATGCTAAAGAGTGTTTAAACACAGTATACAAAGCCCAAATTCCCACAGCCGAAAACAAAACCCGAGACAGAATTAAGCTGATGATCCTCAACCAAGATTATGCCCTCACTGCATATTTTCATACACCGTTTGGGCTTATCAAGAATATTTAACATCTTCCCGGGGGGTAAAAAAAACAAACCAAACCAAAACAAGCAAACCCAAAGCCCAACACTTGAGAGGTTACGCAGAGCTCAGCATCCCTGTCCCGGACGCGTCCGTCTCCCGTGTTAAGTTTCAGCCCCCGGCCCGGCGCTGCCGGACCCCTCGCACACACCTGCCGGGCCGCTCTCGCCGCAGGCCGTGCCCGGCGCTGCCCGTCCCGGAGCGCGTCCGGCGCTGCACGGAGGGTTCGGGCCGCCGGCACCGCCCGCCCCCGGCCCGGCACTCGCGGGAGCCCCGACCCGCGCCCCCCCCCCCGCCCCGCCCGGGCCTCACCGCCAGGTCCTGCGGCACCGCTCCGCTCATGGCCCGCACGGTGCCGCTCCGCCAGGCCCGCGCGGGCAGCGCAGGCCCCGGCTCCGGCCCCGCCGCTTCGCCCTCGCCCGGCCCCGCCGCCAGCAGCAGCAGGAGCCGCTTCCCCACGGGGGAGGCCGCCGCGTCCGCCATCCCCGCCGGGCAGAGCCGCCGCCGCCCGAGCGCTCCGGCCGCCGCCGCCCGAGACACCGAGAGGCTCCTGCCCCGCGCTGGGCCCGAGTGCCGCCCGCCGCCGTCCCGGCGTGCACCGCGCCGGCCGCCCGGCCCCACAGCGCCCCGCGCGGGACGGGCGGGACCGGCGGCGTGAGGGGAGCGGGCGGGGGAACGGGACAGGGACCGGTACAGGGACCGGAGGCGTGAAGGGGAACGGGACAGGGACCGGGACTGACGGTGTGAGGGGAACGGGACAGGGACTGGGACAGGGACCGGAAGCGTGAGGGGAACGGGACAGGGACCGGGACTGACGGTGTGAGGGGAACGGGACAGGAACCGAGTGTGAGGGGAACGGGACAGGGGCCGGGACAGGGACCGGAGGCGTGAAGGGGAACGGGACAGGGACCGGGACTGACGGTGTGAGGGGAACAGGACAGGGACCGGAGGCGTGAGGGGAACGGGACAGGGACCGAGTGTGAGGGGAACGGGACAGGGGCCGGGACAGGGACCGGAGGCGTGAGGGAACGGGACAGGGACCGGGACCGTCGGTGTGAGGGAACTGGCGGGGGAACGGGAGAGAGACCGAGACACTGCCGGGCGGTGTGAGGGGAACGGGCGGGGGAACGGGATAGGGACCGGGCTGTGAGAGGGGAACTGGGACAGGGAACAGGCACGGTGTGACGGGGGATCGGGACGGGAACGGGGACAGGGGCCGGAGCGGTGTGAGGAGAACCGGGACAGGGAACGAAGCAGTGTGAGGGGAATCGGGACAGGGAAACGGGATAGGGAAACAGGCCGGTGTGAGGCGATCCGGGACGGGGGAATGAGTCAGGGAGACGGGATAGGGATCGGGGCGGTGTGAGGGGAACCGGAGCAGGAAACGAGTCGGTGTGAGGGGACTCCGGGACAGGGAAACGGGACAGAGAAGCGGAACGGTGTGAGGGACGGGACCGGGACGGGAACCGGGGCGGTGTGAGGGGCTGCTGGGAGGGGGAGCCCGAGGCAGCCGGTCATCGGGCCCTTCCTGCGGCAGGGCCTCTCACGAACGCCAAGTTCAAAATCTGGAATTATCGAAGAGATGAAGGAGCTTTAACCTAAATTTCGAGGTAAACCCAGAAAAGAACCAGTGCCCGTGTCTGAGGCTGGATCCTACGGCTGGCATGAGGAACTGCGCGGTGCCGGGTGCGTTGCTTTCCCGTGAGGCAGATTTTGGAAAGGCATGTATTTCGGGAGTGATTAAGATACAAAATCTTAATGAATTCAGCTGTCACGAGGAACTGGTAAATTTGAACAGTTCTCATGCAGCATAGTACATTGCCCTAAACTTGCCCCTTTTCAACATGAACCACCACGAAATACTTCAGAATCCCACAGCTGGAAAAATGACGTGGTTTTACATCTGTTTCTGCTTGTGCAGAAATAGTACCATCGTGTGAAAGATTCCAAGTGGTCCTGTATCCCCCTCCCATTCCACCAGCTCAGACTCACACTGCCATGATAAAACAGGCCAGCATTTCCCATCTCCTGAGCATAGTGGTGGGTATTCCAAAGGCACACAACATCAGTTAGACCAACAGTGATAAAATCCACCAAACTGTTCTTAACTGTCATTAATGATCGACCCAGGGAGCATAGGCCATAAAGCATGAATTAACTTCAACTTAGGAAATACTTAACAACTTTTCTATGCTAATTGCTAATTCTGTTGCACCAACTTCTATTACAGTTAGAAAACTTAAGTTTCGTGGCTTAATGCTGTGTGTTAATTTCAAATATTATTTTACTGTAAAAGGGTGAAGACAGGTACTGCTGTTAAATTACACACTTCAATGGCTGCTAAAGCAGTACAATTCCAACTTGTGAGAAGTCAGGTAAGTAACCATCAGGTGCCATCCAAAAGTGTCCCTTAAGCACTGAAGATGCCTGCTTCTCCAGTCTGTCCCCCTCCTGGCCTTGACTGATGGTCAGTGCTCCAGAATCCAAAGAAAGTAATTTGCCAGAGTGGCTGATCCAGGGACCGACTGTGTGGTTTCTCTTATTTGGGAAAAGCAGGACTGATGCAGACACTCACCTGTACAGGTTCTCAACCCTCCCCTTCAATATCGTACCTAAGGCCACCCCTTCCATAGACAGCAGCCGTGTTCTTTGGAGAATTTTATTAAAATATATCCAAGAAGTAATCAAACATTTTCTTATGAGTCAGGAGAGAACTGAAGTGAGAAAAACATCTGTACAGAGGACAGTGCTGTAAGTTTTTCTTTACATGCTTTATTTCAATGTTTCACAGTTTAGTCATTGTCTACAAAAATATATTTCTGAAACTCTGAGTCCTCTATAAAAAAAGCTGGTCAGCAGCAGTGACCCTGACAAACAGAATGTACCTTGGGACAGTGTGAGCACCTCCTGTAAGCAGATTAGTGCAGCTAGGGCACTCCTGCCTCACCCTGGGAGACTTCTGTTCTTTGGGATTAAAGCTCTGCACTAGTTCTGAAGGAAGGCATTAAAAAAAAAAAAAAAATCATTCCACTTCTGTATACTGCACTAAGCTTGGGAGGGGGAGCTGCAAGTCAGTGTATCACACAGCAGAAAGTGCTAACAAAGCACTTGGCACTCAGGGAAAGGAGAAGACCTCAGGGTGCTTTAGTACTGGTAAATTTTTCTTTGAGCTCTCCGTTCAGAACAGCCTTTGTCTGGTGATAATAGGTTCAGGCTGTCAGCAGAGGTACAAATGGCAAACAGGCAGAGTAATCCTATAAGCGCAAAGAGAGTCCTTTTTTGAGGACAGGATAAGAGTTCTGTTCAGTTTTACATCAACATTTTCTGCTGTGGCTTTAATCAAGGGGAAAATTGCCTTCAAAACCAATCACAAGTTGTTGGATAGAACAGAGCCACTATCGGTGCTGTCAGCTTCAACTCCTTAGTACCCATAACTGGAAATATTCCTTATAACATCAATTATTTAATTCCTACACTTACTAGTCACCAGTGTATCTAGCCACCACAAATAAGAACTGAGAAACTCAAGTGTCCCCCAAATGAGATCTTTCTACTCTTCCTCTGCTCAGTTATTTGACTGGTCTACAGAGATACCCGCAGTTAAGAAAAAAAAAATAAATTGCCTCTTTTAAAAAAATAAATCTATCTTGCATTGTGCTCTAGAAAAGACAAGGTCAATGTACTCTGATCCTCAGAGCTCATCATTAGAAGCCCCTTACCACAAAATAATCTCAGACCTGAACCCCTAAGCAGGGCAGGAATTTTCAGCAGCAAGTAAGAGTAGTTATTGACAGACTGCTTCCCTAATGTGGTAATAGACAGAAGATGAGCTCTCTGAAAATTTTTCCACACCTGCCTGTCAGAAGAAGTTTTCTGAGCCAGCAGCTTGTGAAATCTAGATTTCCTTGAGATTAGAGAATTCAGGAAAGTGCTGCTGGTTATTTTAGGTACATCTGCAATCAATGGGCTTCTGAGCTCTAGGCTTTTGTTCAGAAAAAGTTCTCCTGTAACTTGTGCCTACCACCAGTCCCAGTCTGATCTGCTAAACCTGAGCAGCCAAGGAGGTATATGAATTTTAAGTAGAATCAGCATCATCCACGAAAACACAGAAGCCATGAACCTTCACTGAGACAAATACCTTATCAAAAAAAGACACTCAGCACTAGAAAACTAATATCATCTCACTAATGCTAAACAGTTAAAGTGTAAAATCTGTAAGAAAACACCTGAAGTTTACTTCTTGACTATTTTCCTTTCTTGAATTGCTGGCGGGAGTGAGGGAGTGGAGGAGAAAGGAAAGAATCACTTCACTGTATTAGTAGTAAGCCAGTATATAGAAGGCAGTGTTGGAGAAAAATTTAAAACCAGGAAAAAAATCTGAAAACTTACTGATTCCGAAAGCTTTCCTCACCTTCCCAAACTCAACAGCCTAAACAGGATTTTCATCCTCATACTTCAAGTTGTTTTTCCAGTCTGTTCCCATCTGTTCAGCTTCCAGTCAGAGACACACAACAGAGAGAAGAATCAAGGGAGGCTGAGAAACCCACACATAGGGTTTTGCCTCCCATATAGCACCTACTTCATATATCAACATGAACAAATCAATCAGAAATTGTTACGTCTTGTGCACAGAAAGCCTGTAACTAAAGTGTAACAAGATGAAATTAAAAGAAGATTTGGAATTAAAGAAAAATTTTGTCCCGTGGAACCTCTTTTTCTAAAGACTCCACACCCCACAAAGAAGCAGTTCATATTCAGTCATTTGTGAACTGGAAAAGACTTGTCAGCAACAATCCTGCCTTGGCTTCAGGTGAAAAGCTGAGAGTGTTCATTCTCCTTTAGTATCACAAAGCTTATTTACGTAAAACAAACCGCTGTCTGGCCTTGCCCTGCCCTGCCCCAGAGATGCAGGATATCAGAGAATCATGGAATACGCTGAGTTGGAGGGCACCCATCAGAATCAGAGTCCAACTCCTGGCCGTGTGCAGGAGACCCCAGGAATCCCACCAAGTGCCTGACAGCGTTGGCCGAACGCTTCTTGAACTCAGACAGGCTTGGTGCTGCCACCGCTTCCCTGGGGAGCCTTTTCCAGTGCTCAGTCACCCTCTGGGTGAAAAACCTTTTCCTGACTGTCAAAAGCCTTCTCCATCAGCACAGACAAGAGGGATGTCACCTCTAGCTGATGCAGTTATGCAAAAAGAAAAAAAACAAACCTGTAGCATAAAGTTTAGAATCCCAGCATGATGGATACCTTGTGGATAAACACTGCCACAGACTGTGAGGTACTTGTGTGTGAGGAACCAGCAACTGCAGCTGCACATTATTGCTACTTGCTGTCTCTCAGGGCAAGCTTTTCCCATTTCTGCATTCTCCTGCCTTCTCCAAGTTACAGACTCCAGGGTGAACTATTCTGAAGCCCCACCAATACGGTGGCCACCAGAACACGTTTGATGACATTTTAATCCCTTCCAAATTATTTACAAGGCTGGCTTTGAGACTGTTACTTTTAACTTCAGGCCTAGAACTGCATAGAGAAAATTTTGTATGGTCAAGAACTAGCAGTACTTGCACTACGTCTCTTCTCACAGGAAGCATTAATTAAAACAAGCAAAGTAACACACAGAGCTTAGCCTAGGCTGCATTCTATCAAGGGCATAATGAAGACAGTAGTCACAACTTCTCCAATTCACTAGTATTTTTTCTAATATTCCAATGGCTACACTTAAGAGAGGTTCAGCCAAATTAAGTTAAAGCTACAGGTCACAACTGAAAAGTGTGCACTGAAGTCTGGTGTCAGGAACACTGAGGACCATCCCTGATCAGGCGGCTTCACTTCTACTTTCGAGTGCACAAGGACAGCTCCCTGTCACAGACAACTGAAGCAGATATATGGGAAAACTCATTCATTAAGCCAAGGGGAGGCAAGGTCACTGCTGCCATGCCCCAGAGAAGGAGAAAGATTCATTGAGAGATTATAACTAAAGGGTTACAAAAAGGCAAGAACTAAAGTTTGTCGGTAATGAAATGCATTCTCCCGTCCCATATGAACAGGAAACAGTCTCTGTAGGGTGTTAAAGAAGGTCCTAGGAGGAGATACCTCCTACTTTTTTCTGCTGCCAAAGGAGAGGAGAGAAAGACGCTGCTATTGGTCAGCAGGAATCTCTCTGTCTGCATCCAGTTTGCTCGTCTCTCCTGGGGAAGGGGTACGTGGTGCAGAGTGAGAAACAGGAGGAATCCCATGAGCTACAATCCCTTCCACTACTGGTGGTTCTGGTAGCCCAGGGGTGGCTACTCCCACTACTCCTGGAGGAAACCTAAAACCAACAGAAACATAGGAGTTACAAGCTTGTCCAACAGTTATTCAAGGAGAAAGGAGCCGTGCCCTCAGACAACTGCTGAATACAAATCCCTCTTTCTAAAAAATTCTCTGAGATGGAACACAGGAAAAGTCTCCAGAGCTGAAGAGTAGCAGTGATATCCTAATGCCAAATGACACCTGTTCACAGATAGTCTCAGGTCACATCCTAAGCATTTGGATAAAGGTACAAAGTTTATCTCCAGTGGAAAACAGCGTGAGGCACTGTATGAAGGCACCTGGAGGGCTGGGAATTCCCTCCCCATCAGCAGGAGGAATGTAAGCTGCAGTTATCCTTCACTGGGCTCCATGACAGAAAAAGTAAGGAGCTGAACTAAAAAAACAGCTAGATGCAAGATGAAAAACAGGAGAACAACACTCATGAATTGCTAATGAACTATTTTTCCATTACTTCCATTCTGCCTCCCTGTTCCGCCTTCATAAATATATCTGAACCTCTGTAGATCTCTCACAGAAGGAAGGATATATTACCTACTTCACAGATGGGAGAAAAACAGAAGGGAAGCAGCCTGCCCACAATCACTTGGCAGGTCTGTAACAGATAAATAAACTGAAATACACTATATTTAGACCACTGAACAAAATCTACTGGACAATATCTCAATAATAGTCTACATTTGGGCTACAGGCAAGAACTGTCCTTTGTTTATACAGCCCTGATATGCACAACTTCTAAATGTTAAGTTCCATGCCTTTCTGGGGGGCATCCAGCAGACTTTCTTAAATTAAGATATCTCTTGGGCAGGTCTTGCAAGGATTTGCAAAAATTGACTAGTATGCAGCTGGACCTAAATATGACCAAGTACGTGTTAAATCCTAGTACAGGTTTAGAAGAGCTGCTGTTAAGAGCTCATATAGAGAGTATATAGGAACACAGACATACCTGCTTGCAGGTACAAGTACTTCTCAAACCCGCAGAGGGATGTTGGCCTACTTCAGCAGGAAGATATGCTTGGCCAACCTACATCTCTCACCTGTAAGCTGCAGCTCCGTTGAGTTCTGGGTGGACAGTTGCAGGATCAATACTGGACCACTGAGCTGCTAACAGCAAGTACTCCTTATTAACACAGTTCCTCAAAGCATCGGGTATGTGACCTGAAAGAGCACCAAGAATGACAAAAAATAACAGGACACAGGTAGGGGAGAGCTTGTTCCCTGCAGCATTTACAAAGGAGAGCAGCAAGGAAATGTGCAACATCTTTTTCATCTACCTCCACAGGATAACAGCGGGCAGGGGAGACTCTCCTCTGAGTAACCTGGTCTCTGGAGAAGACAAGACATTGATCCTTCCTTCCCACTTCTGTGATCTTGAGAAAATTATTGACCACAACCTGCAATTGCTAAGCCTCGCCCTTTCAAGAGACAACACGTACTACTTCAGGAAAAACACACAGTCTAACTGTCAAAGGAATTACTGCAAAGGATTTGGAAGATGTAGTTAAAAGGCTTCCCCAGGGATAGAAAGACCCACTCCAGCATTAGGTACAAGATTCTCAGAAGGCAAAGATACAATTATGAACTTACACTCCAGTTCCAGAAACCAGTTACTGAGTCCAAGTTTTCAGAATAAGCAGCATAATCCTTGCAGGGAACTAAAAGAACACTAATTCAGCAGCAGCTGCAGAGCACACAATCTCCTTCATTACCTGTAATAGCTCTGCGGATCTCTTTAGCTGCGTCTTCTCTGGATTCAATGGAAGCCTGTTCACTGTACCAGGCAGTGTGAGGGGTGCAGATAACATTGGGTGCATCTTTTAAGGGCCCCTGAGCAAAACTGAGGGAGGAAACAAACAAAAAAAAAAAGTATTTTCTCTCCAGAAGTGATAACCCCTTCTGCCCTCTTGGGCATCACTGTAACCCAAATAACAAAAAAACCCCAAAAGAATCATCCAGCTTAGGTGATGTGAGTCACCAGACAGCAGCAGGCATGCAGGTACAGTGTTACCTGAAAGGCTCAGACTCGTGCACATCCAATGCTGTTCCTCTGATTCTCCCCTCTTTCAAGGCTTGTGCTAAGGCTTTCTCATCTACCAGCCCTCCCCGGGCTGTGTTCACTAAGAAGCAGCCCTGACGCATCTGGAAGAAGAAAAATATTAAGTGCATTGAGAATGAGACTTTTCATGGAAGCTAAGTGAATCTTGGGAAGTCTACTGGAAATGAGCAGGAGTCTGCAGTGATTAGATGAGGCCTGCAGGAATTAGGAGTGCTCTCACTGCAAAGCTAACCACAGGGGAAATGCCTGCAAGCAATGCTTGAGAAATTTGCTTTAAAAATGAACAAACAAAACCACAAGACACCAAGGGCAAAAGTGGAACTCTCAAGTTCTGCACTCCATATTCATCCTACTACATTAAAAAAGAAAGAGGACATGAATCAATTATCCAGCTATACAAAACTGGACTACAACATCCAGATGTCTCTCATAAAAGCACTGGAAAGCATTCATATACTAGTGGAGTATAGCCCGAGACTGACTTTGCAGTGGGCTTGGGCAGAGAAGCTTTGGCAGAGTTGTGTAAAAAAAAGGTACACAGTCCCAGCCACACCATTTCTGGCTCTAACCAGCACAGTAAATCACACATTTTAAAGATAATCTGAAATTACTGAATCACCCAAAATATTCTTTATAAATGATATTACTTGGCAAGAAGAGCCAATCCTATTCTTCTCTTAACAGGAAATTCTACACAGCACAAAGCACAGGCACCCGGATCCACACGCTCCCAGCCTCCCAAGGCAGCAGGAGGCACACAACAGAGGCAGCAGGATTCACACGCTCTCAGCCTCTGTGAAAGCAGCAGTTTCTGTTTGCATTCATTTCCACAGCGCTCTGTGGGGGAAATCAAGCTCCTGCTGCACCTGTTTAATAGTGAAGTCATTGATGAGGTGATGGTTATGTTCATTCAGGCTGCAGTGCAATGTGATGCAATCGCTGTGCATTAGTAGATCCTGCAGGGTTCCTACTCGTTGTAAACCCAAGGATCGCTCCACTCCATCCGGCAGATAGGGATCATAGAAAATCACGTTGAAGCCAAAGGACTTGGCTCGCAGAGCCACTGCCTGTCCAACTCGGCCTTCACAAAAGAAAACCCACAATCATCAAGGAAAGGTAAAACAAACTTTAAAGACAAGATACTGAGGTAGACTGGGAGCCTACGCTGGAGTTTACTGCCAGGGCCCAAGGTACTGCAGCCCTGGAAACCCCCAGGATTGCCATAGGGATCCGGAGGAGGCTATTCAGTGCTGATCCTATGTGGCTAATTCTAGTCTTTTTCCCCATGCAATAGACAGAGCTTAGTCTAGAAGGAGCTCTGTTTCCAAACCAAATCTGGACCCTGAGTCACAGGTAGTAATAATCTGACTACAAGAACTTGGAGAAGGAATTAGTAGCTTTCAGGAGGCTTTGTACTGATACAAAGCCCAGCACACAGGGAAACAGTCACCAAGAAGAGCTGTATGAATGTTCCAATTCTAACCACTTGAAATCAAAAAAGAATCCCCAATCCCATGCCATACACCCAACTCTTGAAGATATGCAGCATGACAGAATAGGGCACTAGCATTCCTTAGGAGTCAGTGTGTTTCACAAAGAACAGCTGTAAAATTATCGCTTTTTTCACTCTTAGGTTCCCAAAAATTTCCAGAGTTCTCTTTTCGGTGTAACAGTGGCCATCACTTACCCAGTCCAATGATGCCCAAAGTCTCCCCACGGATACGCACAGCGCCTCCAGCCACCTCTCGAATCTGTTCGACACTCGAGGCTCGGTTCCCTTCCCGCAGAGCCTGGTGGAGCCAAGTGACTCGGCGATAGAGGTTCAAGATGTGGCAGAGGGTGGAGTCAGCAGTCTCCTCTACTGAGGAGGAAGGGATGTTGCAAACTGCAATGCCTACAAAGCCATAGAGGTCATATAAGATTTTCAGCATCACAATGCTGAACCAACATAAAGCTCTTTAGGCACAAATCCTGAAAGATAATTCAGTTCTCCGGAAGTACTGCTGAGAAACATGGGATTCATTTCAGAAGCTCATTCTACAACAACACAGATGTGACCAACCAGCTTTTCAATCCCCCAGGAAACACCGCTCCTTCCTTATAAATATCCACTTGATTGACACACTCACCAGAAAAAAAAGCCCAAACGGGTCAAAATGAGAAAACTGGGTCATACAAGTGATGCAAGAAACTGACTTTTAGGAGACCTGCATTCAAAAAGATGCACTCCTTCCACAGATACCCCTGACAGATTAATTGGCAGACTGTAGAATTAAGACAGATGGCTGAGCTCCTTCATGCATCACAGTCCAGATGCTCACTGCAAGCATCAGCCTCCCCAGGAGCAACAATAAGTAACTAACTCATTATTGCAGAGAGAAGCCACAGGAGCCTCTCTATTCATTTGAAGTTATACTTAAAAATAACAATACAACACCACTCTAGAATAACATACAACCACAAGGACCATAAAACCCATGGCTAGAAGTATCAGGTAAATTAGTAATGGAAATGAGTTGAAGTCCTAGAAGCATAAATTAGTGTCAGAAAAGGGAAAGATGAAACACTGTATCAAATTCTGGTCATTCCTGAGCAGTCTATTTACTTTAAAAAAAAAAAAAAGGAAGGAGGAGGGCTGGCAAAATAGCACTTCACTGCTGCTACCCTTCAACAAACCAGCCAAGAAATAAAAATAATGACTAGATGAGAAAATGGTCTCTTCCCAAACATTACCTCAGCCACTTGTCAAACCAAGGCAACTCTTCTGCCTCAAAAGACCACCACCCAGCTAAAAACTAGGAGTAAAATCTAGGCAGTGGTTGAAGGCATCACTGTTTTGTAACCCTATTCAGAGGAGACATTTCACTTAACCCAGACCATGCTTTCCCATGAGAACTGCAAGAGCAATGGCCACAGACAATTCCAGATATTTGACTCCTTCTCTCTATCAAATCATTTCCAATTGTGCCATAATGCCACAAAGACAACCTGGAGGACATGAGGAAGGTGACAGGAAACCCCAACTTCTCTTAATCTCACTGGTTACCATCTCACTCAACTCTAAACAAGCCCCATGCATCCATCTGTCACACAGCTAGACACAAATTTGTCTTAACCTGCAATATTATTCCTAATGTAAGAAAACACAAACACACACAACAGCCCTTTGGTCTGAAGATTCAGAACACAAAAGGAACAGTATCTCACCTCAGAATGAATTAAAGGGCCTGGCTAAGCATGAAAATAACCATTAATTGTCCATGGAAAACACATCTGGCCATGCATAAGGGTCATCATACTATTGCTCCAAAGCAAAAGTGCCAAGCAACAGCCTGACGGTGAAAGAAGTTTGACTCATTTCACCTTGGGTTAATGAGTGCGAGAAAGCTCTGAATCTGAATGAATCCAAGATATGGATGGTGACTGCAAGTAGAGAAACCCGAGACTAGATCAGGTTCCAAACTCAGCCCAAATATGTAAAGGCTGGATGAAAGCCAGGGACCTTGCCAGGAACTCTTGAGACTATTCCCTTGAATCATCCAGATGAGAAGGCTCTTTAGACTCAGTTCAAGCACTAGCCAAATACACACTTTTCATTTATTTGCAATTCATCTGTTCTTACAGATCTGAACACTGTAATGCCTATCTCAATTTTATATACAAATACCTATACTTGATTTAAGCTTAACCTGACCTGCATTACATTAAGGAAGGTTTCAAATCCCTGACACTGAAAAAACTTGAAAAAGAAGGGGCAGGGTAGTTCAGTGATCCATCTCAGCCTGGAGACTACAAGGTCCAGAAGTCTCACTGCCATGTGTTTAAGATACAGCAGCTTTTTGTCACCTGATCCAGAGGTTCTTCACATGCCTAGGGCTCTAAAGGGATCACTAATAAAGTTTTGAATCAGAACCTACCTGCAGATACAAAATTAACAGGAAAACTCATCAAGCATTTACAGTGAGTTTATCCTGCATCACCATTTACAGGCAGCTTTCAGACATCAGTTCGATGAACACTTACAAAATCCCAAAGTTGCCTCACCAAAAGTTACTTAGACCCCATATTCAGGTTCCTGGATCCCTCACAACAACAAAGACACCAACATCTATAGCAGAGCAGTCTGAGAACTGAGAATCTTTCTTCCAGGTCCCAATATTGGTCAGCTTCCTCAAGATGCCTGATACTGAGCAACCCCAAATCTTCACATAAAAGTTTTTAAATGCACTCAGCTATAAAGCACAAAAACACACAGTGTTCCACTCCACATTCAGTTGTGATTGCAACACACACCTACTGGTGCCATCATACCTAATTCTGCAGCAGATTTGATGTCAACATTGTCATAGCCACTGCCAATACGCACAATGACCCTGAGGGCTTTGAATTTCTCCAGATCCTGACGAGACAGGGTAATGGTGTGATACATCAGAGCTCCTACTGCCTCATTCAGCACCTATAACAAAAACCAGTCCACATCAATATCTGGTTTGGTCACCTAGGAGGCAGAGCTGTTCTTCTGAATGCTTGCACATTTTCTTGCCCACCTTTTCGTGGATTTCCTGAGTTGACTGAGCGTCACAAAATGCCACTGTAGCTACATCCTTCAGGATGGGCATCTCCACAGTGCAATCTCGTCCATCCAGGAGTGCAACCAGTGGCCGTGCTGGCATTGGACCATTCACAATAGGAGGCCGTATGCCTATTGGGAAAGTCAGCAGGAGTGATCACATAAAAGACAAGAATTCAGGAACCCTCCTTTGCTAGTCCAGTAAGTCACTAATAATATTTAGAAACACATTAGGCAAAGCAAAAGACATAAATAGGAAACATCGTGGCTGGGCTTCGCAAACCAAGATTTGGGGGAGGGCTCTACCCACGTTTGTTACGAGCGCACTGGTGGCTAAAAAGGCCAATACGAGATAGGCACGTCCGGTTGCAAAAGGCACAGCAGAAAGACTCCTTGGACAAACACAGGGAAAAAAGCTGGAAAAAAATACAACCACCTCTGCCACCACTAAGTAAAGGAAAATAAAGTATGTTTTATCAATAATGAGATAATAGAGGTGCTCTACTCAGAAGCGCATCATCTTACTCCAGGCTCCTGAAACGAGTTACAAAGTCGCTTCAGGCCCCCCCATTACCGCGCCCACCCCTCCATCGCAGCCCAGATACTGTTTCCTCCTTGACGGAGCAGAACTCGTATGTTCTCGGCCCCTCCGACGCTCACTGGCTCCTTTCTCGCAGGCCGCAGCAGCCCCCGCGGGCGGCGGGGCCCGGGCAGGGCCGGTGCCTCCCCCGCCGCTGCCCGGGGCCGCCCGCCCCGCCTCACCTTCGCAGATCCGGTCCAGCCGCTGCCGCTTCACTTTGTGCCGGTCCATGGGCCGGGCGGGACGCGCCGCCCTCGGCGCCGCGCAGGGACCGGGAGCGGGACCCGTCACCGCCTCCCGCGCCGCGCCGGGGGGAAGCGGAAGGGCCGGGCCGGCCCCGCCGGCACCGGGGCAGCGCCGCTTCCGCTTCCGGACCGCGGGGCGGGGGAGCGGCCGCTCGGGGTCACGGCCGGCTCCGGAGCTGCGCGGAGGGAGCGGGCCAGGGAGGATCCTGGGATGTAGCTTCAGGTCTTCCCGGGAAGCTCCCTACGGGGAGCTGTTCCAAGCAGCTCTGCCTCGGTGCGGCCCCTTTGCGGCCGTGTCTCGCACCCCTGTGCCGTGCTCCCGGGGCTGGGTCAGCGCCGCGATACTCGCTCACCCCGAGAATCCACTGCACGAATCACCACACGGACAGGGGGAGGGACATCACCAAGCAAGTGCTGAACAGTTTATTGAAAAACAAATTCAAGCTGTTTATTACACAAATTTTCCTGGTACCTGATTGATGTCCATACAATTGATCTACTCTTACGCAGCCCTTTTCTTCCATACCCCCCACATTCCATTCAGATATGCCATAGCATGTTTCAACAAACCCGTGTGCCTTCCTCCCGCTCTGCCCCGGGGTTTGGTGGGCAAAAGATAACACGGTGATAATGGGAACTGCCAGCTGGTGACCAGGTGTTGGGAGGAAGACTCTTGAAGAAGTTTATAAACCTGCAAGTGGGAATAGCCCTTGATAACCCGTGTGAACAGCAGCCGGTGATTCCCCCGGCATGGACAAAGAGCATTTCAGTGTAATGTAGTAACTATTACTTGCTCCTGACAATTAAAAAAAAAAAAAAAGGCATGAAATGGAGGTGATGAGAGTAGGGCTTAAAAAGAAAATACTGGTTTTCTGTTCGAATTCTGCTAGGTGCCAGAGGAAAGTGAATTGCAGTCTACAGTTGTGTATGTTTTACCTTTCTCCCGCCCTACGGAGCGCGGCTGCGATTCTGGGAGGCGTCCGTAGTCATTTATCAGCTGGGAAAAGTGTCACCGTGTCTGCGCGTCCTTTGGGGACGGCAGAGCCCGACCCGCGTGTTCCCAACCCCGCGGGTGCGGGAACCGCGCCCGGGCTGCGGCATCGGCCCCCGCCGGGCCGACAGGGGGCGCTCTGCGGCAACGCGGCCCGAGGGCGGCGGGACCATCACGGGATAGGGGAGAGATCCCGGGACAGGGGAGAGATCCCGGGATAGGGGAGAGATCCCGGGATAGGGGAGAGATCCCGGGACAGGGGAGAGATCCCGGGATAGGGGAGAGATCATTGGGATAGGGGAGAGATCCCGGGATAGGGGAGAGATCCCGGGACAGGGGAGAGATCCCGGGACAGGGGAGAGATCCCGGGATAGGGGAGAGATCCCGGGACAGGGGAGAGATCATTGGGATAGGGGAGAGATCATTGGGATAGGGGAGAGATCATTGGGATAGGGGAGAGATCATTGGGATAGGGGAGAGATCCCGGGACAGGGGAGAGATCCCGGGATAGGGGAGAGATCCCGGGACAGGGGAGAGATCATTGGGATAGGGGAGAGATCCCGGGATAGGGGAGAGATCCCGGGATAGGGGAGAGATCCTTGGGATAGGGGAGAGATCCCGGGATACGGGAGAGATCCCGGGATAGGGGAGAGATCCTTGGGATAGGGGAGAGATCCTTGGGATAGGGGAGAGATCATTGGGATAGGGGAGAGATCCCGGGACAGGGGAGAGATCATTGGGATAGGGGAGAGATCCCGGGATAGGGGAGAGATCCCGGGATAGGGGAGAGATCCTTGGGATAGGGGAGAGATCCCGGGATACGGGAGAGATCCTGGGATAGGGGGGAGAGATCCTTGGGACAGGGGAGAGATCCCGGGATAGGGGAGAGATCCTGGGACAGGGGAGAGATCCCGGGATAGGAGAGAGATCCTTGGGATAGGGGGAGAGATCCCGGGACAGGGGGGAGAGATCCCGGGATAGGGGAGAGATCCTTGGGATAGGGGGAGAGATCCCGGGAGAGGGGGGAGAGATCCCGGGAGAGGGGGGAGAGATCCCGGGATAGGGGAGAGATCCTCAGTATAGGGGGGAGAGATCCCCGGGATAGGGGTCACAGCCCTCCCGAGACAGGAGGCAGAGCCCTCTCCAGAGATGGCATAAACGAGAACTGCAGAGTCCCGAGGAATATCGAATATTCTTGAGCCTCCCCAGACCTGCGTGGGGGTTTGTTCACCCTGGGGCAGTAGCTGGGCCACAGACTGTAGCACAGCAGCCCCTGAGTGTGTTTGCTCCAGAACAGATGGTGCTGTACAGCTCTGTGTCACTCCCAGCTCTCCTGCATCTGCAGCTGTGCTACTCAGCAGGGCTCCGGGGGTCTGACTAGGACATCTTCCATTTTACTGCAAATTATCTAGATCATTGGGGTAAAAGAGGTGCATGAGCATAGCTGTGGTGGTGCCTCAGCTATTGGCACAGCTTCCCTTCAGCATGAGTTAGTAAAAAATAAAACAGACCAAAACCACCACAACAGTGTCTATAAATAGCTACTAAAAAAATTGGGCAGCTTTACCCTTTTGGTTTGCACTCAAAACCTCAGAGACAGGCCTTCTCACACATTAGCTAAACAGCCTTAGTGTTCTGGAGCACAATTGCCTACAGCCCACGGAGTCTCCCTTTACATTTGTTCTGGCTGACCTTTGCCAGTATAAAAACCTCAGTTAAAATCTCTCTGAGTGCAGCAAGGTATCCTCCTCGACTGTCAACACTCTTGCTGATAGCTCTTAAGGCAAGTACTTTATTGGCTGCTTAAAAAGAACAGAAGGGGTAGGAGGGAAGAAGGGATTTTTCTGAGGACAGACAAAGAAATTGGAAATCCTAGAAACCTTGTTGCTGAGGCAGAACTAGTAAAGAAAGCCCCGTCCATCTGGACAGAGCAGCTCTGTGCTGTGGTCCAAAGTCCTGCCACGTAACACAGAATCATAGAAGCAGAGAGTGGGCTGAGTTGGAAGGGACCCATCAGGATCGAGTCCAACTCCTGGCCCACCTGACCAGGACACCCCAACAAGCCCACTCTGTACCTGAGAGTTGTCCAAAGGTTTCTTTAACTCAGGCAGGCTTGGTGCCCTGACCACTTCCCTAGGGATCCTGTTCCAGTGCCCAGCCACCCTTTGGGTGAAAATCCTTTTCCTGATATCCAACCTAAACCTTCCCTGACTCAGCCCCAGCCATTTCCTCGAGTCCTGTCACTGGTCACAAGAGTGAAGAGCTCAGTACCTGCCCCTCCACTGTCCCCTGGGAGGATGTTGAAGAGCCCAATGAGGTCTCCCCTCAGTCTCCTCCAGGCTGAACAAACCAAGTGTCCTCAGCTGCTCCTCACGCAGCTTCCCCTCCAGAGCCTTCACCTTTCTCATGGCCCTTCTTTGGACACCCTCTAATACCTTAATGTCTTTTTTATACTGTGGTGCCCCAAACTGCCCCCAGAACTTGAGCTGAGGCCACCCCAGTGCAGAGCAGAGGGGGACAACCCCCTCCCTTGCCCAGCTGGCGATGCTGTGCCTGATGCCCCCCAGGACAGGCCGGCCCTCCTGGCTGCCAGGGAACACTGTTGACTTAGTAGGAGCGGCTCAGTACCTGGGTCTTTCCTGGTAGCCTCTAAAGCACCTAATGCTGCTGATAAGACATAAAGTAAACAGCCCCCGGGCTGCTGCCCTGCCATGTGCCCATCTCTTTTACAAGCAAAGAGGAGAAAATTGTCCTGCAAGTCAATTCAGCTTCACTTGAGACAGGGAGAGACAATATGCATTATGGACATACCAGAATCAGAACAAAGGGCTCACAATGCATCACTTAAGTGTCTTTGCATCAAAACATAGTGTAATGCATTATTAAAGCTATTTACTTTTTCTGTGTTCTCACCCCTAAAAAGGTTCAGACTTAAAGCAGTAGGGCACTGCTGTTCTAAGATGCTCCTCCATTCTTCTCTTGAAGAAATATTTTTACTTTCCTTTTACAAATAATTTTTCTTCTGAGCTGCTCATGCCTTGGATTGGTTCTGTCATCCAAGCATGTGCACACTAACATGTGCCTTAACTAGTTGGTGAGAAGGGACTTACAGAGTCTCTAATCCAACACATCTGTGCTAGGCAGTACTACCACCAACACAAGAGCAAGTCAGCTGTGGCTTTTTCTACAAGTTTGGATACAGACTCCGATACATCTCCAGATAAACTATTCTTGTACTGCACCAAACTCTTAGTGAAAAGAATTTTTACAGCATCCAGCCTGAACAACCCAAGCTAGAACCTGTGGCCATCATCACTTCTTATATCACCTGTCATTTGGATTTGCTGCCTTTGCAGCTCACCTTCAAGTAGCTGTAGGCTGATAGTAGATCATCTGTGAAATTCCTCTTTGGCAAGCAAACCAGCCCAGCTCTGTTAATGTCTTTGTAGGTCACAGGCTACCATGTTGGTAGCCCTCCACTGGATCCTCTTTAGTTCCTCCACATCCCTCTTGAACTTCAGGGGCAGGAAACTGTGCACAGGAGTCCAGGTGTGGCCACACCACTGCTAAGCAGACATGAATAAATTCCTTCAGTGTCTGGCCATCTTCTTCCTAACACAGTGTGATGTGTGGGTTGCCTCATTCGCAATCAGAGCTTACTGGTATCCATGGCAACTGCCAGCTCCTTCCAGCGGGGCTGCTCCTCAGCCACTCAGTCCTCAGCCAGGAAAGATGCGTGGGGTCACTTTGCCCTGTTACAGAACTTCACTCTCCTTCCTGAACGTCAGAAGACACCTGTTGACCCAGTCCTTTCATTTCTCAAAGTCCCTCTGGAGTGAAGCTCTTGTTCAGCATGTCAATTGCTTACCCTGAATTTTTATAGTCATAAATTTCCTAGTTCCTTTTTCCTGTAGGATGACTTACAGACAGTTATTCTCCACCAAAGACAGTCTACCCATTGAGCTGTATGATTGTAGCTATCCAGATAGACACCTAAATGTCTCTGACCTTCCTGCTGCAGACCACACTGAGGCTAAAATACAAAAGCAGCTTTGAATGTTTTATTCACAGGAACAAAAGAATGAAATTATCTGAGCCAGAAGAGGCCAAGGACCCCAGGTATTGAAGCAGAAAACTATGGGCAGCTGCCATAGGTGTCAAACCCCTGAACCTTTGGCAATGAGCAGCCAGGGCTGTTTGGGGCACTAGCACTCATTCTAGGAAATGGAGGAGGTTTTTATTTGGTTTTCTATAAATACAGACATGAACTTCTGCCAGGTTGTTTGCATTAGGTTAATATTTCTGTAGTGTACAGGTGTTACTATGAGCTGTGAATGTCTGCTGCCTGTCTCTAGCCCTGTAAAGAGCAGAGTGTGGTGCTGTAAATATTAGCCCAGGCAGAGAGTGTTTGCTCAGCCCTCCTCAGTGCTGTCTCCCCCAGCAATACTCTGATAGTGCTCCTGACAAACGGCCCAGGCTCAGCATCTCCTGCCCTGCACAGCCACGTGCTCTGGTTTTGACTCAAGGAGGGTGGTAATGATCAAATCCTGACAAAAGCAGCAGAAGCACCAGTGTGCTACAATCTTCATCAGATTAGTATTATACAGAATAAGGTATGACCAAGTAACTCAGCACATACTGCAAACAAAATACTTCTGTGGTAAAACCCCTTCTTCACTGGCTGTGGCAGTCGTGGATGTAGAAAAGAAATGTCTCGCGCATCACCGGAACTGCTACTTGCTTTAATACAGTGATATACAGTGATTTCAGAGGAAAACTAATGATTTTTGCTCTCAAAAGGGCTCCCCAGTGATGGAAAGGACTGTTCATTGCAGTTGATCTGAACAGAAGAGGAAACTATCCTGCAGATACTGCAGGGATCTTCCTGCTGCCAAAGACAGGAACAACAAATGAGCAAACAGCACCAGCATGGTGAGTGGGTTTCCTGTTTCACAGAGGACCCTGTATGCACCTCACACAGAGTATGTTTTGGTAAAACAAAATACTGGCAAAGGTCTGACAAAAATTTACTTACTATGAGCCTTAGTCACACATCTATTTCATAGAATCATAGGATCATGTAATCGTTGAGGTTGGAAAAGACCTTTAAGATCATGGAGCCCAATCGTTAACTCGGCCACTGCCAACACCACCGAGTGCCCCGTGTACATGTCTAATAAATCCTTCCAGGAGTGGGAACTCCACCACTGCCCTGGGCAGCCTGTGCCAGGGCTGGACAGTGCTTTCTGTGAAGAAATTCTTCCTGATGTCCAACCTGAATCTCCCCTGGCACAACTTGAGGCCATTTCCTTTTGTCACATCCCTTGTTCCCTGGGAGCAGAGCCCGACCCCTACCTAGCTGCACCCTCCTGTCAGGGAGTTGGAGAGAGGCAAGAAGGTCCCCCCTCAGCCTCCTTTTCTCCAGGCTGAGCCCCTCCAGCTCCCTCAGCTGCTCCTGGAGCATTCCCTGGGGTTGTAGTGACCTAAGGGCAGGATCCAGCACTTGGCCTTTTTGAACCTCATGCAGTTGGCCTCATCCCACAGACCCAGCCTGTCCAGATCCCTCTGTAGAACCTTCCTACCCTACTACTGCCACCCAGCTTGGTGTCATCTGTCATCACAGGACCTTACATGGACCCGCAAAGAGCAACAAAGACAACATAAAGCACAGAACTGGGGCTAAAAGCTGAGGAAATCAGATCAGAGTTGATCACTGTTTATGTAGCTGTTTGAGAAGGTCAAAGGCCTGGACCTTGCATGGAATTAGAGAAACTGATTCCTGACATATTTTACATTACCCTGGTAGATGACCCTCACAGGTCAGAGCTGGCCTATACAATTTCAGATGGAAAGAATGATGAAAGCCTCAGTCGTGAGAGACTGGTAATTATCCAACTCTCTGAGACCTGTAATGAGGTTACAGTGCTGGTAACCTCCGTGTGGAGAGGGAGGACTAACCAAATAACCCTGTATGTCATGGGCCCTAGGCAGAGACACACAGAAGTCTGCAAAATCAAGAAAGGGACCCTTCCAATGCAGTCACAGGTTGTGCTGGCTATTGAAGAGCAGTGAATTGGCCAACCCTTTGCCAGACATCAAGTTAGAGCTCCTTTACTTGGCCACTTGCCAAGGGAATTCGAAAACACAGTTACACATTCAGTATGGAAAGGAGAATTTTCCCTTTCCTTTTATATCTGCTGCAGAGCATAATTCAAAGCTGAGTTAGTGAATCATTTCAGAGGGCTTTGGGTGAAGATTTATAATCACAGAATCAGAGAAACAATCTGGAAAGGAACTTGAAAGATCCTCTACACTGTTCTCTTGTACCAAGCTGGACTAATCTGTCTACAGCTGTTCTTAAAGGTCCTGAGTACATATGATCTCTTATTTTTCTTCGCTCCCCACAAAAGTTGTTATCCTGTTGTAGAAAAAAATGTATCAGTCCTTGACAAATCCATCTGGGAAACAAATAGCAAGTCTGTTATTTTCCTAGAGCTTGAAAATTAATTGTTTATGTAGCAGAGCTTCCTCTCCTGAGGTTGTCAACATTTTCTATATCCACAAAGTCAGTAACACATTCCACAAACTCCCTGTACCACTGGTACTCCTGTAATGAGGGATGTCTGGGCAGCTCTTATCTCTCAGTGCTGTGCAATGGATGATTCTGCATGGTTTTGCTGCCAAGCAGCCTGGAATATAAATGGCAGTGCCCAATTTTCTTTCCTTTTAACCACCATTCAAATTGTGTAGAAAAGATGCTCCTACACTGTTAAAGTATACAAATCCATGATTGTAGAAGGCAACATTTCTTCTTCTCCTGCCTGTTACTTCTCACAAGTTGCACACTAGTGTACTAATATTCCATCCATGTTAGTAATCCAAACACGTCTCTACTGTGCCACAGTCATAATTTGGATCATGATTAAAAACTTTCAGATCTACTTGTTTATTCTTACCATGTCTCACAATAACATAAAGTTCACAGCATCAAGCCAGTCCTTCTTTTTTCATATTGCCATTACAAATAAATCTCTTTGCTCCCAGTTTTTCTTCAGCCTAACTCCTCTGTTTCCTCCGTCTGAATGGTAACTGCAAACAATTAATTTGAAAGTTAAAAAGGTTCTGTCCCATTCACCATTTTCCTTAAGCTCCTCCAACTATTAAACTTTAAATAGACTTCAAGCCATGGTGAGAATGGTTTTCCTCTCTGCCTTAAGCATGAAGTAGAACCTCCAGCGTTTGTGGACAAGTTGTTCCTATTCAGTAGAGATCTCCCACAGCAGTTCCCTGTAAGCAGTAAGCAGGAGGACTAACCTTGTTAAAAACTCGGGATGAGGAGGGCACCACTGAATTGGATTGTGAATACTTAATGCATTTGCACAGTTATTTGCCTTTCTGTCGGGCTTTGCGGGCAGAAGGGGTAGGTCTCTCTACTCCCGCAAACAGTCGACCTGCAAAAGGTTGGCCTCATTTTCATGTACTAATGTTTGACGTGCGTGTGTTGGACCGTGACTTTTTCGCACTGGGTAACGCGATCTTAGGATGCAAACTAAAAGGAAGGACCTGTTCCAAAGAAGCACAGCTGCCTAAATGCCGGGTGGGCTCTCGGAAATGCCTGGGTGCGCACAGGCAGCTCCGCCAAGGCGGAGCCAGCAACAGGTAAGAAAGTGAAACAACACCCTTCACAACAAAGCCAAGAAGCAGCAGGGGAATCTAGTCAAAAGCCAGTCAGCATCTCTCGCCTCCAAGAACACTCCCTCTGCTTGACACTTAACTGTCCTTTGCCCAGGTACGCCCCCGAAGGTGCGCAGTCACAGCTCTGCCCTCGGTACCGGGATGCGCTAAGAGTCGATAAACAAACGCTCCTTTCGGAGCCGCCCAGCCCGGCCCGGCCCGGCCCGGCCCCGCGGCTCCCCCGGGGTGGGCAGGGCCGGGCCGGGGGCGGTGCTCGCCGCCCGCACCTCGACGGGGCGGGCCGGGCCCGGCAGAGCCGAGGCGGGGCCGGGGGCGAGCGGCGGCCCCGGCGCTCGGAGGCACCGACAGCGGGCATGGGGCCGGCGCTGCTGCTGGGGCTGCTCCTCTCCAGAGCCGGTAACGGGGCTCGGGGCGGGCAGGGCAGGATAGAACAGGGCAGGATAGGGCAGGGCAGAGCAGGCGGCGCGTCCCCGTCCCTCTCCCGCCGGGCGGACAGGTCCCGCTGCGGGGCGGCTGCGGGCGGCGCCGGGTCGCGGCCGTTCGGGTGACCGGCGCTCCCCCCGGTGCTCCCCGCGGTGTTATATGCACGGTACTCCCCTCGGTGTTATATGCACGGTGCTCCCCTCGGTGTTATATGCACGGCGCTTCCCACGGTGGTCCCCGCGGTGCTCCCCCGGCTGCTCCGGCCGCAGGCGGCGCGTCGGAATTCGCGTTTCCAACCGGGAAAGGCGGCTGCTGCTCTGCCCGAGCGGGGAGCCGCCGATGTGGCTGTGACCAAACTAGAGGGACGCTCTGGGGAGGGGAAGGTCTGCCCTGGGGGCGAGGGGTGAGGAGCGATGCTGGAGGCGATCCCTGAGGAGCGAGGGGAGATGCCGGAGCCGATCCCAGACCGCGGCCGGACGGGTACAATGCGAGGATGCGCCTGAGCGGGTCCCGGCTGCGCCGCGCTCTCGCTGGCTTCGGCCAGAGCAGTTTTTGATACCTACCCCCCATGCATGCCCTTTCTGGAGTGCTCTGGGCCCATAATTTTCCGAGGAGAGGCTCAGTCTGCCGAGACCAATCCAAGTTGCTCCTGCAGAGATGCAGCTGATGGTTCCACTCTGCCTCCTATTACTGCCAAATCACAAGAGATGAGGATTGAAATTATTCCTCTTTCCAGTTAATCTCTTGTGCAGCCTTCGTGGCTGATGTGACTGGGAACATAGAAACTACAAATGGCTCTGAAGCATTCCTAGACCCTGGCTATGGGATGTCAGTGCTTTACACTCAGGAAAAGCTGAATATCACAATGACTGTTAAAAAATGGGCTGTTGCACTTAGACCTCAGTAGCACTGTCAGCCACATGGTTATGATAGATTTCCCCCGGTTTCCCATGTTCAAATGCCAATTCTTCTTTGCTAACTGTTTACAGAAAGGTTTCCCTTCTGTAATCATCCTCTCTTTCAATACCACAGTGCACCACAGGCAACTGGATATACATATCTATATGACAGGCCATTGAGTGAAAAGGGAGAAAAAAGATATACTATATTACCTATCCATTTTTTCTAAGGTATAAATAATAATCTGTTAATTGGTTATTACCTTTTAACTTTTTTTTTAACTGTGGAAGAGATTCCCATACCCATGTGGTCTTTAACATGTTCTGCAACCTAGACCATAGGTCTAGGAAAGAATTAGCTTTCTTATTCTTTCACATTGTTATCTGGAATATTTTCATTTAAAAAATTGAAATAACTTGTCAAGTTTCAGGGTTTACAACAATGCACAGCTATTGTATGATGTCTGTTTTAAGTCTGAGGTTTAAAGCAGCTTCACCTGAACCCACTGTGCTGAGTACAAACTATTTCTGACAAGAGACTTTTCAGGGAGCTTAAAAAGTCATTGAGTCTCTGTGTAAGAGCCAGATGAACTACAAAGTACAGTAAGCTGATAGAAAAATAAAGAAATTTATACAGATGAGACAAAGGTACCTATGCAGTATTACTGGACTGTAGGAAAAGTAGAAAGTTTGAGAAGCAGACTGGCATAGAATTATGCAGACTGCTGCCTACTGATGAAGCCAGCAAAAGGGAAGGGAGTGGAAAACAAGGTAGATGGTGAAGATGGTACATCAGGCAATATGAGCTTACCAAAATTTTTTCCTAATCTGCAGTGAAGGCAGACTGATATAGTACTACTGCACCTGCTGAACAAAGAATGATGGGTAAGATGATGTACCCAAAGAACATTAAAGGTAGATGTAAGGCTCAGCACAGTCATTTCTTAAAACCAGCCAAGCAATATTGACCTGAAGGGAAGAAACATACTAGGTTATATATAATGTTTTTAGCAAACTGTCTTGTTCTAAGACTTCATTGTACTTGTACTGTAAACATAGGTTAATAAACTGCAGAAATGAAGGAAGATTACAGACTGAATTCACCTACCTGTGACAACATAATCACAGGATCACAGAAAAACTTGGACTGGAAGGGAGCTTAGAGCTCATCTCTTTTCACCCCCTGCCATGGGCAGGGTCCCCTTTCACTGGACTGTGTTGTTCCAAGCCCCATCCAACCTGGCCTGGAACACTTCCAGGGATGGGGCAGCCACAGCTTCTCTGGGCAACCTGTGCCAGGGCCTCACCACCTTCTGAGTAAAAAACTTCTTCCTAACGTCTAACCTAGATCTCATCTCTATTTTAAAATTGTTCTCCCTTGTCTTATCACTATCTGCCCATATAAAAAGTTGCTTTCCCTCTTTTTTTTAGAAGTACCCCTTAGGCTCTGGAAGGGGCTCTAAGGTTTCCTCAGAGCCTTCTTGTCTCTAGGCTAAACAACCCCTGCTCTCTGAGCCCGTCTTTAGAGCAGAGGGGCTCCAGCCCTTGGAGCATCTTTGTGGCCTTCTCTGGCCCTGCTCTAACAGTTCCACAACTTTCTTGTGCTGAGGGCCCCAGAGTTGGATGCAGCACTGCAGGTGGGATTTCAGGAGGGCAGAGCAGAGGGGCAGAATCTCCTCCCTCAACCTGCTGCCCAGTCCAATTTTGGTGCAGCCCAGGATGTGTTTGGCTTTCTGGGCTGCAAGTACACATGGCCAGCTCATCCACAAGAACCCCCAAGTCCTTCTCTGCAGGGCTGCTCTCGGTATGTTCATCTTCCAGTCCAGATTCATGTCTGGGATTGCCGTGACCATGTGCAGCACCTGCACTTGGACTTGTTGAACTTCATGAGGTTTTCGTGGGCCCACATGCCAAGTTTTTCTGGGTCCCTCTGGATGGCAGTGTTAGGTATCACCCCTTAGGAGACAACAGTCCATAAAGAAAATGAAAAGCTGAGAAAAAAACTAGTTTTAAAGATTATATTGTTTAATCTAAGATTATTTAATACTTCTACATAAGGTAGCACGTGTCTGTATATAGGTATACAATGCATGTGTCACACAAATATATGTACACACAGAGATATAGGCAAGGGTTTACAATCAGCCAACAGGTGAAAGCTGGCAGGCTAAGCCTTCATCTGCATTTTTGGCAGGGATTTCAGGGACTGTGTTTTAAATACTTAAAATGACTGCATATCAGCACTTCTAGATGAAGCTACTTGCATCTTACGTTAAGGATTCGTTTTCTTATGCAAAAAATACACATCCTTATATTTTCAAGCTCAGTAAAGTGGTTGTTTTTACACTCTATAAATGGCTTTCTCAGTACATCTCTTAATGACCAGCATATACTTTAGTAATTGCAGCAGCACTGACTCACAGCACACAGTATGGTGTTACTATGTGCTTATTGCACTGCAGTTCTTGCTGCTCAGACAGAAGAGCTTCTTCAAAGCAGGCCTCAGCAACCCCGATGTTTCACGGGGATTTACTGCTCCATAAAATACAGAGCCAGGTTGAAAGAGTTAAGGGTGATAAAAAAAGGTTTTATTAAACAAAATTATTTTCGAGAATTTTATTTGACCTTCTGTTGCCTCTTTCATAAATACTCATCCTTTTGTTTCTGAGTGGAGACAGCTCTTGTTCCTTACTACTCCATGTGAAAGACCCCAACGAGTTCTGCCTCTCACGTGGAGTCTTTGCTTCAGAAAGGATCCCTGCAGAACAATGACAAGGTGCTTGTGTGGCATTCATCCTGACTGGGGTCCTAACAATCTTTTCTCCACTCGAGCAGGAGACCTCCTGGCTCTGCCCAGGAGTGACTGTGTCGTGGCAGAGCGGCTGTGCCTCTCGGACTCCACCTGCAATGCCACGTACAGGATCCTGGAAAACTGTGCCCTGGCCAAGACTCGCCTCCTTCCACTGGATCACGATAGCAGGGTCAGATGTCTGAATGCAGAGCTGGACCTTGGGAACAGCTCTTTGCTGCACTGCAAGTGTCACCGGCGCATGAAGAGACAGGAGCACTGCTTACGTGTCTTCTGGACCGTTCACTCCAGCATGACAGATGGTGAGATGAAAAAATAGGAATTTACAAGGTACTAGCAAGGCTTGCCCCTGCCCCCCATCTGAAAACAGCTGTGAAAGGCCACTTCCCAACACTGCAGGTATTGCTTTGGAACGACATCTAGTAAAGAGAATTTACTGCTGTGTTTGATAAGCAGAGAAAACTGGTCGGGTCTGGGACCAGCCCTTCAAATACACCAGGGACTCTAAGATATAAAGGCAGCTACTCTGAGGCAGTTAAATTTAGTGCTGTAAAAAATACCTCAAAATGGTCCTATCTGTCCATCACTGAAAGGCACTTGTGATTATGACACACACTGTCATGGCATCCCTGAATGTGCTGCTGCTTTTTTTACTGGGATGCTTCTACTTGACCTCTCACTAAAGCCTGTCTGTGCTGCTCAGCTCCTCACTCCTACTGAGGCTGGAAATGCCAGATGACTTAGACCAAATTCCAGCCAGACAAAATGTAGTGCTGGGTTTACACACTAGTACCTTTGCATTTCCAGCAGAACCATTCCTGGCATTTGGATCTGAGCAAGACAGAGCACCTCTGAACTCCAGCCTGAGGAAAGAGCTAGGCATAAATAAGAAAAATACCCATTTAAGAATAAACAAACAAACAAGTAAATAAGCAAGCTGGTCACAAAGCATTTCTTCCACTGCATGAAATATCTTGTATCTTGCCTAGGTTATTTCAGTTTGGAGACCTCTCCCTATGAGAACCCAGCAAATGAAGAACACTGGAAGACAGATTATAATAAACTGGCAGCTCTGGTATCAGGTAAAAATTGTAATGGTTACATGATATAATGCTGCCCTCTCTTACCTTTTCAGAGGCTGAAGGTTATTAGGAACAATTTGGGGTAATGGCCCCTTTAATCAGAGGAATACCTGCTCTGGATACTTGCCTAAATTTGTTCCTGCTATCAAGTGTGAATACAGCCACAGATCCAGGCCCATAAAACCAGGAATAACCCACAATGATCAATTTTCTGAAACAAGCACCCTACCATGAACTAATAAAAAAAATCCCCTTTTGTAACTAATATAACTACAGTGTCATACTGCAGGCACGTACAAGGACTGATTTGCTTTGTTCTTTTTGATGTTCCAAATCTGGCCATCAAGAAAGGGCTATTTCCTGCTTCCACACAGAATCTTTTCTTGGGGCTCTGCTCATGGTTTCTGTGTTTCTTGTGGCTTTATAGGCTCACAGTTAGCGGGAGATGCAACAAACCCGTGCCTGAAAGAAACTCATGTCTGTAATCTGAGCAAGAAGTGTGTCCGTCTGCGCACAGACTACGCCTCCACCTGCACCAGGGCGGCGGGGAGTGAGGACGTGTGTGACCGGCGCAAGTGCCTCAGGGGGCTGAGGAACTTCTTTGAGAAAGTCCCTGAGGATTTCACCAAAAGGATCCTCTTCTGTCCGTGTCAAGATGAATTTTGTGGGGAAAGACGCCGGAAAACTATTGTTCCTGATTGTTCCTTCCAGTCTAACACCAAACCCAGTTGCCTCTGGCTGCTGGACTTATGCTTAGAGGACCCTTTCTGCAAGTAGGTCCGGCAGCAGCGGATGTTGGCCAAGAGAGGAAAACAACGTAGACACTGATGGTCTCATTTTCCTTCCTGCAGATCCCGACTGGCTGACTTCCAACAAAACTGTCAACCTGCGGACACGTCTCCAGATGGCTGCTCTCTGCACAACCATGCTGCATGCCTGCAGGCTTACATGGGGATGATTGGTAAGTGATATCCACAGGAGCATACAGGGTAGATGCTTTCAGGCCACGAACTTGCAGGCACACTCTGATGCTGTAAAGGACCATCCTGCTCTCCTGCAGGACGTGGTGCTCAGTGTACCAGTGAATATGCTGTACTGATTGATGCCAGTGCTCCCCCTTGCCTCTGAGGCAAATGCAGCCCAAAGAGAGCTCTTCCCTGGCATTTATTGCTGTACTTTGTCCCATCCTCTGTTACCAAATCAGGAGATTTCTCAACACCTGTTTGCATCCTCGGCTGGTGCAAAGTGCTCTAAGGGCCTCATCAACGGGGCTCTCTGGGCTTGTGTGAACTAAGTCATTCGTGATGCAGGAGTTACATCCCATCACAGCAGGGATTAAACACTGCATTCCATCACTGCCCAACTTTTATACACCTAATGGTTGGTTAATATTGTGCACAATGTGTTCTCAGGGCCAGCCAGAACATGGCACTACAAGCTGTTTGAAGGAAGGTCGTCTTTGGTTTGAGTTATTTACTGCCAACAACGTTTTCAGAGTGGCTCAAGAGAGGAGCTGTAAAGAGCAGCAGCATCTCAGAAGCTGTAAATATAGACTGTACCTTCCATTTTCCCAGATGCCTCTGCTGGTTTTGTGCTAAATGAACACTGGCTGAATGGCACACTATGGGTGTGCAGTATTTGCTTGGCAAAAGGCACCTGGCCACACAGTGTTACCAGCTACACAAGGAGCAGGAGCACCTTTTGCTGCCATATGGTCGTACCACAGCTGAGCCCCTGCAGGTGCTTCCCATCCTTCAGTCTAATGCATCCACCAGCTTCAGTTCCCAGTACCTCTCACCATCAGAGTGCCTGAGTCAGGGGTAGCAATCTCCACACTTTCTCACAGGCCAGCAGACTTCAGATTGGTTCCTCAGGCCTGGGTCACCTGGCTGGGAGTCCTGACCTGGCCTGGGTAACACACTTATCACAGTGGAAGGCTTCTGCCTCCAGGGCAGCATTCCCTTTAGTATGACATGATTGCTGATGTTTCTTTCATCCGGGGGTTTGGGACAGGCACACCCATGACACCCAACTATGTCAGTAACTCCAGTGTGGAGGTCTCCCTGTGGTGTACCTGTGAGAGCAGCGGCAACCAGAAGGAGAAGTGTGACCAGATACTCGGCATGTTTGAGAGCAACAAATGCCTTGGTAAGCATCAATCACATCACAGAGAAACAGCTCAGCATGGGGGAATTCAACTCCTGTGGTTTCAAGATCCTACCTTGCACTGCTCTTGTGTATAGTTCTGTCTTCTTCTGCAATATCTCCATAATCTCCTCTGCAACCTATGGGACCAGCCTGGCTCTGCTCTCAGAAGTGTTTCTCTGTCTTTTGGAAACACTTCTGTTCATCTCAAACACCATGAAGCTGTTTCCAAACACCATTCAAATGAAGGGCACTGCAAAAACTTCACAAGGGGAGGTCAGATGTGCTGTGTCCATAGGTTGCTGAGTAACCACGTCTGTGAGGATTATGGGTTGGGATTCCCCTCCTGTCCTCGTTCCTCTACTCTCCTTTGGCCCTCAATTACTTGATCAACATAAGTAGCTCCTGAGGCAGCCTGTAATTAGATTCAGCAGCATAGCAGTTACAAAAAAATCCTGTTACATGCAACTGTATTTTTTTATCTCCCTAGCATTTTAGCAACATACCTTAATGAGATTTAAATATTTAATGTTTGTAAAAGCTTCCAAAGGATATAAAAGAAACCAGCATCATTATGTAAATGATTAATATTTAAACCTACCTCCTGCAGTATAGAAGAGCCTTACACCCAGCACTGTAGATACATCTACAACCTAAACATCCCACCTGAGATACTAAAAATCAGCCCCTTACAAAATACACAGTTGGGAAAGTCACAGAAGGACCCAAAAGTCCTCAAGTACAGTGCAAACACTTTTGCAGTCTCCTCAACCTCACAAGCAAACCCACAAACTGACAGGCCATTCACTGAACAGAGAATACATATTTTCTAAATCAAGGCCACACAGCCTGTGAGTGCATTTCTAAAATAGCTTCCCTAGATTTCTGTTCACTAGACTCCAAGACTGCACAAGAAAAGCACAATGAGACTCTTGCTTTACTTCTGTTTGCAGAAAATGCCATTTGGTCTCAAATGCACCTGAAGCAGACAGCTCTAGAAAGACAGGAAGACTTACCTTATTCATCTTCCCTAAGCTTCCAAGGAGACAGTGCCAGCACATCTCTTGCTTCAGAAATGTCCCAGGTATGCATTGCTTTGTTGTCTTCACAAAGCAGTGAGTCAAGTAGCCTAGAGACAGTAGCTGAAAAACCTTGGATCTGGAAATGTGTGACTTTGGACATCAAAGCGAGGGATGCCACGTGCATGTGGAACACTGAACCACTCTACCTTCAGCTGTTCCTTTCACAGACAAGCAGAAATAGGAAGCCACATGCCTGGCCACAGGAGTTTCAATGGTCTCACATTAGGGCTCTGAACTGGAGGCTCTGCAGCCAGAAGTTTGAGCATAAATGTGTCTAACTGGGACTCATCCCTCCTTTTCATTTCCCAGGTGGCTGAAGGGAAGATGCAGCGAGACAGCTCTGAACACAGCAGCATGCCTTTGGCCTCCTCTGAGCATTCTGGAGCTGCTGCTTCTTGGCCTTCTCTGGCTCTGTTCCTGCCCCTGTTGCTGAACATTAACTTGGCATAAACGGAATCTTTCCTTCCCATATTATTAATCTTATTCCATATCCAGGCATGTCCCACTACAGATTTACCTTTGGGAAACAGAAGGCTTTCAGACAAGAGGAATGGAACAGCCTTAACCCAGAATAGCAGGCTCTGGAAACCTCCCCACGTACTTGCAGCCCACTTTCCCCGCGTCAGTTCGCACTGAGCTCTGCAGATGTGGTTCTCACCACTGCTTCTGCCATGTATGCATTGTGAGTAACAGCCAGGCTCATGTTCCAGCTCAGTAGTTTAAAACAAAGGTCTGAGTTCTGTCAGAACTTGTGCAGGGTTTGGTTTCTGACTGCAGGGATGACCTGACACAGGATGTCCACCCAGCCCACCTTCTGGAGCTCCTCCTTGGGCCTGCAGTCACTGAATGGTTTCTGTTGGAAGGGACCTTAAAGACGATCTTGTTCCACCCCTGCCATGGGCAGGGACACCTTCCACTATCCCAGGTTGCTCCAAGCCCCATCCAACCCGGCCTTGAACACTTCCAGGGATGGGGCAGCCACAGCTTCTCTGGGCAACCTGTGCCAGGGCCTCACCACCCTCACTGGGAAGAAGTTTTTCCTAATATGTAATCAAAACATACGTTCTTTCAGTTTAAAACCATTGCCCCATGTCCTGTCACCACAGGCCCTGGTGTATCTGCCCTTATCATCCTCCTTTATATATTGAAAGAAGACCTACAACAGGGTCTCCACAGAGCCTTCTTCTCTCCAGACCAAACCAAGTCTACTGTCTCAGCCTTTCCTCATAGAGAGGTGTTCCAGCCCCCTCATTTTCATGGCCTCCTCTGGGGCTGCTTGAACAGGTCCATGTCTATCATGTACTGGGCACCCCAGAGCTGGATGCTGAACTCCAGGTTCAGGTGGGGTGGGCTGGAGGAGAAGAATCACCTCTCAGCCTGCTGGCCATGTTGCTTTTTATGCAGCCCAGGCTGCAAGATGGTTTTCTGGGCTGCAAGTGCCCATTACCTACTCATGTCCAATTTTCCATTTACCATACCCCCAAGTCCTTTTCTGCAGGGCTGCTCTCAATCCATTCATCCCCCACTCTGTGTTGGCATTGAGGGCTGTCCCAAACCAGGTGTGGCATCTTCCACTTGGACTTGTTGAACTTAATGAGGTTTGTGTGGATCTACTTCTCAAGTCTGTGAAGGGTAAGCATATCATAAAGACTAGGAGTCTGTACTCCAGGGTGGGTTGCAAAGAAAGCTCAATAAACAGACACATAAAGTCCCTGGTAAACACCATTTCTGGATTACTTTCAGTTCCCTTTTCAAATCCATTTTTTAAGTATATGAAAAATACCATTCCAGATCAAGGACACTATACTAGAGTTTATATTCTTGCTCCATTCTGTTTTGCCCCTTGCAACGTATATATAATCCATTATCACAGCTTGCAACACACTTGGGTTTTGTTGTTCAAGATGGACTTCTGTGCTCAACTCCAGTAAATTTAGTTTTACCCAGCAAAAGATGATCTTGCCTGGCCTCAGGACAAACCTTCTCAGTAACCCTTAGGGAATGCATATAGCTCACTGAAGATGTATTGACCACAAAACCCCTGGGACACTCAGTTGCAAAAATCTCCTTGTACCTCTCCACATACTCAAGTTGCCATTGCCCCTTCCAGCTGCTTGCCCCATCCCCAGCTCCTCTGCCAAGTGCTGCTTCATGACCTGTTTATTCCGAGTGTAAATGTGTGCACTGTGTAACTGCTGTTAGTTTGTACTGCGTTTGCCTGTTAAAATGTGGTGTTAAGTGAATATTGATTTCTAAGCATAGGTTAACAGTCTGCAATCAATTGTGTGCAAGAGTTGCCTCATCAGCCAGCCTACACTTTTGAATAGCCAGAAACTCGGCTCAAAACAGCTCCTCCATGCACATGTATAGTGCCCATTGCTCACCCTGAGAGGCAACAGATCTGAACAGTACTATACACACCCAAACAAGATTACAGTCCTGAACAGAGGCAGAACAGGTGAGTATTCTTTTTATCCTGTGCTTTGTCTGTTGCCAGGGAAGCACCAGCTAGGTAATATGCTGTGGTTCCCAGTCACTGTCAGACACCTTATTACAGAATCTTATACTGTCACATGTATCAGAGTAATTATCCTTCTGCAGGATTAATATTTCCATTTCCACTTCCACTTTTCTGTTTACTTCCTGGGCAGGTAGAACAAGGAAATCACTGCATGGAGCAGAATGATCTCCTCTGTCACACAGAGAAGCAATATGTTATTTCTGTGCAGTAGGAACAAATACCATGTCTTTTTAAAAAACAGGAGTACTAATGCTGGTATTTCTCATTACCTACTGAAATATGGCTATTTGGAGCAAGAGACAGCACTAGAATGTTTGCTACCATTGTTTAACAAAAACAGAGTCCAAGTAACAACAATATAATATCTACATTAGACCATCCTCCATGTGGTGGGACTAGAAATGTGTCAAGACTCCTGACTGTAATGTAATAGCATCTGTCATCTCAGAATTTAATGGAGAGCAACAGTGAAGAAGAAAATGTTGTTCTTTGCAGTATTCCACACATCAGAGAGAATATTTGTGAGTATAAAGGAGTGGATTTCCCTGAGCCGTCTGTACCACACACACTGGTACACAATGTACTCATCTACTCATCTGCACTGGGATCTTTCCTCTTTCCCAGCTTCAGTGCTCTAAGACAGGTTGGTAGTGAAAAAGGAATGAGCATTTTGTTGTTCATGTTTAGGGCACTGTGGACCTCTAGCTCTTTACCCCTGCTAAGAAGGTTATTGATGGCGATTGCACTCTCCTGTCATGTCCTTGGTTACACCACAGGAAAATACTTGACAAATCCTGAGACAAATCCTGCCTTGGACTGAAATTAAAGCAAAAAGTGTCAGTTTGGGTTTTTTCCAAGTGCCCTGCCTCCCTTTCACGTGCACGTTTATAATCACAGCTGCCTCTTAGGCTTGTTCATCAATAACTGCAAGCGAAATTCACCGCTAACTACACTTGCATTCACAGGTACTCTCACTGCTGGGAGTACAAACCCATTTTCTCTTAGACTTTTCTGACACCTGATCTCCAAATATCACAGTTTTTCAACTACACAGCATATATGCATGCATAAGTATAGCTGCTACTAGAAATGTCATGCCAGTATCAGTATCAGGTCAGTTCTGTTAGCACCACCAATGTTCCAAGACTGGCACAGTTACCTAAACCCAGTCCTTACTGACCACACAAGAGGGCAGTTTACAACCCCCCCCCTCAGCTTCTGTTCCCAGAAAGTGGAATACAGCATCCTGTGAGCACATGTGGTCTCACAAAATATAATCCACAAAATACAAAAATAATCCAATAAAGATTCTCTATCCAGACAGTCTTAATATTGAGCTCTCAGCAACCATATATGAAAAGGGAACCCTCTAATTGTTGTAATGTAGATATTATTTTTTAAAGAGTAAAATAATGTGAAGTCTCACTAATAAAATTTATCTTGCAACTCTAGAAGTCTCCTGCCTTCCTTTGCATTTAATAGAAGCTACACTCCTTGTCTCCACTGCTGGAGGCCCTATGGGAAAGAAATTTAAAGAACAGAGTTAGAATCTCTTACAAAGCAATCTTAACAACTTTTACAGACAGTATCCTGTCAGGTACTTCAGCTGTTGCTTCTAGAACTCTGGTAGAGCTTTAGATCCCTTAACGTGGTCTAATGTAGCATTTACAAAGGGCATTCATATAGTCCTCTAGCAGGGAGCTCAGGCAACTGTATTAGGTAAGTGGTTTCTTGTGACAAGTGGGAGAAGCAATGCACGTTTCTTGCCCGAGGTCATAAGTAAGGTGAAGACAGAGATAAGCCTTGAATTTGGAAGCCCAAAGTTACGGTGTCCTTGCCTCATTAAAATCATTCCCACTGCCTCCAAGAAGTGCCTACGTTTCAGTAAGAATCAAGTGGCTGCAGTTTTCCTTTTAAAAGGGGGAACAAAATGTTGTTGCAGATGAGGAAAAGCTGAGCCTTGCTTCAAACTGATTCCTGGCTACAGATCCCTGGCACACCTCTCCAAATCTGTTGGCAATAAAAGGTAACTTTCAGTTGACAGGAAAACACTGCAGGTTCGGCATCTGTAAAGAATGAAAGTGTCTTTTTCAATACATCCTAAAAATCTCATCACTATTTGCCAAAATGGTAGACAGCTTGACACGGGAATAAAAAGGAGAGTTGTCAAAGTAATCTTTGAGGTGTCCATGAACCAGACAAAGCTTTTGGGAACAACAGTGGAGAAAGAGGAAGCCAACCAGCACTGCTGAGCTCCACAGGATCGCTCAGCGCTGCTGTGGAATCACAGCCCGCAGCTATTCCACAGCTGCTTCCCCCGTCGAGACAGATCCCGGTAAATACGATCAGAGGCTAATTACTTCTACCCCAGGGACTTTGTGGCCGAACCTTTCTTCATTTGAGGGAGGGTCGGTTGAGGCTGAGCTTGGTTAGTCTCTAATGGAAGCTCTTCTGATAGGTGATTAGCTCTCCTCCAGGAAGTCACTTGGTGTTTGGGTTTCTTGCAAACCCCAGGGTTAGCAGAGGTCAGGGGATGCTGCACTTTCTCCAAGTGCCTTCATGAAAATAGCCCCACATACTTTCCATTTACAGCTGATCACCTCCATTATCCCCAAGCTAGGAGGAGATGATCAGCAATTGTTAAGTGCTTGAATCAGACTAATAGCTCACTGCTAATTCCCCCAGTAATGGGAATCTAAATTCCTGGTAAACAAACTGACTGCTTTTCACACACAGGGACGAATGCCAAAAGCCTAATATTAGAGCTCTGGAACTAAAGCTTTTAGAGCAATCCTGTCCACTCAAAGATATTTAATGACATTACGTACTAAATAATTAGAAAATGAAGGCCCACTTGGAATCAATGAGTTACTGTCTAATTAAGATGACAAAGGGGCTCTACCCTTTTTTAAACAAGTTTATACTAAAATGGTGTACCTGATAAATGGTGCTGATAACTATGTCTTTACCTTTGGGCAGAACAAGCAGACATTAAGCTAGCACAAAATAATGGTGTGATTTTTGGCTCATCTTTTTTCCCCTTGGTCTCTCCTGTTTTCCTGTAAGGCATGTGATTCAGCTGTTCCTCCCCCCATCAAATGACAGAATTTATTAAGCAACGTTCAAATCACTTATCCTGATGGAGATAAAACCATCTTTGCCTTTGCTTTATTGTATGGCCACAATCACAGAGTTCACACCACAAGATGCTTGAAGAGCTGAGAGCTGACTGGAGCTTCTAGAAGCACTTTGCAGGAAGAACTGCTAGTGGGCTTTTGAGCACAGGAGAAGATTATCTACACACAGAGAGAACTGTAAAAAGACTGAGAAATGTTCTACTGATAATATGGCTGAATTAAAATTAATTAGTAAATCATATGACATCCTTATCTTCAAACTGGAGAGACATGGGTTTGAAGGGTGGACTAATCGGTGGATAAGGAATTGGCAGCCAGGGTTGTGGTCAATGGCTCTGTGTCCAGCAGGGCGAACAAAGTGCCACTGTACTCTCCTCCCTTTCACTTTTTTTCCCCACCAGACTAGCACTTAAATTGCTTTTTCTTCTGTTTAAGTTTGCCCATTAGATACTGTCATTATAGGTCACTGAGCCCCACTGCAAGAAACTGGAATTTCTTTAACCATCTGCACGCAGTTACTTGTTCTCCAGCTTTCCAAACCATCAGCTTTTTCTTTTTTTTCCTCCTCCCTAAAGAATCTTTTGATTAACTGAAGTCAATTTTGCTAAGTGCTAGTGGCTCTAAGAAGCTTGTTTTGTCAGTGATCCCCAGAGCTCCATTATGTTTTCAGGGCTACAAAACAGGAATTGCTCTGTCTTTCTGTAGAAATGTAAGATTAGCAGCTAATTCTTCCAGCCTCAAGCTCTTTGCATTTCACACCCATCATTCCAAATCAGGGTATGTGCATTTGTTATGACAATTCTAGCAGAAATTAGCGAAGAGATTTCCCATCTTTTTCTCAATTTCAATCCATTCTTGTGCAAAATTTTTAATGCACAAGGAATCCAGATCCACAAATACATTACTCAACTGATTGCTATTCTAGTCCCAACTGGGAGCTGCAGTGGTATCACAACAGAAGGACTGTTGTGCACTGAACACTTCATTCTTAATATGCAAGTACAAATCACAGTGTAAAGGGAACTAATACAGAACTACAGATCACAGAGCAAATGCCAGTTTTATGGACATTTTCAACACAGAAAGGCCCTTAGACAGAGAAAGATTATGACTTGTCATGAAGCAATTTACTAAAACGCTGGGAGTAATATCTGAGCTATTTTATTCACACTATGTAGGACACGACTTCCCCCCTACAGGGTTGAAATGCTAACATTAGGAGCTCAAGGTTGGCCTGTCTTCTCGAGCATCATCGAGTAACAGCTTCCAGCTGGCAAATCAGATACAATAAAATGGTAACGAAATGGAGAGATGATGAGTTGATCAATTTACTAGATTATTTTTCATTTGTTTTGGATTGATCTCAGTTAGTAGATGTCACCAGGAGCCCTGCTATTACTCATGATAGCATAGTATTGCTCAGGTATCCACCTGAGTCTGTATTTTAATTCATGTTTTCAAGCATGAATTTTTCAATTCAGATTCCAGTTGACTGTGCTGAGGTATTTCCAAGACTGAGTCTAATACACTGTTTTATTTTTTCTTTTTGAGATATCTTCTGTGGTTTAGTTCTGATTATATCTTCAATCAGAAAGAAGAAAACACATAGAAACAAGTAAAAATGATCTGCACGCTTGCTAACCTAATAATTCACTTCTGCTTTTGGGTTAAAAGTTCATATAATCTGTCTAACAGGAGACTGAAGAAATTCTCCACGAGACTGTTTTTTCCTCCCAACTGCTCAGTGCCAACCACTGCAATTCAGGACTCACAGAATCACAAAACTGCTCAGGTTGGAAGGGACTGCAGTGGGTCATCTGGTCCCACCTCCCTGCTCAAGCAGGGTCATCCCAGAGCACATGGCACAGCACTGTGTCCAGATGGCTCTGGGATATTTCCAGTGAGGGAGACTCTCAAACAGCACTCAATGAAAAAACCCAACAACATTTTAAACACAGAGCAAGGGAAAGCAGCTTCCTGCAGCACCTGTCACTGAAGCTTCTACAGAGGTAAAAACATAGTTTTTCCTCAGACTCACAACCTTCTCCCAAAGGAAATAAATGGGCAAACGCATACCTGGCAACAGCCACATATGCTCATGATGAGCTTCTGCAAACCAGTGTCTTTAGCTTGTTAAGTGATGTAAAAAACCATGCATTTTAATTTTTCAGATTCTGAAATCAATATTTATCTGAGAATTGGTGTTTGTAATTTTTGCAAATTAGAAGGGGCAATAAGCAGATTGTCCCTCCCAATCTAGTAATGTTTTTAGCTTGATTTAAGTCCTTTACATATGATGGCTGTTTCATGACCTAAAACATACAAAATGAACCATTTGTCCTGAGGTCTTCATAGCCCATCTTCATCTCAATTTACACCTTTCTTGGCAGCCACAAATCAGTCAAAGGAGCTAATAATCCATGGGGAAGGAATGCTTAGAAAAGCACCCAGTCACTGAACCAGCTCTGGACAGGCTTCTCAGCAATTTAAGTCCTGGATGCACAGGCAGAAATGTAGACAGCAGAAAGATAAACTTGCTTTACACAGTATTTAAGTGCAAAGTCAATCCTTTACATGGTCTATTTTGCACAGACTGAGCTAATCTGGACAAAATCTGAAATAAAAGGACACATTTCATAACACAAACAAGTGGATGGCTTCAAGCAGGGGGCTCTTTTTCAGTCTAATGCAGATGTCAGTTAATTAGAGTAGAAGGTTATATCATTAGCAGCCAAATCGATATAAAAGGAATTAAGAGCTTGAATAGCGAGCTCCCCTGCTTTCCAGCACAGCACCCGGGGCTGTATTTAGCCAAAATTCAATACACATTAGCGGACAATCACTGTAGTCTTGTATGGGGATGTCTTCTTGAAATACTTTAATTGGACTCTCTAGTGTTATCAGCGCTAAACAAGATGTCAGATTAATGTAGAAGCCTTCCCAAATGGGACCAGCAGCCCACAGGCTGGAGAAGCCACATTTGCTTCTATTAAAACCTCACTGGTTTTCCAACATGTATTAATAATATTATTTTCACAGTTACCTTAAGAAAGAGTGACTGAAAAGCATCTTTACATGCAGCTGCTCCATCCTGTAAAACTCAGCCACCTCCACACTGGCAACAGCAGATCCAGCCCTTTTTGCCATTTCAGTCCCAGGCTTCATTACTCAAGAGCCCATCAGTCACACAGTTTCGACCCTGAATTTAACACCTCTGCAGAGAATCACAAATCTATATTGAAACAGGCAAATGTAAAACACTCAACTGACAACTGTAGCTGGTGAGATTTCATATGGCAACATTACAAAAAGCACACCCTTCTCATGACAAAAATTTAAACCCCGCCCCATTCGGTACGTTCCCTAAGGAAAACTGCAACACTGCCTTGGTCCCCTAACCAGGAAGTTGAATTTTACCTTTAAATGTAGCAGGCAGCAACTGCACTACAAATTTCCTGCACAACAGAGTGGATGTGGCAAAACAAAGCCAAATCTTTCCACTGAAATGTTTTATCTAACAAGATCGGAAACAAGCAGATCTACAAGAGGACAGCACTGAAAGAAATGAGGCTCACGTTCACATTCCACAGCTGTGTACAACCTGGGGCTTTGACACTTCAAGCAGAATAGAGGATAACATTAACTATATCTAAAATGCCACAGAATATTTAGTTTAAATTCCATAACTGACAGGAACAGGCAGCACTGCAGCCAGTACTGTCTGGCACTATAATCTGACAAGAGTGGTTACAACATCCATGTGCTAAGGGAGATTGGAATCTGTAAAACAAACAACTGCAGTGACACGGAATTTTCATTATTTGTGTTTAGATGGGTAAGCAGGACACCATGGAATATTATAGCAGACTGAGAAACACATTAACTTTTTATTGTTTAAAGGTTGTTTCAAGATCTATATTTTTAAAATACATGCATATCTACCCCTCCTATAACCCCCCATTCCCAGGAGTTTATTGTAGGACCTTATTATATAGTTTGTTTTCTCACATTTCACTTAAGCATAAAAAAGAGAGTGATAATTGACAACTCTTCCCTCCCCTTTTCTCACACCAAATCTCCAATCTTTTATGCTTAAAAAGGACACAAAGTTTGCCTCAATAATTCAGTGTCTTCAACCAAAAGCCTTCTTGAAATTGGTAACTGCTTGTGCAAAAGTATTCACACTACATCACAACTGATAATTTGGGATTACAACTACTACTGCACACTTTCAGTTGGTTTAATATCCTGCAAAAAAAATTTTTGGATACTGCAGTCTATCCAAACTTTTAAAAATCTGTCCCATTGTCAAACCCTGCACAATTCTTAATGATTTAATTTCTAATCAAAGAACATCTCAAAGTACATGCTCTTTCACCAAGTATATTTCACCAGCCTTAACTTTATCTGTGGGGTTAACAGAGTAAATGAAAAGAGTGACTTCGTGGTCAAAACTATCAGAAAGTTTTCACAAGGAAAGCCTGCATACTGGGAAACAGAAAACATGAAGAGTCACTCAAGGTCTGGAGAGAATATATGAATGACTGTGTAATATAAAGCAGAAAGAGCTGTTTTCCATTGGACTTTTTGAAGTCAGTGTACTGAAGAGAATCTCTGAATAAGCAAAATTTTCCAAAAGTAAAGGATCAGCAGTGCTCACTGCACAAGGTGACTGTCAGGAAGAGATTTCACTTGGAAAAAAATTACAGCGTAGTCTAGGAAGAAAACTGACATTCATTCACTGCTTGGCACCTTGTTGCTGAAGATATTGCTGAATTGACCCCCAGCAATTACTGGGTTTTAAAAGTATGCCCCTGAAAAATGCATTGCAAAGATCAGCTGCCCCTTATGCAACTTCTACAGAACACAAAGTGCACAATTGCCCAACAACATAAACATGCAGCACTGTCCATCTCCTGCTGACAAGCAGCACGTTCACCCAAATTTTCTCCATTCAAAAAAACCCCCAAAAAACCAAAACCAAAACAAAAAATACCCAACCCAACCAACCCAAAAGCCCCAAACAAAATCACAACGGGGAAAAAAAAAGAATGACAAATCCTTCTAGGGAACCATAGAAGCATTTTAATAGAGAACACGCTATGATACAATAAATTATATCAAGGAAGTGTCATGGCTATCAATAACTGCCTATCAATTCACAAAATACATGGACACAAGGAATCAAATTACAGCTTATGGGTCCATTACTGACTTTTGTAGTGTTTGTTAAAAGTGCTTTTTAAATAACAGTACCTCAGGTTCTTCACACAGGCCACCAGAATTTACTGCTTTTGCATGTACAGTCCAAAAAAACAACTCAGCTCAGTAAAAATTCTTAAGGTTATATCAATGCAATCTGTGTAACTTTCAAATGTCATATCACTTTCATACCATGTCCTGGAAAAAACATGAAGCTGTTATTTCTCCCCAGTAATAAATCATCTAAGCAACGTAGTACTTTCTGTAATGGAAGAGCTACACACTGTATCTTCCATTACCTTCTGGTTTAATTAAATGTTCCTTGAATAAATCTTGTGCTTACACTCTCATGACATGCTACCAGTGCTGACTTCTCCATTTATAAACTGTCTGGATTCAGTCCAATCATCCCTGCTTATTGCACCTGTCACTCACAGAAAACTCCAGGCTCTCAGGCTCAGTCTTCCTTGGACTTTCTTTGCTAGTTATTAATTCTATATGTCTGTAGAAGTGAATTAATCATGTGAGCTACGTACCAACAAACCTCTTTTAGCTTGCTCCTTTGGAGTGGCCAAGAGGTCGAAGGAGGACAGGACACCAAAATTTCCTGAAGTGAAACTACTAGAAGAAATTCAATTTACTAAGCAGGAGCACAGACACTTGATTTAGGTTCAGTTTTCAATTAGGCAGAAAGCATGAAAAGCCTCCTCTTCACCTTTGAATACAGAATCTTCTTACTCATCTCCCCCAGCAGTGCAACAGCAGTGTGGGAAGATGACTTCAGACAAGCTAGAGCAATTTTAAAACCCAAGAATCCTTCAAATGGCTTTACATTCCCAGCCCACTGAAACACCACAGTGATTTAAGCTTTGCTTTTAGTAATAACAGAGGAGAATGTATGTTCAGCTGCCCTCCCTCAGCAGATGAACTTTCAGAGAGGATGCTGTAGTAGTTTAAATCACTATTAATGATTTCAGTCATCTGACCAAATGCCACTGTGCAGCCTTGGAAGAGAAGGCATCAAGTGCCACAACAGTTCTTCCAGATCATGTCAGCACAGAATGGGGATAAGCAGTAAATCAAATGCCACTGGCAGCAAACCTACATAAAGTGGTATTTTTCTTTTCCTGAACCAAGGCAGCTACCAGGAATTTCTGTAATGTTGTATTTTAATATGCACTCCATGATGATGGGGAATCATCTTAACTTTTCATGATGATAAGAAAACTAAAGGAAGCCACTTTTATTGAAAACATCCCTACAAATTCCCTTATAGTGCATCTCCATTATATTAATCCAGTGGGCTTTGTGGGGATTTTATATTTCTTGCTTTTAAAAGGGAGGAAAAGAGCCACAATCCATGCACATGTTTAAAATATTTTAACAACTCAGGCCCATAGGCAAAATTCACAAAACTCTCTCAGAAACAGTTTAAAAGCATGGATTATGGAAATTAAGTACTTCAATGGCTAGAGATAACACTCAACATATCAGTGTTGGAGTTAAACTGAAGGTTCTTATTACCTCAATCTCTGTTGACCAGTGGAAAATTCATGGGAAACAAGCTGTCACAGAAGTCACTATTGGGTTTTTTGGACTTTCTAATCCATCATAATGCAGCCAGCACCAGACAATTTAGATATACTAAATTCTCTTTCAGAACAGCATCATTCTCAAATAAAGAAAATAAAGTCAATTATGTGTAGAACATACTTTAGTAATATTTAACTTAATTTCCTCAGGATGCCTAATATGATACACTGATAGATCAAGGAAATGAATTTTGCATTTGTAACAGATCCAGTGACAGCAGAAAACACTTCTGCAGCAATTCATCAACTCCTGTAGGAGTAAAGGACAACACACAACCCAAGAGTTCTGCTTTACAAATCCCTCAACTACCCTCCATTTTCTTACCTCCTGAACTTTTACTTATTCTGGCTATTAAAAACCAACCAAACAAACAGAACCAACCAAAAATAACCAAACCAACCAAAGAAAAAGACAAAATCAAAACCAAACCCAACCCAAACCTAGATGACTCTTCATTCTATAGTCTTGCTCAGACATTACAGTTAGGATTTGTGCTCTCGAGCAGTGATGACGACGCTCATCACCTCACAGGCTGTCCGTAACTGCTGAGATAAGCTATTTTTCAAGGTAAATTCTACAAGGGCATCCAGAGTACCACCATCTTTAGCATCTTCAGAAGATGCTGATCACACCCTTTTGACTACTACCCACTTCTGTTTTGTTTTGCTCTTCAGTACATACAATTCTACTTTGCACTATGCCTCCACAGGAACTGTTATGCAGAAAACATGCTTTTGCTGGAGAGACACTGGGTTTATAGCAGCTATTTAAAGAACTGTTTTTTCCTTGAGGCACTATGTAGAAAGCATTAATCAACAGAAAGTTTTGAAGGAACATTAAGGAAATACAAAAGAACATTAAAGAAATATTGTGTTTTGTTTGAAAAGACCAAGTTGATGATGACATCCCTCCAATTAAATGTATCCTCTCAGTAACACAGATGCAAAATGGAAATGCTACCAAGCATTCTGATTTTGTGATGCACTGAGCAACCATAAGTCTCTCTTACAATCAGGAGGAGCCGTGGGTCCCTGTAATTTAGTTATTTTGTAAGGTGAAAATTACTGCTCCAATTTTTATAAAATGCTGCTGCCTTAAAACATAGTAATGAGTTGCTGGCCACTGTAAAACATCCTCCTTTTCTCTCATATGGAGAATAAATATAAAGAAAAAGGAGAAAGAAATGCCTGGACAGACCAAATATAAATAAGGATTTGCAGAAAGAACTTTTAAGTTTCCTGACATTAGAAATCTGTTCTGACTTGCTTAGTAACAAAGCTCACACATAAGGAAACTACCAGCAGCTTCGACCACTATTTTATTTCCACACTCAGTTCTTATAGGGAGGAGAGGAAAAAAAATCCTTGCATATCAATAACTTCTATTTATTCCAGCATAAACTTTCACCAGTAACGAAAGGGGCAGTTCTGCCTTCCCAAATTCAGTTCCCTCAGTCTCAACTCCAGTGGCCCCTGGAAAAAACAGCAACGGATTTGCAGCCCAATTGGTTTTTCACTACTGCCTCAGTATACAACGATTAGCACTGAAGGGAGGATGAAAGGTGTAGGACTGACATCCTCAGCACATGTCACCTGCCTGGGCTGTCAGACAGCAGTGCCAGTGGGCCCTCAGCACTGCTGGGGCTGTCAGCCAGCCCAGATTCCTGCTTCCACTGTGAGACAAGGAGCACCACTGCCTGTGTTGTCTCCAGATCCTTTTCTCCTCCATGACTCCCAGCACAGACACCACCACACTAAATGTGACCCAGTCAAACTATTCTAGTTCCTGCAGTTCAACCTAAACATAATTTTTGACCACTGGCTCAAACAACTGTCTTGGTCTCTTGAAAGGGGAGCAAGTCCATTCTCCATTAAGTCGGGAACTGCAGTTTAGCAGCAATCTGAAGGCTCTTGAATAACAGAATCCTAAGCATCTGCATGGTTGTTTACAATCTCACTGTGATATCCAGGGGGCTTAGTGGGCCATATGCATGCTGGTTTCCTCACAGCACATGGGCTAGGTATGCATGCATAACTGCTACTACTTTCCAGCTCATCAGAAGCTGCAATTAAATAAAATCTCTCAAAACCAGAAAATATATGGCATGAGTCAATGAATTTCTCAGATATGAAGTGATTTAGGCACAGTAAACACTTTTGCTGCATTACTTCAGGCTCCTCAGAGGCATTTTATCTCACTTCATCTCAATTAACCTCCCAAGAAAACAATTCACATCTGAACAAGAGAGAGGCGAAAAAGACATTACTGACAATGCACAAAAGCCTACTCTGATGTCATAATGCTGCATTAATTGAGTCACAGGCAGATTTCCTGGAATTCAGGTTTGAAGCAGGAAAGCAGGAGATACTGACAGAAGAACAGCTATATGCTGAATCACAGGAGAAGTTATTTCATATGTCAGTGAAGTTATTAATGCTAAAAGTTAAGATTTCCCAACTGCACTGTAACACATTATTCAGCTTCAAAATGTTCCCCATCTCTCAATTTTGCACATACTGTAAATGAATACTACAGTAATTCTAACTCTCTCACAATATCTTTTATGTCACAATATGGTTTTCTATCTCCTTACTTCCAGACAAGACAACTTACTGTATACTCCTACCTGCAGCTACCTGTTCTGATATTGTTGTTCCAGCACCACCTTTTCATAGCAGCACTGACAGAAATAACCATCAGTATTTGCTACATTAATTTAAGACACTTTTTTCATTATGCTACACTGCATTCCACACAAGAAATGTATATCAAATCCTACCTCCCACCCCTCTCCACAAGTTGCAGTCCCCATCCCACAGTCCAATGCTATCTGGAAACCTCGAGTTGTTTAAACATTTCTATACTCTCTGTGCTTTTCAATCCTCTTCTGCATTTTAACATTCAATCTGAAGAAAAGATTGGTGTGGTGAGGAGAATTGTGAAGAGGTTACTGAAATCATAAATGCTCTGGAAGTGTCCAACCAGGACAGTGGTATTGGTAGCCTTGGCACACCCTTTCCCCTCCAGCTCTAGTGTTCCCACTCCTATTTGCTAGTGCTGCTCTATCAACCTTCTCATATATCCTCCCAATTCCCTATCAGCCTTCTGCCTGTTGCCAGTCTGGTCTCTCACATTCCAAGAATGGCTCTGCCACTTCTTTCCAGTAGTGCACTCTCTCTAAGCACTACACCAGGAGTTCAAGGATTGGCAGTACCAACCAGGGGGACTAGACATGGGCTAATGTTTCCACTGCCAACACTTGCTACTGGTAACTTCCAGCCTACACCAGGTCACTGAGAGAGCTCTAACGCAGCATACAATACAGTCTAGGCAGAAATATAACTCTCATTTTATTGGAAATAACTCATTAAGTCCTAGAAAGAAAAAATATAAAGGATATTGGAAAGAAAAACTTGTCTGCATGGGATTTGACAAGAGTCCCCTTAAACAAATAGAAGTAACTCCACATGACCTGTGTCATGGAGCTTACACAAATCTCAGGGGAACCTTTTTCACTTCTGACAAGCAATCTCCCACCTTTTGAAACTGTCCACAGTTGGTGACAATTTATTCTTTGGTCTCGATGTAAATCAAGTATAAATGGTTTCCCTCACACCTTAGGGTCACATGGTTTCCAAGTTTTAATGTTAATGATGTCCCAGCAGACTACAAAAGCAAAAGTGGGAGTTGCATTAACTCATAAATGGAGAATACAACCAAGAGTAGAAAAGATGTTCTTATTACATCAAATTTTTCAGTGTGAAATTATACTGGAACTTGTAACCATAGTTGATTTTTAATCCAGTTAAAAAGTACAGTTTTATAGCATCATAATAAAGAAGTTGAATTCAGATAATGCAGACTTTTCTCTGACTGTCAACGGATGAAATTCACTGTATTGGCAAGAACACTTCACTTGGTAAAGGCCACTTACATTGGATTTCATTGAGCATCAGCTGTACCTTTGAAGATTTTAACCTTGGTAAAAAAATTCCTTTCAAAGCACCTGCACAACCCATTGGTATGATGGACACAATTCCCACCCTCCCATTACCAACATTCATTGGTTTTGTCACTGTGTTTCTGTGAGGGACTAGAGACAGTCTCATCCAGGTAGCTGTGCAATAACATGAGGAACAAATTCCTGCTCTTCCAAGAGCACCCAGTTAATACTGCTCAGTTAACCTGTATCTCCCCAAGATATTATCAGTTTTCATGCACAGAGGATTTAATTAGTCCCCTGCTCTAAAAGCCAGCCCCGTGTGTCACTTCAAAGACCCATCTATTACAGAACGGAATGACAGGAAGAATTACGAGTTCTCGTTATGAAGCCCGTTGTGAGCAATTGAATTATCGAACTCTTAGCCAGCACGAACTTTCAACTGCTTCTTGTTGCTTCGAGAACCCAAAGCGCCATCTCCTGCTGAGCGTCTGGAACCACAAATACCGATTTCGGCAGCCCGTGAACCGCTGCAGGGACAGCGCTTCACACACTCAAATCCGCCGGGTTGGGTACCAACAAACAAACACGTTTTCTCACTGAACGGCTCGGTCTGGCACAGCTGCCAGAAGCGCTGCCCTTCGAGAGGAGCAGTCACATGAACAGCTGGAGCACAGCTGCCCAGGGGCACACACCAGGAACAGGACACAGAGCATATTTTGCCCAGATTTCAGCAAGCAGCCAAGTAGCACTTTGTGCATTTTTGCAGCAGGTTCCATATTTTGTACTGAAATCTCACCTCAAGCCTATTGTCACAGTTTCCAGCAGGAAAAACAGCAGGTGACACCCAAACTGAAGATAAACAGACCTTGATAAAATTACTTCATAGACCTCACACACACACAATTTTTTTTTTTTTAAATCATTCATTTTATTAATGTAAAACTAAACAAAGAAGACAAAATGGACAAGATGAGACTGGGTTTAGGCCTTGAACCGGGTCCAGAAGGCAGGAAACTGAGTGTAAGAATTAGTGACATTCATGGCTTACCAAAAACAAACAAACAAACAAACAAACAAAACCCCCAAATCTTTTCTTACAATAATAATGAGACAAGTGTGATGACACCATGCTCAACAGTGACATTCCTTTCATCACCAGTGAACTTGCTGCCAATTCAAACACTGGGTCCTCTGGTTCAAGTCACTTCTACAATAAAAGAAGTAATTTGAAGGGCACTTTCATGCTGCAGAATGTTTACGGCCTTTACCCTCAGAAAAAATAAAAACCCCAAAAAAGGTAACCTACAAATGACATTAAAAAAATTAATTTTCACACTATTGTTCCTTCATTTCTGTTTTAAAACGGAGAGTTAAAGCTGACATTCTGATCCTGGGATGAGCACACAGGTTACAGCGGCAGTGCTGGGCTTGGACTTGACGGTCCTAAAGATCTCCTGCATCCAGGAGAAGCTTTACTTTTCTGGAAAAGCTTAAAAAGTTGTGGAGCACAATCATCCCAAAACAAGAACTTCCATTTCTGTACGGTTAGACCAAACACCACAGCAAAGGTACAGAGTATTAAAGTAATTCCTTTTCAGTGCAACACCAGCGAACTTTGTAGGGCATCACAGGAGAAATCCAACAGGAAAATAATTACTTTAATACACCGTATCTTTGTTATGGTGTTTGGTTCTAACAGTACAGAAATTGAAGTCCACGAGGGGCAAAATGGAGAAAATGCCTAATTTTCCTTGGAATGATGGGTAAACTGAAGGTGAATAAGGCTTAATCTTGTGAGCCCCAGCTTGCAGTGGGACAGGCTGGTTAGTATGTGCATTTTGAAATGGGTTTTAAAGAAACGGCTTTTGCTGCGAGTAGAATTTATGCTTTCATAAAAGCCCTAAAACCTGGCGAGAGTTTTAAGAAATCCACGCGATTTTCCCTTGAAGGTAAAAGGAATTCACGTTGCCCCCTCTACCCGTTACCGAAGCAGCAAATCTCTAAAAAGAGGGTGCGCGGGAGGAAATGCAGGTGTTTTGCGATAGCCTCTGTACAAAGTCTCCCGACATAAAAACCGTGCTTGACAGCCCGCCCTCAGCCCCGAGACCGCGCCCTCAGCGCTCGGGCTCGAGACCCCGCAGCAATGGCGGCCGCTGTGGCGATGGCGCCCGGCAGCGGCGGTGCCGGTGCCGACTTCTCGGACCTGCGGGAGATCAAGAAGCAGCTGCTGAGCGTGGCGGAGCGGAGCCGCGAGCGGGGCCTGCAGCACAGCGGGAAATGGTGAGCGGGGCCGGGCACGGCGGGGAGCGGGGAGCGGGGAGCGGGGCCGGGCCGGGCCCGGCGCCAACGTGTTGTGTGAGGGGCGGCTGAGCGAGCCGGGGTGGTTCAGCCTCGAGGAGGTTCGGGGGGGCCTCATCGCTCTCTGCAACCCCCCGACAGGAGGTTGCGGTGAGGTGGGGCCTTGTCTCTCCCGCAGTGAGAGGACCAGGGGAAATGGGCCTTAGGCTGAGGCAGGGGAGATTCAGTGAGATATAAGAAACTATTTTTTCACTGTTGGGGCGGTCAGGCGCTGGAATCGGTTGCCCCGGGAGGTGGTGGAGTCACCGTCCCCCGGAGGTGTTCAAGAGGCGTCTGGATCTGGCGCTGGGTGATGTTCAGTGGTGTAGGGGGTTACAGCGGCAGTGCTGGGCTTGGACTTGGCGGTCCTAAAGATCTCCTGCGGCCGGGGGGTTGCGATGACTGTACCGCTCTCTCCCGCCCAGGGCCGCCGAGCTCGCGTTCGCGCTGGAGCCGCTGCCGCTGAGCGAGCTGCCGCCGCCACCCGCGCTCACCGAGGTACGGCCGGGGGCGGGCTGCGAGCCCCGGGGAAGGCGCTGCAGCTCCCGCGGGCTGGGCCGCTTAATCCCGAGTCCTGCGGAAAAAAAACGTGATCCCGATCTCCCAAAGCCCGCGGGCGGGAGGCCGGAACGCGGGGAGCTTCCTTTTCCGTTGCGTGTGCAGCGGGGCGGCAGAGCTGAGTGTGCTTTCCCCGGTGAAAGCATTCTCTGCTGCCGTGTCCTGAATGAAGTACTCTGAAAGCAAAATTATTCCTCTTTACTGAGGTAAAAGTTTACTTTAATACAAATTATGTTACGCCACTAAACTTGTGCTCCTTAGGACACAAGAGAACCACGTTGTGTGTCTCTATCCCCACCTCCGTAGGTGCGCGGTAGGACTCGTAGGTGTGTGCCTGTGCTGATAACTTGCACAAGTGTAACGTGTCATAAATGCATGTCAAGGTGTAGTTACCAAGGACATGTTCTTGTGTAAATTAGCCGGTTAATGTTCTTTGATATGGAATTCCTGAGCAGGTTTCTTGCTTGTGGTCATTTGTACTTATTGGGCAGCTAATTCCTGCCTTCTGGCAGCTTGCCATGATTTGTTTTTGGAATCTCCCTGTTTATTTTAAACGTTCCTAGCTAGTCTGTACTTGTTATTTGAAAACTCCAGAATCTGATCATGTGAGGGGGTGGAGGGACTTTTCTGATAGTACTCAAACCATCTTTAAGGTGAATAAACTACAGTTTTAGCTTTTGGAGCAGTTTCATTGATATGTTTGTAACTGTGATTTTCCTAAAGTATGTTGGAGCTTCTGAGGTCTTAAAAGTCCCGTGTGTCCCCGCAGGAGGATGCTCGTGACCTGGATGCCTACACACTGGCCAAGTCTTACTTTGATCTGAAGGAATATGACAGGGCTGCCTACTTTTTACGGGGCTGCAAGAGCCAGAAAGCTTACTTCTTGTACATGTACTCCAGATACCTGGTAAGGGAGAGGAAAAAGTTGCATTTTAGCACTGAACTCCTCTGCTTCTCACCCTTCCCTGGCATACCTTATTTTTTGCCTGTTCTGTTCCAAACGGCCACCTTGAAGTCCAAATTCTGTGTTGGGGGAAAGGAAAATAGGACTGGTTTTGGCAGAACTGTAACGTTTGTGAAAACTCAGTTTACGTGCTGCTGCAAGCGCTGCAGCAAACATAGGGAATATGCTATTGTAATCTTGAATTTCCTCTATTCCACAGTCAGGGGAAAAGAAGAAGGATGATGAGACAGTGGATAGTTTGGGTAAGTCTCTAGTTTCAAGAAATACAAGACAATGTAACAAAACTGTCACTATTATCTCTTCATGTAAATCATCTTGGGTTTATGGCTTTCCCCGCAATTTTGGATAATAGTGTGCTGTAACATGGTTTCTTTCATTCTCTTTCTATTCATTGGCTTAATTACAGCTTACAGATTTTCATCTCTTAGGTCTTCTGTTAAAGTAGGTGACCAGACTAAGTGATTTTCTTTAAAATAAGGAAAATATTCACAGGCTGTGAAGCCTTTGTCAGTGATGATCCTGAATGTGCCCCAGACTTTGCAGTTGCTGTGGTGAGACTCCTGATTGAAAGCTTGTTGTGTGACTTTCTCTTCATGCAGGACCTCTGGAAAAAGGACAGGTGAAAAATGAAGCTCTACGAGAACTGAGAGTTGAGCTCAGCAAGAAGCACAAGGCACGGGAACTGGATGGATTTGGCCTTTATCTGTAAGCATCTGCATGCATTTTTTATATATTTGTGTGGATATGGAGAGTTTTATGATTGTGATTGACCTGATAACTCTTTTTACAGGTATGGTGTTGTGCTGCGGAAGCTGGACCTGGTGAAAGAAGCAATAGATGTGTTTGTTGAAGCTGCTCATGTCTTGCCTTTGCACTGGGGAGCCTGGCTGGAGCTTTGCAACTTGATTACAGATAAAGAGATGGTAAAACTTGAGAGATACCAAGATGTGTTAACAAATTCCAGAGTTTAGCCTGATTAAGTAACCAATGATTCTGTTGCCACAGGATTGATGTTGCCCACTGCTTTATTCTAAGACTCTATCAGGCAAGGCAATCCAAGATTAAATTGTGTTGTTAAAACCCCTTTTTCTTCAATTGCTTGCCATGCTGTAGCTTGAGAATCCTTATGCAGGCAGGGTTAATTTCATATCATTCACCCACATAGTGTTTAAGAAATGTCTAATTCATGTATTCTGAAGTAGTTGTCACCATGGTTATCACTTTGTCCCATGAAGGACATCCTCCCAAGACTTGCTTTTTCTAAAGCTGAGACAATAATGTACAAAGCCACCCATATGAGGTGAATGGTATCAAAGAACCAAACTTAAGATATAAAACCAAAATAGATTATTGTTCTTTCTGCGTGGAATTTATGAGCCCACTGCTGGAAGTCTTCAGTAAATTCTGGCTGATGAAGTATTTAAAACAGTACAGGTGATACTGAATAGAGCCTTACCGATTTGTGGAAGAAAGGAAATGCATTTTTTATGAGCTCATTTGGAGTCTGTTCACTTAGTTCATTGAAAATAGTGATATGATACTGTTCAAACATAGGAAGAAAATGCAGTCTTTCGAAGGACTTCTGATTTTAAAGGAGAAATAAGCTTAGTGGCAGAAGCAAGAGGCAGGTGATGTCAGATTTGACAATATCTTCACCAGTTAACCAAATGGTTTCAATTTATCTGCAATTTCAAGAGTCACGGGAATAGATTGGGAGTAACTAAGTAATTACATGGTCCATATTGTACTGCTTTTTTAGATGCCATGTCTTAGTGCTCCTTTGCTGTTTCAATACTCTCAGTTTATAGGCATTATTTAGTCTGTCCTGCAGAGGAACCCAACATTAATTCTTGGTCCTAATACTGCTCTTTTGTAGTTGGTCTTATGGTTTAAAAAAGCAATTGCAGGAAAGCCTCCTACCTCGAGACCATCACTAAATCATGGGAGGGAAGATAATGGATTCTTTGCCACAGGTGGCTCATAGAATGCTACTGATTGTCATCTCTTCCTCCTCTTCTTTGGTTCTTGATAGCTGAAGTTCCTGTCCTTGCCAGATACATGGATGAAAGAGTTCTTTCTTGCACACATTTATACAGAGCTACAGCTGATAGAGGAGGCCCTGCAGAAGTATCAGAGCCTCATTGATGCAGGATTTTCCAAGAGCACTTACATCATCTCTCAGATCGCAGTTGCCTACCACAATATTCGAGGTCAGTGATAATAACTAGTAGGAATGAGCACCTTAATGCAAACTTGGCATTTGTAGTTCTTGGTGTCCCATCTGCTGTTTCTTCTTCAGATATTGACAAAGCCTTATCCATCTTTAATGAGCTAAGGAAACAAGATCCTTACAGGATAGAAAACATGGACACTTTCTCCAACTTGCTCTATGTAAGGGTAAGCATTCTTTCTGTGGCCTGTCCATACTTATGGTGTTTGTCAGAGGTATGTAAAACACTGGCAATGCAGCTGGTGCTGTCTGAATGCAGGCTTCCTGCTTCCCAGCTCCACAGAAGAGATGTATGCATTGCTGACTGCCTAGGTTTTCTGAGAAAACCTAGTATGCTCTCTTTCTCACCTCTTTCATTTCTTTGTTTCACTAGAGCATGAAGCCTGAGCTGAGCTACCTGGCTCATAATCTCTGTGAGATAGACAAGTACCGTGTGGAGACCTGCTGTGTCATCGGTGAGAGCCAGCTCTTTTACAGGTCCTTGTTTTGCTGTCTGCAGGCTGTGCAAGGCAACACTTGTGAAAGTCATCAGCCAGCAAGGCTGTCCAAACCACTTGGTGAATTTGGATTCAGGCAGCCTGAGAAGCAGACTAAATGACAGAATACCCTTTTCCCTCATTTCTGCCAGTGCAGGAAGGAGACCCATGTACCTGAAAATCTCTTTATAGTCTTCTACAATGGAAATAATCGTGTGTCAGCACCAGGAAATTAGTTTGTTAGATCATGACATTCCAAGGGGATGGGATCTTAAATTAGTTGGTACAACTGGAAAAGGATTGTCCAGAACACTGGAGAACAGAGTGCTATTAGGTCTCTTGAGGTTTGAATCAGATCTGCCTTTAGTAGGACTCTTTAGTTTTTATAATGTAAGTTAGGAGGTAGTAGATAATACCTATTAGAACCTTTTTTGTACTTCTCTGTTGGTGTTGGGATTTTTTTTCTTGGTTGTGGATTTTTAAAATTTATTTAAATATTGTGACTTCTGCTTTAGGAAATTATTATAGCTTGCGTTCCCAGCATGAAAAAGCAGCACTCTATTTCCAAAGGGCCTTGAAACTGAATCCTCGTTATCTGGGAGCCTGGACACTTATGGGACATGAGTATATGGAAATGAAGAATACATCTGCAGCTATCCAGGCTTACAGGTATCCTTCATGTACTGCACAAAATGGTGTTTGTGTCTGTAATAGTACCTTCTGTTTTTAGTTAGTGTTTTGCTGAACTTGGTTTTGATCCTGATGGCTTTCTGACTAGTTCATCTCCTTTTCTTTGACAGACATGCAATAGAGGTGAACAAAAGGGACTACAGAGCGTGGTATGGCTTGGGACAAACCTATGAAATCCTCAAGATGCCATTTTATTGTCTCTACTACTACAGACGGGCCCACCAGCTCAGGTAGAGTTGAGAATGGAGCCATGTTTATTGGTCTTCATTCTGACATAGTTCCTGCTGGCTAAGGAATTACATACAGGAAGTAAGTTGGGGAAGGAGAAAAAAAATCAGTACTTTGTAATTTGTGCAGTTTGCTGAGCTGCCCCTTGGCCAGTGGTTTCAGTTTTAATGAGGGGACACGTATGTATTACTTCGTCCTCCGGATAACTTTGCTTAAACTCTTCCAATTCCCCAGAGGGGTACAGGGACTTATCAACATCCACTGCTCTGGGACTTCTTAAATTGATGTCCCATAGTTCACAATTTTTTGTTTCTAGTGCCTTTTCAGGCTTTTCATTTTGCTCCTCCTCATCTTGGAGAGCTGACCAAAGCAGCAGATTAATTTCCCTTTTCCCCCCAAACTGCTTCATGCTCAGCAGTGAATTGCAAGCGTTCTTTTTCTAGTTGTTCCTGCAATGCTTTCATTGACTCTTGTAAAGACCTTATAATTTCACTTGAAGATTTCTGAACAGCCAGCCTCTCCTTTTGTGTTGCTCTAAGGACAACACCCAAAACAGCACGTACAAGAAGTAGTCCTAACCCAAGGACAGACATCAAGAGGGAATAATCCCCATATAACTCACCCTGGGGTGTTATTCCTTTTGACGTAGTCACTAACCCAGCTTAGGTTAATGTCTTTCTCCCCCTTAACCCTCTGAGGGTCGGTTTGACTCTCTCCTGGAAAAACCTTTCAACAGGCCCAGGTACCAGAGAACCTTTCAGCAGGTCCCAGCTACACCAGAAAGCCTTTCAACAGGTCTGATGTGCCCAGGTCACACTGAGAGGAGAAAAATTATCACTTTAATTTTATAATGAGGAAACGGTCACCATTTGACTTGCCCTTGGTATCAGTTTTGGACTTCACCAGTTTACTCCACCACATCCAAAGGATCCTGTCCATGATGCCAAAAATGTTGTGACCTGCCCCAGGAAAAGGGTGTGGGGAGGTAACCAGCTTCTTATTAATAAATCCCTTGGGGTGGATGAGAGTGAAAAGCGACACTGAATAATCAGTGTTTGAAAACGTATATATGTAGGGTTTACTTTAGTACAGTTTTGTTTCAAAGGTAAACAGGTATGTTGCCATTTTAGGTGTTATCATCCATATCTGTCATCTATAGCAATATGGCATAAAGATAATCTTTAAGGAAAATGCATAAGGGAGAGAAAGGATAAGGGTGGAAAAATGTATATGGTCACTGCCCACAGGGTCCAGCGATGAAATTTGGTAGTTGCAGCTTCCATGTCTGTTAGTTGAAATGGTGGCCTTCATCCGTTGGGGCTGGGGGAGGGAAGCCCACACGCTCAAGGAAGCTGTGAGTTATTATATATTTCCAGCTCAGGTGGGAATGCCTTGTACCTCCTGGGGCAGGGAGTTTTTCCATGGATAGTGTCACGGGCCGTGCCACGAGCCTCCAACGTCTCCGTGCAGAGTGTGAAGGGCATGGCAAACACGGCTCTTCTCGCCTTTCAGGACTCGACCCCTCAGCAGCACTGGCAGGGGGTGGGCCCTGCTGGGTGAGCAGCCACCTCTTCCCAGCCTGCAAAATTCCACTGGCAATCCTAGAATGTGCAAATCATTAACTGTTTCAGTTTTTTGCTCTTTTACAGACCGAACGATTCTCGTATGCTGGTTGCTCTAGGAGAATGCTATGAGAAACTCAATCAGTTGGTGGAAGCCAAAAAGGTGAGAACTGTGACTTTAAGGTGTCTCCCAGGACAGTGGGTGGAATCACAGCAAAATTGTGTAGCTAGTGCCACCCAAACTGCACAGAGCTGGAATTCATTCCTGTGGCAGTTATAACTGCTGCAATGTAATTAGAGCAGCTGATAAATAAGGAGTTGTCTACAGATACCTGCCCCTTTTGCTGACAAACCCCGTAGTTTTCTGTTGTTGACTTCTGTGCTGGGGTCATTTTTTGGCATGCTTGACTGACTTTCCTTCCTTGACAGTGCTATTGGAGGGCTTATGCTGTGGGAGATGTGGAGAAAATGGCACTTGTGAAACTTTCCAAGTGAGTATGTACTGTCACTGAACCATCAGGGTTGTGCTAAATGCAAGTCACACTTTGATACCTAATGATAAAATACTGAATGTAAACAAGTGGAATTGCTGTTAGGTAGTATTACTTTGGGAGCTGTGTAAGGACTGGTGTCTTTAGATCTGTACTGACTGCAAATTCTGGTGTCCAGCTTTAGCTTTAAGTTTCCATCAGGATAACTAGAGGGAATGATAGCATAATGTGGGTTACCAGGCACCTCTGAATCCTGAGGTGATTTGAGCAGGCAGTGTTAGCAATTGCATTGGTTGTATTGCAGCTTAAAAGCAATCCATGATGGTAGATGATGTACAAAATTGTAGCTTGATTGATTTTATTTTTCCTCTCTAGTATGTGGCTGTAACATTGGGAAAGGGTCTAGTGTGAAATAAATGTGAATACTGTGACATCAGCACTATTTTTTTTTAGTGGGGATAAAGTAATATAAAATGGGAAAAGTGAAGGGGAAAAAAAAGGGCAAGTGAAAGGTGAAGCTGCTGTACAAATTTGGGATGTAGCAGGGGCAGAAGGAGCACTGGAGGAAATAGCATGTAAGTAGTAAGTAGAATATCGAAGGTCTGTTAAAAGCTTTAAAATGGAACAAAATAAGCAAAGGTCCCTGCTTTGGTTGTCACTGCTTCTGGCAGTCAGTATTTAACTGCCTCTCTGCCTGCCAGCCTGAATGTTCTCAAGCTGGATCATCTCTTTCCACGAGGGGCAGTACATGGTGCATGTCCTGCAAATTCTGAAGGAAAGGACCTGGCTTTAGTCAAGGTCAGGTTGAGCAGGTACTTTCTTGTAGACCAAGAAGGTCTTTAACAGTTCAGTCATTCTTGTTCCAGTGACCCACTTTTCTCCTTTTCTAGGCTGCACGAGCAGCTGAATGAATCTGAACAGGCAGCTCAGTGCTACATCAAATACATCCAGGATATCTATTCCTGTGGGGTAAGAGGATAACTTGGGGATAAAAGGAGAAGTAAACATGGTGTAGAACTGTCTTGGAAGGCACTTACAGAAGGTGTTTTTTACCCTCCTCATTGTAGGAGATAGTGGAGCACCTGGAGGTCAGCACTGCATTCCGCTACCTGGCCCAGTACTACTTCAAGTGTAAGCTCTGGGATGAAGCCTCAGCATGTGCTCAGAAGTGCTGTGCCTTCAATGATGTGAGTAGCTGTGCAGTCTGTGGTGCTTCCTGCTTAAGGGATCTATGACCTTGATCTTGGCCCCCCTCAGAGTCCTTTATGAGGGAACGAGGGCTGTCTGCCATGCAGGTCACATCCTGAGTGGTGGTGTACACCTGATAACTGATGCTGCTTATGATTGATAAAAGTCATGGAACGTGATGTAGATAGTGAAATTGAACCATATCTCATTGGTGTTCACTAAATAAAAGAATTTGAGGCTCCACATGGCAGTCCTAAGGCTGCTGAAAATCTTGGTGATGAGAAGGTAGTTAACTGGTCACAAACTCCCACACACTGTGTAGTGTTGGTACTCATAAAAACTTCTTCTATCTCATCTGTGTGTAGGCAGTGCAGAGGATATAATAATACTTGGTTTTTGTGGCATCTCTGTATTCTGTGGTGTTCTGTAAGTGGGCAGTTTGGGATTTTTAAGCCCAGCCTAGTGGCACACACTAGCCATGAGTGCAGGGTCTTTGGCCTGTGCTTAACAAAGCTGCCTGGAGCTCTAGAAAACCGGAATTCAGCTTATTTGAAATTTTTCCAATCTACTTTTTGCTGGAATGCTTCAGTTGTTCCAGTCTCTGAAATACCCAAGAAATGTGCCAATCAGGGGAGTAAAAGGAGGAAAGACTAAAACCAAAAAAAGTTACATACTTTAGCGTTTTTAAGGAGCAGAAGAAAAAAGAAATGAGGATGGTTTTTATAGCTTGTAGCCTTACAGAATGACAAACTACTATAACTTATGTTGCTTACATACTGAATTTGACCCAGAAACCACTCATTCATATTTGCATTGTTTTGTTTTCCACCAATGAATTTCAGACTAGAGAAGAGGGAAAGGCCCTGCTGCGGCAGATCTTACAGCTTCGCAACCAAGGAGAAACATCATCCACAGATGTTCCTGCTCCCTTATTCCTCCCTGCGTCACTGTCAGCCAACAACACTCCCACACGTCGTGTCTCCCCGCTCAACCTGTCCTCTGTAACACCATGAACAGTGCTGATACCTCTGACCTGTGCGTTGGACGTGACACTGCACATGGGACGTGTAACCACTTCTTTCTAGGGAAATCCCTCCTTTGGTTGCTGCCCTCCCATGAAGGGCAGGAGTTAGCAGAGCCCACAGCTGAAGACAGATGTGCCCCGACAGGCAGAGGGGCAGCTGATGTGAAAGTGCCTTTGCTGAGAATGTGAGAACCTGCTCTACTTCTCGCCACGTCATTCCAGTTAGAGGGCAGACGTGTGCCAGTACACAGGACTAACTGAGGCATTGGAAGGGGCTTGTCTGCTGAAGTTCAAGTACATTTGAAGTTTGATTCTGCCCCGTGACCTCTGGTCTTTACTGCATTTCTTTGGATGACCTCTTAGCAATATCACCGCTGTCTTCATCAGAGACTGTTACCTGCTTGGCTACTTAATGGCTTTGGCTTGTGTTGACCAACATGGGAGATGTTTCACTAAAGCAGTAGAATAGGCACTTGTATAGGTGCCATGTCTATGTTGAAGGATTGACAAGTATCAGAGGAGTCCCAAGTAGCCACAGGTGACAGCTGTCTGGTGTTCTGTCAGTGGATCTGACAGATAATTTTGGCTTTCAGTAGAAAAGCAGCCAGTGGGATGGTACAATTAAAAAAACTAACAATGAAGTTACTGTCCTTGGGTTTCTCTATGGTGCAGCTTTCATATATACTGTAGCAAATGGAATTGGAGGAACCATAGGGGATCATTTTGTTAAGGAGGCAAAAAGATAATTATGCCTTTTTTCAGAGTTGGTGTCCTTGTTTACCCCTATAAATTTATTACAGCCTTATCCCTATGGCTGTGGTGTGATTTTAATCCAGGACAAAGCATTTGAAAAGCCCTTTGCCATTTAGCCATAGCTTCCTGTGCTTCATGAGACCAGTTGTACAGGTGGAAACCTGTGGGTCAAAGCCCTGGGCCCTCTCTGTGATGCATGTGCATGGAGCAGAGGGATCCCGTGTTCTTGGTTCTGGGCATCCCTAGAAATTACTGCTCCATAGCACCCATCAAAGCAGCATTTCTACAGCAGATGGTTCTAAACAGAACAGCTGGATCTTGATGTATTTTGGAAGCACTCTCCTAATTATTCCATGCAAACCTGAGGGTATGAAGGAGACCATTTGTAAAATTATTGTCATCGAGGGCAAATTGTGGCTGATGAACTTAGTGGCCTTCTCCAATGGGGTTAATGTGTTGGGGTGTAAGGGAAGAGTGACTGATGTCATTTACCTGGACTTGGGCAAAGCACCTGATACTGACCCACACAGTGTCCTTGGCTCTGTGCTGGAGAGACATGGATTCCATGGGTGGGTATGGAATTAGCTGGATGGTCACATTCCAGGAGTTGTGGCCATCAGCTCACTGTCCAAGGGGAGACCAGTGACGAGGGGTGTCCCTGGGTGGTCGCAAGGCCTGGGGCGAGCTCCAGGTTGTGGCCACGGGGGCTGCGGAGGCTTCGCGTCGCCTTGGCTGTGGCCCGAGGGCTGCGGCCCCTCGGCGGGCGGGGAGCGGCGGGTCCGGGGCGCTCCCGGCCGGTCCGTCCGCGCTCCCCGCGCAGCTGCGGCGGGGCGGGCGGGGCTGCCGCATCCCCGGCCCGGCAGCGCAGCCTCGGCCGCGGGGCGGCGGCGGGGCGGGCGCCCGCCCTCAGCGCCGGCGCGCAGGAGGCGGCGGGGCCGGTGCGGGCGCTGGAGCCGCCGCGGCGGCGGGAAGATGGATGCGCCGCGCTCGTCCCTCGCCGCTCGGCATCCTCCCCTGGCCGCGGCACGGTGAGCGGCGGCGGTCGAAGAGGGTCGCCCGGTGCCCGCGGCGGCGGAACAATGACCGGGCGGCTTCGGGGGGCCGGGGCCGGGGCGGCGGCGCGGCGGGGGAGAGGCAGCGATGGAGGTGATGGAGAGGAGGGGAGGGGAGCGGGAGCCGGCGCTGGTGATGGAGAGGCGATGGCGGGAGAGGCGTGGCAGGCGCAGCCCGCAGCCGCCCGCCGGCCCCGCACCATTGTGCGCCCGCCGGTCATTGTCCGCACGGTGCGGGCGCGGCGCGCTGGGCGCGGCGGCTGCTGCAGGGAAGGGGAGCGAAGGGAAGGGATGCTCCGGGGCCGGGGGCGATCGGCCGAGCCCGGGATGCTCCGGGGCCGGTCGGGCTGGGCCTCGGCGGGGCAGCCCGAGCGGAGCGGGGCCGGCGCGGCCCTGCGGGCGCTCCCCGCGCTCGTTCGCACTCGCGGGGCGTCTGTGGCCGCCCCGGCGCTCACACGGCCGTGCACAAGGCTCCCTGCCCAGCGGGATGCTCGGAACGGCACCTGTGCGTGTCCTGGGCTGTCAGGGCTGCCGTGTGCGTGTGAAGACATTCTGTTCTCCCTTGCAACCACGGACCCCGCAGGATGCATCTCTTTGTGCGTGCAGTGCCTTTTTCACAGGCACTGATGGATGAAACCTGCCTCTTGGGCTGGTGTGCAATTTATGCTGAAATTACCGGATTGCCATCCCTTAGTTTCATTATGGCTACTCAGGTCAGATCTAGATCCTGCATTTTTGCTACGTTATGGCACTGAATACTCATTTGTAGACCGGGAATGCAAATATATAAAAGGTGCTGATCATACCTTATAGGTTGGGAACATAGAGAATTACATATTTTAGAAGTTTAATTTCAACTCTTGTAAGGAAAAAAATGAACTACATGTATTAAAATATTTGCATTCTGATGCTGTCCAGTGCATCACTGTAAGGTGACACGTTGGACTCCCGTTCTCAATGTCTCTGATTTGCTGGGTCAGATTCTGCAGTAGTGCAGATATCATGCCTGGTCTAGCCATCTGGGTAGCCCATCAGGAGAATGTATTGTCCCTTTTCAGACAGTAATGTGGGATTTATTGCGTCTGCTCTGACTCAGGTTTTGTTTCTATTGATCTGGCCTGCTGGTCTGCACAGGAATTTCAGACCCAGGCCTGCTGTGCTGTAAATGCTGCCTCTGCTGGCACTTGACCGGGTTCAGATGGGTGCTTTGGTGAGGTAAATTCCCAGTGATCCTAAGAGGTTCTCCAGGAATGGCTACACTTTTGGTGAAATCTGGGAGTGTTGAGATGGTCATTGTTGAAGAGGGCGCAGGACACAAGTGCTCTGTCAATACTTCTGATCAAAAGACACCATGGGTGCCTGGATACAAGAAGGACATCAAACTATTAGAGTGTGTCCAGAGCAGGGCAACCAAGATGGTGAAAGGTCTTGAGGACAAGGCTTAGGAGGAGCAGCTGAGGTCACTTGCTTTGTTCAGCTTGGAGAAGAGAAGGGTGAGGGGTGACCCCATTGCAGCTTCCTCAAGGGGGCCAGAGGGGGAGGTGCTGGTCTCCTCTTTCTGGTGACCAGCTGTAGGACACAAGGAAATGGAGCAAAGCTGCATCAGGGGAGGTTCAGACTGGACAGTAAGAAAAGCTGATTCACTGAAGGTGGTTGGGCACTGGAACAAACTCCCCAGGGAAGTGGTCAGGGCACTAAACCTGTCAGAGCTCAAGGAGTGTCTGGTTGATGCTCTTAGTCATATGGTTTAGTGTTAGGTGGTCCTGTGAGGAGCAGGGAGTTGGACTCAGTGATCCTCATGGGTGCCTTCCAACTTGAGATACTCTGTGATTCTAATGAAGTTATGGGACTGCAGCCACTTGCACCTTTGCTTCCACAGGCAGCAAAATCCCAAGGAGAAGCCTCAGGGAGGAAAGGTTGGCAAGTTTTTGCTGGGATTTCCATAGGAGTTGCCTGGTGGAGGTGGCTGCCAGGAGCTATTGATGGATTGCCACTTTGGCCTTGTCCCTTTCCCAGAACTGTGGCAGTGGGGTGGGCTGCTGGGATTCCCTGGTTGTCAGCAGAACTCCCAGCAGAAAGGAGTAGGCTGCCAGTGACAGATGCTGCAACCTTTCTGCTCTCAAACTGTTCTGGTAGTGCCTAAGGTAGAGAAACATGTCCCTTGCCTTGGAGATTAGTTCAAACCAAGTGTTTCCAGCGTCCTCCCCAAGCCCCACTTCAGGCTCTGTGATTTTGCCTCAGCCTCCCTTCCCAGAACCTTGTCCCTGTCACCTTCCAGTGGCTTCTGGTAACCCCTCTGCTTTCAGGGGCCATTCCCAGTTAAAAAATAATCTTTTCGATAACAACTTCTGTGTCCTGCTCATTGTGAATTGAAAATAAGGTACAGCTAAAACATGGTTGTGTTTTGAGGAGGTGATTGACTGTTGTTATTTGTAAATGTATGCTGGGTTCTGGTAGACCTTTTATTATCAAGACTTCAATGTATATGGAAAGATGCTGCATAATTTCTCCTCCATTACAAAGGATAAGTGACCTCAGGGTATTCAAGTCAGGAAAATGCTGTGAAATGTAACTGGTAGAACAATGCCCAGAATAATTTTCAATTTTAATTCCTATTCATTCATTTGATAGTTGATATTGCAGTTTAGAAAGTTATAAAAATAGTCCTCCAACTGTAACAAAGGTAAGGTGGTGGATTCTACTGTCATAAGGCTGATGTAACTCAGGTGTAGCTTGAGAGTTGAAATCCAAATAGTTTGTTAATTATAACTTCTGTTTTTTCCCCCTCTTCTTTTTAACCAAACTATGTGAGCCTGAAGGTGCTTTCACTACTGAGCCATGGTAATTTTTAATTGTGGCCAGTATATGTGCTTTCCATTGGCTTTTTAAAGTCACGAGGCAGCAAAACAGTCCTTACCAGATACCCAAATTTTTAATCACTTTCCAGTGATTTCGTATCTTCTGGGTTCTGTCAGATTTCTCTTTAATCTTTGTGCATGGCAACGCAATGTTTGCACTACAAGACTGCAAAACAAATATTTTTGTTTTATAAACCCAGTTATTTTGTTTTATATTTATGTTTATAGCTTTACTTGAATTTACAATTACATTTGTATTATGTGTTTCTAAATCAATAGCTTACTTAAATTCCAGGCAGCTAACATTTTCAAAGTTCCTCTATAAATCTATATCCCTTGAAGATCTGGTCTTTACCAGATTATAACAAATTTATCTTCCCATCTTCAGAGATAGATTCTCTGTTGCCTTCTCTTTATAGGTCTGTGCAAAGCATCTGTGCAGTTCTCTGTCATCAGCTCTCAATGTCCAGAATCCATGAGGGCAGAAAAATGTAATTTTGGTAGTACTTCTAGGTTTTGTATCTTTAAGGTCTATTTGAATTTCTCCTTTAAAATATGAGGACTAGAAATCTTTGCTCCAGGAGGTGGGGCTCTAAATAGAAAATTCGACAGCATGCTGGGAAGAGCCATGAGAAAGCTCTGTGGTGCGGCCACACTGAACGCTGTCAGGTCAAAGGAGTGTAAATACAGCTCCTTGGAAATGACAGAAGAACAGTGTGGATCACAGTCTGCAGTTTGGATTCCAAAGCATCCAATGAACTTTAAAGGAGAAATGATACGTGCAGGCATTTTCAGGAACATGGGCTTTCAGTTCTTCTCACTGGAACTGATGGTGCTGTTTGCTTTGCTGGCCGTGCGTTTGGATCACTGGTGGGTTGCTGAGAAACTACCACACGTCCTGGAAACTTTAGGATCTGTGTTTTCCCTGGAAGATGACATTTGGACATCACAGTTCCCTGTGCTGAACAGTCTGCACCAGCAGTTGTCAGAAGGGGAGCTGTCAGAGGTGAACTGATGTCTGTGACCATCCCCACGGCAGCGTTTGCACAAGAAAGATGCACAGAAATGCAGGACACGTTTTGGTTCAGAGCTGCACAGTGAAACCTTGTTAGTTAACAGCTTAACAAGTACCAACAAATAAGGAACACAAATGAAGACTGGATAGACTACAGTTGCTCTTCTAACTTTGGATGAAATGTACTCAGATGGATAACAAAGCAAACTGATGTACCTGAGAAAACTGTTAGGATGGAAGAGTTGGTAGGGTATGCCAGACCTTCTTTTATGTTGGAAATGACAATGCAAAGTATAACAGCATCTCAGATTACTTAGTAAAAAATAATAAAAGGAATTATTTGTATTAATTGAGAACAGCTGATGCTCAAATGCACGTTGTCACCCACTTTCACTTTATTCATTCCTTCCATCTCCACCCAGGAGGTAATAGCTTCACACCTGTACTCCATTTCTCAAGATATTTGTTGATGTTTGTTGAAATTTTTTATTGTAATATTCTTTTAAGTGTTTAGGGGAAAGACTTGGTAAACCTCACATTGCATGGACTGTAAACAAAAGGTCTAAGTAACATGGAAACTAAAACTGAAAAGAGAAGAAACAGCTGTTGAAAATTGCTTTGAGGTCCCAGGTGGTTTGGGGCAATCAGTAATGAGCCAGCAAATAAAGTTGGGAGAAAGGGTGGAGTCAGGGCTTCTGCATTTGGTTTTCTCTGCATGTGCACTGGTTTGCTAAAATTCACTCAATTGTTTTTTTAATGGGTGGAAAAATACTTTTAGTTATTAATTTCTACAGTTTAAGCCAAATCCTTTGAACTCTTAATGTTACAGGTGATAGAAATTAATTAGAACCAATACTGTACTGTTTTGTGTGCATTTGGGGTAAGCCTGGTGTACAAAAATTTTAAAAATACTTAACGTTATATTAATGCATAATATACACTTAGGTTTTCATGAACAATAATGTGATTTTTGTTTTGAACTTCTGTGATTTGTAGGTAAGTCCTTGAGAGTTTTTTTCACTCTATTTATTTGTACTTAATGTTTAATGTTCTGCAAGCTGCTCTGTTCCATTTCTGTGCATTGGTGAGGAACAAAATGAGATGCAGTCATTTTTGAAGAGTCTGCTTTCATTTAATACAACCCTTAATAATATCACCTTTTCACGTCCCCTCTCTGATGGGAAATTGTGATCAGTTACAATCTTTGGCAAACAAAGAGTATGTGGGGACTGTTGCACTGGAGGAAGATTGTGTTATTTTACAGCTGAGAGAATAATGGTGCTGGTTACTGTTTGGTAGCTTACAACTAAGGAATGGCTGCACTAATTAATTTGGAAATGCTCTAAAGAACAAAGCTGTGAGTTTAGAGTGTGTCCAGCGCGTGTTTCAGGGGCACAGCTCCTGGGTGACACACATCCCTGCCTTCCCAGAGGTGGGATCCCTGCTCAGCAGGGCTCTGTGCTCACAGATCCCTCCTGCATTGTGTTTTTGTGGGTCACAGCCTGACCTACATGTTGCTGTTTCCTTGGAATGTGCTGTGGGTGTCACCGAGTGGGGAGCCTGTGTTAGGTGAGCTCAATGAAGATGTAAGCATTGTCCTTGGAAGTTGATTTGAAATTGTATCCAATACCTTAATGAATATTCAAATCTCTCTGAAATTACCAGAAAATTATTTTCTGGTTTCAGCCTTCATGGAAGTCTGTGTTCAAAACAGTATCCTGAATGTCACATAAGGGAAACCTCTTGTTTTTTTTTTTTTGTGCTTTGTCACGTCAACGATGAACCAGCATCTCAGCTGGATCTAGTGGGTGGTGTTTCATGGTTACACCTTTTCCAGCTGAGAATCCAACTCATCACCTGCTTACGTGGTCATCATCATAAAAATGGAAGCTGGTGCTCTCATTTTTAAAGCAGCACAGTTCAGCTAAAAATCACCCTGCAAGTTTCAGGGGTAGTTTTTAAATAGTGAACTGTAAGGATAAATTCTACATTTAACATGAGTTTCACTTTATCCTAATTGTTTATTTGTCAAGTTCTATTCTTCCCATTATAGGCAGAACTGCTTAAGTCAGCATGTGTGGTGTTACACGTTTTCATTTTTGTTTTGTTGAGAGGGCGAGGCACGACAGGCACTTGTTCCTCAGCTGAGCAGGGCCATTGGTGAGAAAAAAAAGGTTTCTGTTGTTATCTGATGAAAGTCCTGTTTCAGACCATTCTTGAAGAGTTCACAGACTCCAGGGATGATGAAGGAACCCATCTTTCAGCGTATGATAGAGGGGTGAGATTCACAACAATTCACAAATGAGAACTGTAACTCAGGTTACAGTGTGTTCGTAAGTGAATAATCTTGAGTGTTTTTAGCCAATGTTGCTTGTAATGTTTTTATTTTTAGAGGTATTTTGACTCTAAAAGATGGTTAGAAGTGGCTAATGTAAAATATGTGTTTGCATTTCTGCTGAAAAGCTGATGTGAAGAGACAAACTGTTGGATTATTTTTTTTTCTGAATTTCCCTGGTAATGGGAACATTCATATTCTTTTCCCAGTATATGGAAGGAAAAGGCAAGAGGGGTACAGGACATGGGAAATTAGAGCAATGTGTACATGAGGTTCTGTAAGGCATTATTAGCAATAGGATGGGAGAAGAAAATACATTTTTTGAAGCTGCACTGAATTGCAACCTGATAAGAAACTGCAAGAAGGTAGTAATCTGATTGGAGGTAAGGTGTTCAAAAAAGAAAAGAATTCATGGTAGAGATCTACATTGTTAAAAGTGAACGTGGGAGGCCGGAGTGCAGATTTTTTTCTGCTTCATTCTGAAACCAATATCTGCCATTATTGGCTGTATCAAGAGCTGAGCTAAAAATGACAAAAACTTCCAAAGTTAACCTTATTGCTTTAAAATAGAGAAATTACTTAAATACCTGACAATCTTTAGTGGTGAATGTAAAATGTCTTCCTCTGGTATCTGTAAGACAAGAGATAATCTTGGTTATGGCCTTAGAAAGAAAAGGAGGGGTTTTCAGGAGAAGGAATACGGGACATGAATTTTCCCTCACTGTTTGTTGTTGTCTTGTTTATATGCATTTCAGTTAAATAAAAGATGGTTTTGCTGGGTTTTAAAGTCAAAATCAAATAAAGGAGGAGCTGATACTATAAGCTTTGTGAACTGCAGAGTTTCTCTTCCAGGCAGTGCATGTTGTCTCGTGGGTGAGTGTGACCCTACTTGCATAAAATACATTTACAAAAGCCATCTTTTTTGTAAACTAAGAATGGGCCTTGAATAATGCCCACAGTACAAACCCACTGAAATGTTTTCTTGCAGTGAGCTGGGCAGGTTGGTAGAGCTCATCCTTGTCCTGGCAGTCCTTCTGTTCTTAAATAGAGTCTCCAGTCAGTGTCCATGTGCATCTCATGCTGAAAAGTACCAGTTCTGGAAAATGGCTGTTTCCTTTTGGGATAGGGCAGGATTTTGTTTTTTACTGGTAGTGCTGATCTTGGTGTGCATTGTGTTATGGCAACTCCTGGGGAAATAATTGTATGGAAAAGAGACAGATGGTATTTTAGCCACAGAATACTGGAATATTGGTTTAACAAATCTGCTTAGCTTTGCTGCAGATAACAATAATGCTTCTGTCCCCTTTTGACTGTTTCCATGGAGTCGCCAGCAACTTGGATAGGGTGTTTTTGGTTCATGTTTTAGAGCAAGGGCCAAGGTAATTTTAGCATGAGCAGCCTCACAGTGCCAGATTCATCCTGTATTCTGTGTGCAGAACCCCAAAGCCAAGGGATATTGTGAGTTTAGCCCAGAATGTATTTTAATATTCCTGAAAATAACTATGGTATTGATTAAAAATCTAACTACAGGACAATGATTTTTATGCAGTCAAAAGCAGAGAGTGGTTGGGATTGTTCTGAAGAGCTGTTTGTCACCTTTTGGTGGAATAAAATGCACATAAACTACTACCATGTAACATTTGTAATTTTCTGACTATGAAAAGAAATGCAGAACAAAGTTGTGTAAATGGTGGAAATATTTTCAGCAAGTCTGAGTTTTTGGGTTGATCTCAGGATGCTGAATTATGATGTAATAGTAAAATAATACAAGTCATGCTATTAATCACAGCTTTCATTAATTATGTATTTTGTTATGTGGTATAACATGGACAGGGTGCGATGCAATAATTAGGGCTTGAATTTTACTCTGAAAGAATGCAAAGCATAGATGAAACCTGGTAAACAAAAGCCAAAGCAAAGATTTCATTTAGGATTCATTCAAATCCCACTAGCCAAATGAGACAGGTTTTGGAGACATAGGGGATCGTGTATGGCTGGTGTTCCCCTTGTAGCTAACAGTGTTGGTGCAGTGATGGGAATTGGCTTATGTGGAAGTATTAGTTCCTTAAAATATTGCTTATGACCACATCAGCAAACAAGCATGAATCCAGTCTAGCTACTGGATGAAATTTCCAGCAGGTAAGCACTGAAACTGCTCTTCTAGTTCCAAGGGAGTTTCACTATTTTGTGGGAGTAGAAAATGCCTCTTTTAAAATTGTTGCAGATTGCTGGCAGAAATTGTGAACCACGAAAAGGATTTGCTGAGGATGAAAAAGCTTCACATAGTATTTGCATCATGCTTTCCATGTTCTGAAGTTCTGATTCTAGAGTCAGGATTGGGATCTAGAGCCAGGCTGCTTGGATCAGCAGTCTTGACGTTCCCTAGGCTGAATCACAGCACCCTTTTCTGGTGGGGGGTTGGGTCAGTGGAGTTCCAAATTAGCATGTTAATCATTACCTTGGCAAGAGCTGAAATGCTGGCTCTGGGCCCAGAAGAAAACAAGTTTAGATCAGAGTTTTTACATGTTCACACAGCTAAATCCACTTCACAGTGGAGTGAATGTCACTTGAGCAGAGCCAAGCGTCTGAGAGCAAGGTGTCAGGAGGGACATGTGTATGAGTTGTGGTTTCTACCTGCTCTTGTTCTCAGAAAGCAGAAAATTATAATGTAACTGAAATTGAAGTGTGACCCTTGGAGTGAGATCAGAGGGAGACCTTTCTTATGGGCAAGAAAAATAAAAGCCCCTTTCTTTTAATTGCAGTTTCATCCATAAGCAGCTTGGTCAATGGCAGTAAAATTATTTGCCCATGTGACAAGTTCCTCTTCAGTAGAACACAGATGATCAGACAAATGAGACAATTCAAGAATTTCTGATAGTCTAATATTTTAGGTGCTATGTTATCCCCAGAAACTTCCTCCTGGGACTGCAGATTTTGGAGGATTCAGTCAGAGATGCTTTGTTACAGGTGATCAGTTGATCCTTGAAATGGACATAGAGATGAGCTGGTACTTGTACCAACATCCTTATTGGAGTGTGTTTTTCCTTGTATTAGGGATTTCTGAGAAAGGGGACTGTCAAATCCTGGGCATGTGCCCTGTTTCTCGTTGTTGGTAGAACAAGTTATATCAACAGTTCACTGAGGTGTTAACTTTTAAATACTGTTGAGAAGCGATCCTCAGTTGGGCTGAACTGCACAATTTGCTCATTTTTGTGTTGTCTGAAACTGCCCCTGAAGTCTGAACCAGCTCTGGAAGTCCTGAGTCCATTGATGCTTTTGCTTTCTGGTAAGTCTCACAGAATCAAGTGTAGTAGTATGAACAGTGAGCAGATTCACTGTGAGCACCTGACTCTGCTGCTACAAGGGGAACATGAGCACTTACAGAAGGCCCGTGGGGTTTGGAACCCCAGCTGAGGTTCAGTCAGGTCACAAAATCCAAACCTGGCAAGGGACTGGCCAGACAATAACTTAGAGGCAGAGTCCTTTCCAGGGTTAGTGTGTGGTGATGATGTGGTTATAAAGGTGTGTCTGGTGATACTGCCCATCACAGTCCTGTCCAACAAGGGTTTGCAGCTTCTTCAGGCTGCTTTCCTTTATCTCAAGGGCGATGCTTAGTCAGGGCAGCATTTGTTTCACTTCCTTTGCTTTGAATCCGAAGGTACTCCATAAATCTCTTAGCTCAGATATGTTTTTCCTGTCTGGAAAAAGGGCTTTCTATTTTGAGAGGAGACTACTGAGTCTGTTCTTGATTTTCCCGATAACCCAGGGTGTGTTATCAGACCCACTCCTGTGCCTGGGTCTGATAAGTCCCCCCTTTGAACTATGGTGCAATTATATTCATCGTGCAGCACCTGTAAGTGAATATTTTCTGTGTTTCTCTCCAGATTGCCCTGCACAGAGTTTTGTCTACTGTATTCCAAGTTATTTTCATTTGAATCCCAGTCTAGTATGCCACACATATCTGTGGTTACAATGTGTGTCTTTTAGCTTTCAAGTCTGGTAAAAAGAGCTGGAGTGACCCTACAAAGAGCAGCATCCCCTGGAGAGGTTACTTGTCAGAGATGAAAGTTGGATACTTGTGCCCATCTTCAACACACATCCAGAGCAGATAGTACCCATGCAGCAAAGGGGACTGTTCAGTTATGTTTTACTTTAAACCTGGTTTCATATTTAAACTTTAATTGGGCTAAATGGTGCTTCTCTGGGTCTCTCCTGAGAGAGGAAATTAAGATGTGTTATTTGAGTAGTCTGGATGCTGCTTAACACTGCTGAAGTGTTCTTAGTCAGACCAGAGCTATGAATTCTCAGCCCCTCACTGCAGCAATCTGGTACATGTGTGGCATTGTTCAAGAAAAAATGTGAGTGCTTTAATTTATTCATTCATCAAGATGAAAGGCAGTATGGCTGATTAAGATTCTAAGAGTTAATAGAATTCTGTTTCCTTCTTTTTTCCAAGTCCCCAGGCTCAGCTGTAAGTACATTTTATGGATTCACTTACCATGGGAGGCATGTTGGTCTCCTGCTTCTGTTGCAATCCATGGCAAAGTTCCCTTTTACTTTAACATTGTACAGATGTACTGGTAAAGCAGTTTTCAACTGCAGGCACGGTTTTATATTTTCAAGTAAGATTTTTTTTTTAACTGCAGTTTGCTAGACAAGTGGATAACTATTCAATTGGAACTTCTTGTTACAGGGTCGGAACCAGTTTTTCACTGGATCTCTGTAAAATTATTTCACACAAGTGTTTCAGATGCCTCTTGCATTTGGTGGTCCTCATATTAGGCAGCTGTTGCATAATTAGCACAGTCATTCTACTTGCTATAAATGTACAGCTATATGCATATTCTTCTGTAATGAGGCCTGCTGGGAGATGCATTAATAACAGAGTGAGGGACTGTGGTGACTGTGGTACAGATTCATGCTGTGCAGTCAGAATGGGCACAGCACCTGGTGTTAGAAAAGGGATAGGTTTTTCTGTGTTTTGGAAAGTACTTGGTTCACAGTAACTGAATTGGGGTTTTGAACAAGCTATAAGATTGTCGGGGCAGAGACTACATTTAAAATTTTTCCTCTGTCTTACCCTCGTGGTATGCAGTAACTCACTGAGGTTAATTCTGAGGATTTGTTGTTGTGTGAGATTGCTCCTCTGGCTTTGAACTGAACTATTACTGCTGCTACAGGACCTTTTGCTCTGAAGTGCAGGTTTGAATTCCATAGGCCATCTCAGCCTCCATACTGACTGTACCACCAGACAGAACAGGAGATTTGTTACTGTGCTTCTCCCTCTTTGCTTTGTGATACTGATGGCAAATCCCATGTGACTTTCTGGCTAGACAAGGTTTGTGGATGCTCTTGGTTGTACAAACAGCACTCCACAGCTGGAGCATGCCAGGGGAAGTGGTCTACAGCTTGCAAGTGATCTTTCTCTAGCAGCCTTAGTATTAAGCTGCTCTAATAATGTCCTGATGCTGTCACTGTAGCACTCTAGAGAAGAACAGGAATGAGTAAAGTGCCATAGGAAATGATGGTCAGACTTACCTGAACAGCCTCAAAATTCCCTCTTTGGTTAAAACACAGAGAAATTAAGTTCTTTTCTTGCCCTTCCTTCTACTGATGCATGGCAGTTTTTGTTGAGTTAAACAGACTTAAATATTTAGAGATCTCTTCTGTTTGAACACAGGAGATTATTATTATGATTCTGTTCATGTTTTGTACTTAAATAAAAAAATGAAAGTTAATGTGCAGCCTGAGAATAATGCAGGAGAGCTTGCCTGGAATCTGGCATTGGAGCTCTGATCATGGTTCCTGCAAAGCTTCACCACTGGCAATGCATTATGCACTATCCCCTTCTTTGCAGTCTTCATTTTTCAGCAGTTTACCCATCTCCAAACTGATAAACCAGATCTCCAAACATTCTCTTATCTAGCAGCCACAAATGGGAACGATAATGCTATCAAATGAAAACGAATACAGGGATAATGATGATGTTTGTCTTATGTCCAGAATTTTATTTTATACAGTTAATAAATAGGTGTTAAAACCCCAGTGGTTAGATTGCAGTGTGATATTGGCATTTCTTGCCTCATTTGTAAACTAGGATCCTAATCCTCCAGAAGGCATAGGCACTCGTTTTTCACCCCGTGGCAGGTTGTAAGGTACTACACTGAGCAGATAAAAAGTTTTTTCAAGATTTTATTGTTTACAGGAAAATATTGCAGCTGCATTTTCTACAAAACCTAAAAGAGTTACAGGCCAAAATTCCACTGAGATATTTGGGCACAAAATATGCAGGAGGGAGCATTCTTAGTCTATTTTTGGATCCGTTTCTATGGGGTGTTTGAAGGCCAGATGATGGAAGTTACTGGGATGAGCTGTTTTCTCTGCCCTTGCAAAAGGCTATTATGAGCATTTGTTTGGTTTTAGTTTTGCCTTTGCTAGATGCCTGCACTGTGATCTTTACTACTTTGAATGAATGTAGGTTTCATTGTTCCTCAGGAGGTACAACGTGTGCTTTTTGTTCTTTCATAGTCAAGGTTATTCCTGTGTTGAGACTTAGAGTTTTTGTGTGTGGAGGCAAAATTTAGCTCATGAGACACTTTGCTTTGCTGTAAGGAGGGGCTATGCTTTAAAATATGTTTTAAAGGGACACTGAATGACTCTAAATTCTATGGAAACTGCCATGTTTCTGCTTTTCTGAAAAATTACTGTTCAGGCTTGCTTGCTAAGTACAGGCATAAAAACCTGTGCTCTTTGACCTCGGGGTCAGAATTGCATCTGGGTTTCAGGGGAGCTCACTGCCACAGGCCTCCATCTAAACAGAGACTTCAGAGGGACCGCAGTGACAGCGTGGTCTCCGCGCTGCGGCGGCCAGAGGAGCGCAGCCCTATCCCATCTCCAGCTGCTCCCGTTCCCCTGTGGTCCAGATCAATTCCGATTTGCTGCGTTTTTCTGGGCACGCCGAGGCTGTGTCTCTGCTCTGGCTGTGCTGTGTGGGGATGACCTAGAAAATGCCCACAGCTGCAAACCCTCAGTGCTGCGGGGGGGTCACTGCGGGGCGGCAGGACCCGCGTCTGCTGCTGAGCTCACCTGGAGAGGCGGCAAAACCTCTCGGGCAAAATCACCCGTCGTTTCGGGAACACTTATTTCTGACCCAGAAAAGATGCCTGGAGATATGTAATTTAACCTGGCTCTCGTGGCTGAAGTGTGGCTGTAGTCACTTGTGGCTGCGCTGGCAGCCCTGTGCTGTTCGAGGCAGTGGAGTGGTGATGGCTGGGCTGACTCGTGTATGGCACAAACCTGGGCTCCGTGGGCTCAGAGCCGGGCTCCGTGGGCTCAGAGCCGGGCTCCGTGGGCTCAGAGCCGGGCTCCGTGGGCTCAGAGCCGGGCTCCGTGGGCTCAGAGCCGGGCTCCGTGGGCTCAGAGCCGGGCTCCGTGGGCTCAGAGCCGGGCTCCGTGGGCTCAGAGCCGGGCTCCCGGGGGCTCAGAGCCGGGCTCCCGTGGGCTCAGAGCCGGGCTCCGGGGGCTCAGAGCCGGGCTCCGGGGGCTCAGAGCCGGGCTCCGGGGGCTCAGAGCCGGGCTCCGGGGGCTCAGAGCCGGGCTCCGGGGGCTCAGAGCCGGGCTCCGGGGGCTCAGAGCCGGGCTCCCGGGGGCACAAGGAACCACTGAGGCCATTGGGTGCTGCATGGCTCCCCTTGCCCAGTGTTCTGGAGAGTTGATTACAGAAGACAATGAGGTGGATGGCTGAGAGACGGACAGGAAACAAAGGTGCCTAGAGGAGCAGAGGTGTGTCTATGCTGTGGACAGGTTCTTTCCTTTAGCCGTGCCACATTCCGTGTGTGAGCTTTCCTGTTTAGGAAAGGCTGAATGCCGGAGCCTGTGTCCTCACGGCTGGATGCCTTGGTGTACATGATGAGCAGTTAATGATCTGCCTGTCACCCCCATCCCCTCCTGTCCCCCATCCTAGACCAGCTCCCTCCGGGCACTGAGGAGGAGGAGGAGGAGGAGCACATCAGGCTGTAAAGCGTCTGGGACAGAGGGGTTGCTCGACCTGCTGTCTCTTCACTTTTTACTTGAAACCAATTCCACATAAAAATAAAAGCTTTTCTTGGAATGCCAAGGAATTCTCAAAATACAGCAGCAAGTCTTTTTGACAGATGAGAAAGAATCTGTAAGTCCCAAAAGTACTTGTTTTATTCTCATTTCTTTTGTTTTGTACAAGTGGAAAGTTAGCTTTGTGCTGATAGATTAACAATGGGATTGGTTATATTCTTCCGTTCTGATTTTTGTCTTTTCTGAGATCATGTTTTACAGATTGTTTCTCTACTTTTTCCGAATAGCTGTAGGCAAGAGTGATGGGAATGCAACATAATTTATGTTTTTTTAATGACTTGTGAGGCTGGTCCAGTTCTTTGCAGTTAGAAGTTGCCAGTGAAACCCTGTGCTACCTGTGGACATGACAATTTAAACGTGAGGTCAAGATGGAGAGTAAAGCATGTCCTAGTCCCTCAGAGGATAGTGTACCCAGGATTATTTCCCAGGGGTGAGAAAGTGCTCAGGACTACTGTTTTAAAGGCTTCTTTGAGCTGATGTATGTTTGCACTGTTAGCTATGTTTTGGAATTCATAGACAACCTACCTAGTAATTACCAGGTGGGAAAGGCATAGTCTGCAGTTATGTCATTATATGCATGTCCTTGAATATAGGTCTGTATGTCTAGCCACACATAAAGGTGTATAATGCAGTGTGTTTGCTGGGGCAAGAGCAAAATTTGCATTATGCATATTATTTTCTGGTGTGTGGCCTTGACCCTCTTTGCACCCACGGTCAAGTTCTGTCCACCATGAACTTCCACATGAAGTTCATTTTGCCTGCACAGTTTGGGTATGCCATTTCAAGTGGATCTTGTACACAGTTTGTGGAAAAAGCAAACCGATGGTTCAGAAGACAAAACTAGTCAGCTGGATTCCTCTAATGCACTTTATTACAGTAAAACAAGATAAAACAGATAAGAGTCTTACTAAAAATGGGTAAACTCCAACAGAGAGCTGTAAGAGACAATGGCCTCAGCTTTTTTCCTGACAAGGCAGCAGGCAATTTCTGTAAATATGGGGTCGCCTGTCACTTGTGCAAACTGGGGCATGTATGCCCATGGCTGTTTGATTGGTACATGCTCACACCCCTTCATACTTGGCTGAACTTTCCCTGCAAAGGCTTTGTTGTTTCTCTTGTGCTGTTATTCTGGTGAAACTAGGAAGGCATTTTCTGCAATTTGTCTTGTTCCTGGCAGACCAAAACAGAGAAAGGAACCAATTTTGAGCCTTCTACTCTCATGACAAAGTCCTTCCCTAAAAACAGATTGCTTTGAAATAGCCTGACCCCAAGCTGACAGATTAATATTCAGTATAGTAGTGATTTTTACAGATTTAGAAATGAAGGCTAAACTCCAACCCTCCCCAAACTTTCAGATATCTTTTGTGGGATTGTTTCATCGTGGATCCTTTCAGATGAGGGGGTATGACTGACCTTGTCCTGATGTGAACAGGCAAGCATATGTTTGAACTCACTGCAACAGCAGCTTCAGGGGACAAGCCCTCTTGAGAAACGTGTTATCAGCTGATTCCTGCCCCTACTAATCCATCTTGGTTGGCTTCAGCACCTCAGAGGCTGAAGGCTGTTCAGCCTAAGGTCATGCTGACATTTTAGTGTGAGCTTGGAGGAAGCAGCCTGCAGTATATTCAGGTCCTGCTCAGACTTGCAGTAGCAGAGGCAAGTCTGAGGTCTGACTGTGGCTGTGACCGTGGGGGCCCGACTGAGGAGGATTTGGGTTCTCTTGGCCAAAGCCAGCAGAGTTCAGCTCTCAGCAGCCATCTCAACCACCTCTTCATGTGCCAGGAGTTCAGACTGACCTTCCATATGCTGGCAGGGCACATCTGTGTCTTGTCTTAAGCAATTGCTTAATTACTTAACCCTGAAAGGCATGCCTGGCTTAAAAAGATCTTTGAAATGGAGCAGTCATTCCCAGGGCCTCATCAGCAGGACACATGCTGAGAGAGAGAGAAAAAAGAGTGTTCAAAGCAAACTTCATTCCACTGCTTTTTCACCTTCAGCCTGAAATTGTGTTTCAGGGTTGTAATCAATAGAGAAATGACTGATAGGGGAGGGGTTGGTCTGTTCTTCATATTCTTTGCTTCTGAGATCTGGGTGTAACCACTGGAGGCTTTGTGTCTCCCTGCAGAGACCTGCACGCTTCATACTCAGGGAGCTAGACATCTGTGACCATTTTCCTGCTCTGGACAGTATCATGCAGCAACAATTTCTCAGAGGATAAAAGCGTGAGAGCTACTGATGAAAATGATTGAGTGATCCCCAACGTCCCTGAAGCAGAGGCACAGGGCTTTGTAATGCTTTGGCATCTCCACCTACCTCATGGCCCAGAACACTCTGATGCGAGAGGGTAGAGGCTGTGGTGGTGAAGTGCTCATTTCTTCTTTCCCAGGTGTTTCCATCCCAAGGTGTCTCTTGTAATGGCAGAGAAAGGTATTTTTCCACTTCTGTAATATGCAAAGCCTGTTTTGGTAAATAATGTGTCTATTGGTTTGGAGAAAACAAAACAACAAATGACTATAGGAGAAAGGGAGAGAAATGAATTAGATAGGTAGAGATTAGCTGTGTTATACATAGATTATGATTGGGAGCAACATTCAGAACAGATTCCTTTGCCACTTCAGATAAAGGATAATGCTGTTATTGAGGAGCACATGTAGTTGTTGTTTTCCTCTATACTATCCTAAGGTATTACTAAACCCAAATATCAACAAGAAGGTAACCTGCAATGCCATGGAAAAGAAAGAACTAGAGCAAACAGCAAAAAAAGGGAAAAAGAATTTAAAAAGGAAAGGATGGAAGCCACAATAAAAGAAATAGCAATGGGTGAAATTCGTAGGATGGAAGGAAAACAAAAGAATAAAGAAACTGTATAGGAAGAAGCTTCCAGTGTACTTGCTCATCCATTTATACTTTTTACATTCAACCTTAAAGATTATGGAGTGTTTTCCTTGAGGCATGTATGCTTTTATGGCTTGGTCTGCCACGGGAAGCAACACACTGTTATCTGCACACTCAGTGTTTGTCATGCTGAGAGGCCAATATTTGTTTGAGACCTCTGGGAGCGTGAATACAAATAAACTTCTACCTGCTTATGCCATGCAGCTAAGCTTGAATTGATCCTAAAACAAGCCCCAACAGAAGTCAACCCCCAAAACAACTAACAAACAAACCTTGAGACTGAAATGTGCCTTTTTGTATTGCTGTAGCAGTTTAAGTTCCAGTGTAGCCATGATCTCTTACTGATAAATACTCCACAGCCTATAGCAATGTGCTCCTACTTCTCATGAAAGGTGTGGCAAATTCTCCAGTGAATTAACTGGATTTTAACTCAATATGCATCTCAGAAGATGCAGTGCCCCACAGCTTGCTGTGAAGTCTGGTTCTCCAGCCTGATGTCCAGATCAAGAGATACAGTAGGAATAGGCTCTTCCAAACGATGCAGTTTTCCTTTCAGTGGAAGCCAAGGTGGGGAAGTGACAATGTGGCCTGTGGCTGTTATACTTCTTGTGGAGTCATTCTGTTACTAGATAATTCCTGAACAGACCTGCAGCCAGTCCCGTGAGCTGGGACTTCTTGAAATTAATTGCCATTAGTACCTGAAGTGCTTTGTTCAGCCCTGCTAAACCCAGCTCAGACTCTCATCTGTTACATGACGTGGGGTGGTGGATGTGTTGTAACTGAAGGATTTGCCATCCAGTATCCTCCAAGGTGTGCAGCAGCTTCAGAGGTGTTTAGGTCCTCCTTGCTGTTGCATCAAAAGTCAGAGGGTTACTTGCATCTAGTTTCATTTTAAGGAGCTATCAAAGATTTGAGGAGGACAGTACTGCTCTTGGGCTTATTCCTGTTTCCAAGCTCTGTTTAATTTGGGCTAATTGAAAGATTTTCTTGTCTCTCAGACACAGCTCAGAAAAGGCAGAGGGCAGTCTGCAGTGATTTCAGCAGGAATAAGGTTGTGGCCCCTTAGGGTGCACTGTTTACACTGATTGCTGAAGAGCAGTTGTACATTCATCAGTCGTTCTGCCATCCTTGACATCTGCTTTGTCCTTATGCCATAGAGATTTTCTTTTCATTCACCAGGAAAGTTGCACACAGCCCTGCACTTCTGGTGACATTATGCCCAGCTTGGTCACATTCATTCTTTGCAGGCCAGGTAGACAGTGTATACCCACACTTGTCATTTCCCTTTCAGATGGTTCTGGTGCTTCCTGTTTTCTTAGTATTTTGCATTTCAAAAGATCAGGATGGTGGCTTCAGTTATTAAGTGATGCCTTTTGCTTTTCAGAGCAAATCTTTGTGTTTTGACCAAACATCAATTGTATCAAATGGCGAACTGCACACAAAATAGCAGAACTCCTGGAGTTGTTACTGTTGGCAGCGTGGCTGTGAGAGCAGGCTTTTGCTGGAGGAGCCTGCAGGATAATATTAAACCTGACAGTGCTAGTGAAAGCAATGAACTGTGTAGGCTTGCAGTGAGGAAGGAAGGGGGCTCATAAGCAAAAAAAAACCCCCCACTTTCAGTTTCTAAACCATCGAGTTGCTGGTGTTTTGTCACAGGATAATGAGGGTAATTTCATGCTTTGTGTCCCATTTTTCCTTTCACAGGAGTAGAAAATATTCTGCTTTCTCTGTTTGCCCTTTGCTACTTTCCTTGAAGCCTTGTCTGCTCAGCTCAAGATCAGTAGCTCAGCAGTGCTGGGGTCCCACAAATTTCTATGCTCTCAGCATATCGCTGCTGCCTCTAGAATGGCTGTGCATACTAAACACTAAACCTCTGGTTTAAGTCTGCAGAGGAAAAAATAAAAATGCCTGTTTGATTAGCTAAGGATTGATTGTTAAGGATTAAATTACCCTTTAGTAGAAGACTGAGAATGTTTTTTGACCCTCATTATGGATTTTCCCTTTAATATGTTCTTTCTCCAGCTCAAGTGTGCTGCCATTTGACGTGGGCTTTTTTGCTGCCATTCCCTCTGTGCTGTCCAGAGGCACCCCAGCATTCCATTTGTAGGGTGGGCACCTCTCTATTTATCTCTTTATTCTTTCAGGACTAAGCATCCAAGGTGGCTCATTCTGGAAGGAAATCAGTTCATAAAAGACCAATGTTTAGCTGTATACAAAGCAATGCCAAGATTTCAGAGGTGGTGTGACTGGGAGCAGCATAGGAAGCCCTGGGTGATGGAGGACAGTGTTTTCAGGATAGCAGGATCAGTATGGATGTGTCATTTCTGCATGTTTCATGGATGTGGTAGGAAAGTCAGAATGACCATGTGAACACGAACATGGCATCATCTAATTCACTGCTGAGACATGTGGACATAAATTTCTAGGCGGCTTATTAAATCCATGTTTATTTTGAGTGTAGACAGAACACCTCTTTATCTGAGGCTGTCAGTTAGTGCCAATATCCAAAATAAATGCAAAAAACCCACCACCACCTCCCCCCCCACCAAAAAACCCTGAACAACAGGTATATGAGACAAAGGGGCACCTGTATTCTCAGTGATATGGAAAACCCCCTTGGTTTCCTGATCTGTATATCAGGCTGATGTGCTTGGATTTGAGCTTATTGCATCACCTTGGCTTAGGACAGAATTTTCCCAATAAAATTCAGTTGACAGAAACCATTGGTAGAATTTTTTTTACAATTTGGAAATGGTGAAAGGGTCAATTTTCAATCTGAACAGGCTTTTGCATGTCCTTAGTTCTCTGCTTCTACAGAGACCCAGAATGCTGACGGGGACCAGCACTTGCCCTTTCCTCCTGTGGCAGGTGGTAGAAGTGCTGTGAAAAGTCTTTGAGTTTGGCACAAGATCTTTCAGGGGATCAAGGGTTGGGAAGGGGAAGAGAATGATATGGTTGGTAGATCCTTGAGAGTGAAGTGTCTGCTTTGTGGTTAGCTCAGACTGCAAGGATTGGATTAGATAACCTGTACATTCTAGTCCTGTGCCTTCAACAGCACTAATCCTTATGGTAAAAACTCCTGTCTTCAGTGCACAGTGCCCCTTTCTGAGGACTGAAAAAGGACATACATGCAATCCCCACGAGTGGGCCAGGCTGGTGGACAGAAGCATGATTGTACTGGGATGTCCCTTGCAGGTTTTCAGACAAAGATTGCAGTGTTTGGAGATGGGAGCTTTCTATTGTGATCTGTAACCATGTGAGCTGTCCTGCTGCAGTGTCCACTGACAAAAAATAGTATGTCTTACTTTTTGCAGGGCTTCCAAAGCAGCTGAGTCCAGGACCTTAAGGAATGTCACACAGTGGTTGCTGAACTAACTGGCACTGAAAGGACCAGAAAAAGATGGCAGTCTGTATTTGAAATAAACACGTGGACTCTTGCAGATAAGAAACCATGTCAAAAAAAGGACGTAGCAAGGGCGAAAAGCCTGAGGCACTGATTGTTGCCCTACAGGCTGCCAATGAGGAACTCAGGACCAAGCTAACAGACATTCAAATTGAGCTGCATCAGGAGAAATCTAAGGTGAGTGAGGATTTGGTTTTAAATAGCAGTGTCTGTGCTGAGGAAGAGAAACACATGGAAAAAGTGGTATCACAGAACTCAACAGATGCCACACAGCTCTTTCCTAGAACAGTGCTCTGATTCTTTCCCACCTTACAGCATTTGCTGTGGATGTCCTGTGGCTCCCTTGGAAAAGATTCCTTTTTACTGAGCTACAAGTTTAAGAAGCCTCTGGCCCTCAAATGGAGCAGTACATTCATGAAAGTTGTAGGAACCTTGCTATTCCTGAGCCCTCCAGTTTTCTGGTGAATTTGACTGATGTTGACTGCTGAGTTAGAAAGGGTTTTAAACAAATGCACACACATACTCAGAGTCTTATTTCCTAAGGAAATACTGAAAGTACGTGTAGTGTCACTGTGGGAGGCAGGACACCTGGAGAAGACAGGGTTGTTTTGTTTGAGTAAAGGCAGTGTAACCTATGAGAATGCCTCAGGAGCTGGCCCATATTTTTTTGCAGGAGGGTGGAGGATTATCTGGGGTCTGCAGCAGGGTGCTGGCATGGATGTGTCTGGGTGGGTTTGTTTTGACAACCTTAAGTTGGCAGCAGGTGACTTCCATTGTGTCTCAATGCAGGTTGCTAAACTGGAAAGAGAGAAGACCCAAGAAACGAAGCGTATCCGCGAGGTGGAGCAGCGCAAGCAGACCGTGCAGATCACGGAGCTGAAAGCCAAGCTCCATGAGGAGAAAATGAAGGAGCTGCAGGCTGTGAGGGAGAACCTCATCAAGCAGCACGAGCAGGAGATGACGCGGATGGTGAAAGTCCGGGACAGCGAGATCCAGCGGCTCAAGTCAGCGCTGTGCGCGCTGCGGGACGGGAGCAGCGACAAAGTACGGACAGCGCTGACCATCGAGGCTCGCGAGGAGGCCAGGAAACAGTTCGACTCTGAGCGCCTTAAGCTTCTGCAGGAAATTACTGAACTGAAGTCTGCCAAAAAGCAGGTGGATGAGGCCCTTAACAACATGATCCAGGCCGATAAGATCAAGGCGGGGGATCTTCGGAGCGAGCACCAGTCCCACCAGGAAGCCATTTCCAAGATCAAATGGGAGAGTGAAAGGGATATCCGACGCCTGGTCAGTAATCAAAACAGTTCGTGTGTTCTCTTACGCTGCACTGAGTTTGCCTTCTGTGTCTCTCAGCTTTTTGTGCATAACAGAACTCTGCAATGCACCTCACTTTGAAAAAGTGTTACAAACTTCTCACTGTCGTGTCTCAGGAAGAGATAGATCATGGTGAGTCAGCTAGAGCACTGTGATGGCAGCTAACAACTCCAAGCAGGAGAGGGATTGGCCTAGTCCATAAGGATCTGGCTTCCTGAGGTGTTAATACCTGCGTGGTGAAAAGGGTTAGATAAAGAGTGTTTGCATCTGTACTTGCAGTTTGTTGGTTTCTCCAGGGTACATGTTATGGTACCCTGAGCATGTTAAACCATGGCAGGAGGGGAGACACCTTTTGATTTGGCCTTGGCATAGCCTTCAGTAATTACTGGGGAAAATGAACAAAAAGAGGCCCACGCCAGCAGTGGTGCAGGTTGCCTTGTTTTCCTGTGCTGTGGTCTAGGAATGGAACTCCCCAGTTTAGTGCTCCCACTGAGACTCTCCAAACCACGCTGGTGCTTGCTCGTTCTGCCTCACCCTGAGGACAAACTACTCTTCTTTTTTTCTCATCTGAAATTGAGGAGCTGTTTTCAGGTTTTTAGTATAAAAAAGAATTGCACTGAATTTCAGGATGAAACAAAGCAATTTAGTAAAATCAACTCAGGTTCTACATATGTATTATATGGTTTTATCTTTAGCAACTGATGAAAGGCTTTTTAAAGGCTATTTACTTGCATAAGAACCTTGAACATGTCCAGAATTACTTTTCTCAGACTTACACAATGGTTTCCAATGGCACTGTATTGCTGTCAGAGTGGAGGAAGTTGTATCAGAGTGACATCTAGTTAATGGAGATCATCACCTAGCCCTACCCTTTGAAAAATGCTATGGGGAGGATTTTGCCAAGTCTAGAAAGCTGCAAGACCAGAAAGGATCTTTGGCAGCTTCAGGCAAAATTTAACATAGTTAACATAAGTTTTGTTTTCAGGCAATGATTCATATCATTCCTAGATAATAGTACTTTTATTTTGCCACAGTGATTTGCAGAAACTGGTGCAGTTTGGTAGAGCAGACTTGAGGGCTGAACAGTGCTCTTAAGTAATTCATGTACTACAAGACTGGAGAAGGCTGAGATGCTGTTGCTTTCACACAGTGATATTGTTTTGGTGTTTCTCTCATTCAGATGGACGAGATCAAGGCTAAAGACAGGATCATATTTTCCTTGGAGAAAGAACTGGAGACACAGACAGGCTACGTGCAGAAGCTGCAGCTGCAGAAGGAAGCTCTGGATGAGCAGCTCTTCTTGGTGAAGGAGGCAGAGTGTAACATGAGCAGTCCCAAGAGAGAGATCCCAGGAAGGGCTGGAGATGGCTCAGAGCACTGCAGCAGCCCTGTATGCAGGTTTTACTGGTCCCTGAAAAACAGAAGCATGGATGTGTTTTGCTTGCTGAAATAGCTTCTCAGCCCCTGGAAAACATTTTGTCTTATTCACTACAGAAAAATTATGTCTGTAGAGTCTTTAGAGAGAATGCTAGTTGGGCAAAACTTTGTTTCCTTGGTTGTTCTATTTACAAATATAAAACATCTTAAGTAATTAGTGCCCCTTTGAAAGAATCATTTGATGGTCATAACTGCCTTGATAACATGCATCCTCAAAACCAGATAAAATTAGGAGGATGGGCTGGGAGGGGCAGGGGGTGGAGAATCCATGAGGCTCTTAGTAGATCTTCCTTTTTGTCTGTCTTAGCCTTCCCACAAATGTCATTCACAAAGCATGCAACTCACCCGTTGTGTGACTAACCCAAAGGCGTTTACACAACAAATGTATATATAAACTCACCCATTGTGTGACTAAACTGAAGATGTTTACACAACAAATGTATATATAAACCCACCCATTGTGAGACTAAACTGAAGGTGTTTACACAACTAAAGTATATGTGAAAGCATATTTACACATACACAAATGAGGAATAAGAAAGTAAATGCAATTCATACTGAAAGGGTCGTCCTTGCCTTTTCACCTGATGTAGTGGCTCAGTAAATAGAAGCAATCTCTAGGAAAAGGCAATAAAAATTGGAATATTTTAGCTTTTTTCTACCCATCCTAAAAAATTATCATCTGCTTGGTTTTCTTTATTTTTTTTCAAACAGCTTAACGTTTTCCAATTAAGTATTCCTTCCAAAAATGTATGTATTTTTGCCGGCATGTTCGGTGTTGTAAAAGTCCCTTAAGATAACTTGTTGATGATGGCAAGCTGAGGTTGGCTGGTGTGTGTGTTTTTTGAGGATTCTCTTCCCAAGCATGAATGTTGAGGAGGATCAGTGACTGTGGCGTTGTTGCCCCCAGGACCTGCGCAGGAACCAGAAGAGGATAGCGGAGCTGAACGCCACGATCCGCAAGCTGGAGGACAGGAACACGTTGCTCGTGGATGAACGAAATGAACTGGTGTGTGAGCTTTGCTCTGGCAGAGAGAGGAGGTAGAGAGCCATGAGGAAAGGCAGAGAGGGGAGGCTGAGAAGGATTTTTTTTTTTTTATCCTAGTGTTAAATAGTAATTTCACTGAAGTTACGTGAGTACAAAATCACAATGGAAGTTGAGGCACTGAGGCTTTATGGGATTCTACATGAATGCTGCTGTTTCCTCCTTGACTTTTGAGCATACAGCAGTGTGGTGAGACTTGCAAATGAAACAGGGTCTATAGTGTCTTTCCAGTATTTGACCAGGCTGAGAATATTAAAGTACTGGGTCTAGGGAGTATGGACAACAGAGAATTGATCTCTTTGTCTGATTTTCTCCTCTGCTGATACCTGTGTGTTGAATCACACTGGTTTTTTGACCTGTTCACATTCCTACTTCTGCAATTAAGGATGAGTGTGATAAGTTCAACTCTTGTTGTTTTTTTTTATTCCTGAGCTATAATTCTTAATGCACTCCTTTCATATCAGTTTAGCTGGCTTGGATCTCCTCAATGTTCTTGATGTCAAAATTGCAAAATAGTGTCTTATCAAGATTGCAAATTACAAGTATGTTCGTGTCTCTCATGACAATTATTTATTACTGTTATCAATCCAGTTGAAACGTGTCCGAGAAGCTGAGAAACAATGTAAACCTCTTCTGGAAAAGAACAAGTGCCTCACGAAGAGAAATGATGAACTTATGCAGTCTTTGCAGCGCATGGAAGATAAACTCAAAGCAGTCACTAAAGAAAATATAGAAATGGTTGGTACTGAAGAGCAAAATGGATGATCTATGTCTGTTTTGGTGGCCAAATCTTCATAGTGTATGCATGTATATATGCACAGAGAGTATCTGTTGTATATAGAGTGTAATACTATTGCTAATATACAGTTGTGATTAGGTCTGTATTATTATAGACTTACATACTATAACTCTGTGTATTATGCATAGATTGGCAATATATTTAGGTGAATGCATAGTCACAGTCTTTAATTCTGTCTCCAAATTTAGAATATTAAGTTTCAATTGCTTAAAAAAAAGAACAAAAAAAAAAAAGTTGCATTATTGAGGCATTGTCCTACTGTTCTATTTTTCATCTGGAACTCAAAAAGGAAGCTTTCAAGAGTGATGTTTTCAGCCAGCATAATGTTCATCTTGCATGTATATATTCTTGTTAGAGCTGATGATGCAAACAAAAAGTTCTGGTGTGGCACTGAGCACATACTGCTTTCCATAAAACATATACATGATGGATGGATATGGGAAAGGGAGAATGGTGGTGTTTAAATTTGGCTAGGGCTATAAATTTCACATGTAGGGGCTATATGAAGCGGGCTCAAAGCATTTATGTCTGCATATCCTTCAAGGGGGGTTGCCCTGACTATCAGTCAGCATCCGGGCCCCTACACATGCACTGATGTTGCTTCAGCAATAATAAACAGGGAGATGGATGTTCTGGGTTGCCAGATATAAGCTTCCCCTGCTAAGTGTGTCTGTGGGCCTTGTCCCTGGCTTGCAGCAGCCACTGTCCTGAGCAGGCTGAGTGCCCTGCAGTGGGAGCAGCTTTCCTGGCGATTAGGCTGAGACGATCAGATTCACTTTCTTGTCTCATAGAAAAAAAGACTTTAGTGTTACAAGGTTAATCCACTTTAAGACTGCAATTCACCCATGCCCAGAAGACAGATAAACTTATTGCAGGTGTCATGGGTCAGAGTTATTCTTCCACAGCAGTGGTAGTGCAGATCACAGTCCCCTGGGCTCTCTCAGAGCAGAGAAGGGACTGGGGAATCTGCATGCACTAGGCATCAGTGGGCAGCACTGCTGGTGCATATCTGCACACACAGCATATATGTTCTAACTGAGCTCCCTGACATCTGCTCTTCATGCTATGGATGCCCAAATCATGAACCTTAGTGAGCTGTGGGTGGCTACAGTAATTCTCACAGGCTGTAGCCATCTCTTTTCCCACATATGCTCAGGAGCAGGCAGGATATGGACTTGTAGTTAAAACAGATCTGTTACCACCACTTTTTGCCTTCCCTCCTGGTCTGACTGGATACATGTCCTTCACATGAGTACAGCATGTCCATTTCCTCACTGTGTATGGTCACACACTGAGCATCAGTAAGCACGTGGGGTCATGGGAGTAGATACTATTTGCATACTCACTGGACAGGTTCAACTCTATTTGCCACATTTGGGGGCATCTTGATGCATGGCCAGGGAAGAACTACAGTATGTGACCTTCAAGGGCTGCTGTAGAAGCTGTATTGACACACCATAACTAAATAGATAAAGCTTTGTTGTTCTGGTTGAAGAACTCAGCCTTGCTGTGCTACTTTATTGTTAAAAGGCACTGATGGGTATTAATAAAAATGGTTTAGCTGAAGCATATTAAAAGGGCTGTACAGCTTAAATGAGAGGTAATGTCTAATTTTTAACGAAAAGATGGTCTTTTAGGTGCTGGATCTTATTTTATCTGTTTGTTTTTACCACAGAGAGAAAAAATAACATCACATCCCCCTTTAAAGAAGTTAAGATCTCTCAATGACCTGGATCAGGCCAATGAGGAACAAGAAACTGAATTCTTAAAGCTTCAGGTCATAGAACAGCAGAACATAATCGATGAGTTAACAAGGGTATGTCCAGAGCACCAGGAAATTAGGAATGATTGCTGTGTACTGTCCACTGCTGGTGGTATTTCTTCTTCTAACCAGAGGTCCGAAAGTTAATACTTTGCCTACTTTTAACATCTGCAGGTGTTTAGATGTAGGTGTGCATGTGTGCAGTTTAACTGAATTTCTAGTGGAGCATCAGCCTCTGCAGCTCAAAGCATAACAGTGTGTGTGAATTGAGCTCCAGAAAGGAATGCAGACTAAGAACTGTGGAGCTTGGGAAGGTACCTACATGTTCACAGGGCATGTTCTGTCATTTAATGCTGACAATTTGTTTGTCAGCTGACTTTGCATTATGATATTGAGGAGAAGGAGAAAGACTCCAAAACAGGCTGTTGTCTCTTCTGAGACATCACTGCCAGGAGTGGTGAGATCAACACTCCCATCATTTAATGACTTTGAGATAGAGGCAGCATCTCCTTGGCAGGGAAGGCAGGCAGCCCCTCATGCAAGGTCCAAACCAGTCCCGTGCACAAGGTGTCACAGGGATTTTGGAGGGCAATCCCTCAGTTCCTGTTGTTTGACAGCTGCTCAAGGCAACTGCACAAGGGCTTTCTTCAGGTGATTTTCAGCTGACACACATTCAGATTTGGATATGAATCCTCCCTTCCATCTGGAATCAGACTCCTGTTTGAATGTATGCAGAGAGCCACTGGAAGTTCTATGATTTATTTCCTCTGTAGGTTTGGCCTTCTGCAAAGAAGAGAAGAGAGAGTAATTTTTTAATCTTATTTTCCAGGACAGGGAGAAACTCATTCGTCGCAGGAAGCATAAAAGGAGCTCAAAGCCAATTAAGGTAAGAAGAAAAATTGTTTTCAGTTTACAAAATGCTAGTAGGCTCTGTAGGAAAACACACTTTAGCAATCAGATTACAGAGAGCTTTGTGGATTATAACAATCTGCTTTAATGATCAGGTTTATAAACACCTTAGTTACTTTGGGAGAGCTTTTTAAATCCACTCTGAAATTCGTTTAAGGGTGTGCAGCTATTTTACTTTCAGCAAAATGGGGCTTCCCCCCTCCCCCTGAAATAGCAATAATCGTCCTTCCATCTGGTTTCTATAAATATTGATCTCAAGGTCTGTTAGTCTGAGAGTTATTTACGTTTCAAGAGACCTTCCCACTGTTTTCCGTGATCTATTTTTCACAGCACATATGGGCTAAAGCAAAATCCTTGTGCATCTCTACTCTTCAAGTAGAAGTTCCTGCCTGAGAAATTGAGTGTGGTTCTCTCCTGCTCGGTTCCACAGGCCTTTGTATCAGCCTGAATTGGGTTAAATCCCAAACTGGAATAATTTACAATGATTTTAGAGCTGAGTAGTCAGTAGTGGTTCAAATAGCTTCTTTATCAGCTAGATGTGAAGAATGACTTTGCAACACTCATGTCCCATCTCCAAAAAGCATAAATACTGGTTGCTTGCTTGCTCTTGGTCCTCCAAGGACATCCCTTAGTGCATCAGCATGTTCTGTGAAAGTAATGCAACACTGTCCTACACATGGGGAGTTTCAGACCAGTAAATCCTACACATGTCATCTCATTGTTTCTATATGGGTTGTGAAGCAATACACAGTAGATACAACTGGGAGACAAGGATTGAAAAGTGTTTTCATCAGTAAACTTTATTTCTAAACCAGAGAGCATAACATCAGAGAATATGGCAATTATCTTCCCCTGACAACACAGTGAACAAAAATGATAATATATGCAAAAGGTAATTGGCATCTTTGGTACGTGTTTTTTGTGTGATTCGAATTCCAGATTTAGGTTTTAACCTGTCAGCAAAAGTGAAAAATGTTACAAAGCAGAAGTTCATCTTAATTGCTCATAAATCCGTTTGTCTGCAGAATTATTCATAAGCCAAGTATTTAAATGCTCAAATCTGTACCCTGAAACTAAGCCTGCAGGGTCAAACATCTGTGCCTTCACAGGACACATCTGACCGTTTTCGTTTGATTTAATTCAGCTGCTGAGATTGGCGATAGTGAAGTGTCAGACATAAAACCAAACTGTGCAGCGTGAGCAACCTCTTGCAACACGTGCCAGTTTCTGCAGTCCTGGAAAGATGTGATAAAAGCTCCTTCACGCTAGTTTTGTATGAGCACAGCTTTCACTCACTTAGTCCAACAGCAACATCAGCAAGAGAAGCACCAAGACATTAAAAGTATCAGCACTGTCCATGAGAGGAGACATTCTGCACACATTTCCAGCTCTCTGTGGTATTACCTTTGTGCACCAGTCTGCATGTTGATAGATGTCTTCTGAAGAGCTTTGTGGTTAACAAAACAATTCTCAGACAGCTCCTCAGTTTGGGAAAGTTAATCAGCAAACTTATTCTCCACCAGCACAAGATCTGATCTTCAGTGTGGTTTGAGTTTGTTTGGATTTGGTAATTGCAGGGGAAGCCCATTGCTCATTTTTGATACCTTGTCTTTTAAGTAACTAGCAACTCTCCCCTGCCCTCCTCCAAAACTCAAGCTACGAGTTTCCAAGAAGGTTCAGAAATCATGTTTTTCCTTCTATAGAGACATGTGGTGGATACATTTTTTGGGTATGATGATGATTCCATGGACTCTGAAACATCCTCTGTGGCCTCATACAGAACAGACAGGACACCAGCAACCCCAGATGATGATCTGGATGAGGTAAGATCTGGATGAGGTAAGCAAATACAGGTTTTCATACTATGACTTCCAAAAAAAGTGGTCAGGCTCTAAAGAACACTTAGGTTTTTATAGTGCATATTGAGTGATAAGTATTTAATTAAGTTTGACCTTTATTTTGGTTACTCATATACTGAAATGCTGAGAGTTTCTTCCACAACCTAGTCCATAGAGTCTACAGCTATGACTACATTGCAATTTGAGGTTGGTTTTTTTCCTATCCCCCTTCAAGGAAACAAACCTATCACATTCCTTTCAGCTTAAAGACCTATAAATGCTATATAAACTCCCCATTCTTAGTATTTCATATCCCAGCAAGCTCATTGTGATTCAAAAAGCTATTTGAACCAAGACTTGTAAACCAACTACTGTGCTTAACAAATCACACTTGCATTCTTTGCTCTGGCAGTGCTTTGCTGTCCCAGTGCTCAGACATGTCCCTTCCTGTTCTTCAGGGTTTAGCAGCAGAAGAGTCAGAGCTGCGGTTTCGGCAGCTGACAAAGGAGTACCAGGCCCTGCAGAGAGCATATGCACTGCTGCAGGAGCAGACAGGAGGGGTCATAGATGCTGAAAGAGAAGCCAAGGTCAGTATTTGTTTGGGGGTACCAGCATTTCATTGCTCTCAGGACATACAAACCCCTCAAAGGGACGTACAGGGGAATAGAGTACATACAACGTCCCTGACACTGAGAGATATCTCTTCACTCGTTTGCTGAGGGCATTTTTAAAGAGAGTGACTTTTAATCACTCAGTTCACAAGAGGCTGTCCTCCACCTGAACCTGAAAACTCTGCAGTTAGGCAGGTCTGCCAAAGCAGACAACTCTGCAGCCTGGCACAGAATCACAAGGTTTTCTCATCTTTTGCCTGCATATGATAGGGTTGCATTTTAAAGGGAAATGAAGACTGGTGGGTTTTCACAAAAGCACACATTGCACCTACTTTAGGAACACCTGAATGTTTCTAGCAGAGAAATGCAAATTGAATTCAAATTTTCAGGTGATGCAGGCTACAGTAAACCTTCCAAGGCTAAAAATGTTGTGCCTTTAATAAAATTATAGAATCATTCAGGCTGGAAGGGACCTTAGGCAGTCTCCAGCCCAAACTCCTGCTCAAAGTAGTCAGCTGTGAGATCATACTAGTTTGTTGAGTCAGCTCTTGAAGACCCCCCCCCAGCAGTTGTTAACTGCCTCTTCCCACTACCTTTTACCACTGTCATCTACTAAGCACCTTTATTTTTAAATTCAGGGACTGCCCTTTGCCAAGGTCTTTGAGCAGAGCACCCCAAGTACCTGAACTTGTGTTTTGCTGCTTTAATGCCAATTCATGGTAATAACAGGCTTGGGTGGGGAGCTGGGGCTGATCCACCACTGTGTTCCCTTGTGTCATCTGTGTGCCAGTCTGAGGGGTGGCACAAAACATCACTGAGTCTGAATCTTTCTAATGGTTTCTCACTCAGTGGAACTGACAGCATGAACCCCATGAACCCAGGCCCTGCTGGTTTTGGTTTCCTTTTACTACCAGTCACAGTGCTGGTTTTGTTACTGTTTAATGCTGTGTCTGACTTCAACAGGCTCAGGAGCAGCTCCAAGCTGAAGTCCAGAGGTATAGAGCCAAAATAGAAGATCTGGAGAAAACTTTGGCACAGAAAGGACAGGTAAGTAATTATTGTGTATTTTTCTTCCCTATTTTGTATCTTACCCGCTCTGCTTACAAAATACCTGGCACAGTTGCAGTATAAAGTTCCATGAGATGCAGTGTTGCTGGTCAGTAAACAGGCAGGTCTGGCAAAGTCAGAACTCTTGCTACAGCTTGGTAAACTAATATGTTGATCTGTAAGTGACAGTTTGTTCCTGTAGGATTTTAAAGCCTGAATATTGTGGCTCCAGTTGTCAACAAATGTGCCCGGCCTCATGGAATTTGATTATTTTATAACAGTACTGCTTCATCCAACAGGACTCACACTGGGTGGAAGACAAGCAGCTTTTCATTAAGAGGAACCAAGAACTCTTAGACAAGGTATGTTCCCAAGTTTTGCGTGTTCACTCTGGAGGGTTGTCTGGATCCTGTGAACCATCTCTAGGGTTTTGATTTTGCACAGCCTGTGCTACCTCAGCTACTACTCACCAAATGTTTAATGTTTCTTGTAACAGTCACAGAGATCCTGATTTTACATATTTCTGTTAGATAGAGAAACTGGAAGCAGAAAACAGTCGTCTGCAACAGGAGCTGCAGGATGCCCGAGACCAGAACGAGCTGCTGGAGTTTCGAAACCTTGAGCTGGAGGTGATGGATGGGCTCCTTACAGGAGAACTGGTAGAAAATTAGGGTGCACTTGCACTGGACACCCACTTTAAGCAAGGTTTTAAGTGATTTACAAGTGATGTGGCGATAAAACAGCAACAAATCAGGCCCAGCACTGTTAATTGTGAGCTGAAGTATGGACAGGCCAGACCTCAAGCTCCCTCTTCACAGACTGCCCCTAGTTAGAAAATCTTGTCATACCAGCCAACCAAAACTTCACCTGCTCTAATATCCACTGTAAGCTGGTTTATTTTTCAGTTGTTCATTTCAGTTGCTGCCCAAGGCCAAACACATTTGCCACACAGAGCTCTCGTAAATCAGTGCTGTGTGAGACTTTCCCCTTATTTACAGAAGTAACCCACAGTTCTACCTGACAGCTGTTTCCATGTGACAGGGAGCTGGATTGATCAAGTGAATTACATGTTCATAAATTAAAAATGTATTTGAAAGTGAAGTTTCGTCTTCACTTCTGTGCTTGCCTGAATACCTGAAAGGGATAAGAAATACCATCATCAAATTTTTATTTATGTCTTTGGTCCTTTAAAACTGGACAAATATTTGTAAATTTTAAGCAACAAAGATGTAGAAGTACCTAAGTTGATCAACTTTTTTGACCATATTGTTTTCCACAGATGTCAGAAAGTACAAGGTACCGGAATAGCAAATGTGTAATCTGAGTGTCCTAATGGTGTAAAGTCAAACACCTGTTTCTAAAGGGAGTGTTTACAACAACACATAGTTCTTCAAAGCTTCAGAAATCGAATCACTTTAGCTAGGTGACAGCCTTTCCACAGACAGTTTGCAAAATGACATAATTCATCAAACAATCTCCCGCAAAACAATTAGTTTGGGTTTAGGATCCTGTCCCTCTTGGCACACTTTTTTAGACTAGGTCTAAATGTTTCTTCCTTCGACTTGTAAAATGAAGAGCTTGGCTTTGTGAAACATGATGTAAACAGCAGCTGTGGCATTTTCTGTGTGCATTTATTTTAATATCTTCTTCTGGCATGTTTGCCAATTTGTTTGCAGGAAAGAGAGAGACGGTCCCCACCATTTAATCTCCAGATTCACCCATTCTCAGATGGTGTGAGTGCTCTACAGATCTACTGCATGAAGGAAGGGGTTAAGGTAGGTCAGTTTTATAAGTGCTTCTCCCTGCAGGGATGGTGGGTGCTGCCCATATAACCCCTTACTAATAATGCCACTAAATTTCAGGCGTTTAAACTCAGTCTAATGTAAGAGTGTGGTGACTGACACAGTTCAGTTAGACTCAAAATTCTCACCATAATGATAAAATCTGGTTCAAAGGCAACCGAAATCAATGTGTGATGCATTTCCACAGGATAAAACAAACTGGCTGATTTCCACATGGTTCATAGGAGGGATGGATATTGCAACCATGATGAAAGGTGCATGCCATGCCTTTACCTTATTCTCTCGTTGCAGGATGTCAGCATCCCAGACCTCATAAAGCAGTTAGACATCCTAGGTGATAATGGGGTAAGTTGAAATGGGAGATATTTTCTCTTTACAAGCTGCATTTTGTACAGCACAGTAAGTGATATCTGTAATTATGTCTGTTTTCTAAGATGCTTTTTAAATTATGCATCTTCTACGTCTGGTTTAGCAGACTGGGAAGAATGTCCAGAGGCCACTGATATTTGGAACTGGGCCTGACTGTGCTCCATTCACTCAGGAAAGCACATGAATTAGTTTGGCAGTCTGAGTCAACCACTCTTCCTCAGGACTAAGATTCCTCCAAACAGTTTCATAAATAGGCAATAATTATCAAATTCCCTGTGGCTTTCTAAGAAGGCACTGCTGCCCACATAAAAGAGATCATCCTGTATCTCTGGCCAACATTAGATATGTCTTAAGAGAGTGTACAAGGAAAAGAAAAACAACAAAGCATCATGATTGTCTATTCATGTGCTGGTGTAAATCAGCATTATTTTTACAAAAGCTTTAATAATGGAAACTCACCTTTGTAAAACTAGCAGGAAGACAAACAAATGGGTCTAATTTTAGTTTACATTTCTCGTAAGATGCAATTTAATGAAGACATACAGTTAGTCCATATCATATGGAAGGGCAGAAGCAGTGGGCTCTGAATGTTTCAATGGGAATAGGATATTCAGTACTACAGGGATCTGAAAACTGTACACCTTGTCTGTAGGCTGGATTGTCCTTATTCATGCAGGAAACTGCTGCCAATTTTCTCCTTTCCTCACTTTCTCATCACAGAATTTAAGAAATGAAGAACAAGTGGCCATAATTCAGGCTTCCACCGTATTGTCCTTGGCAGAAAAGGTAAATTGTGTGCTTGCTTTTCTCAGGTGTTATCTAAAGCCTGATCTAACACATTTCATGCCCTGTTGTTGTCAATATTGTCAAACTTTCTAGCACTGAAAGTGATTCCCCAAATAAAGTGTGCCAGCAGAGTCCCAAACACCTTGCTAAACCAGCAAAAATATCAAACTCATCTGGCCCAAGCTGTGAAGTAGAGACAACTGCAAATACAAAAAGAATATCAAATGAAACTTGAAATTGAAAACTGAACGAAAAACCATCAGACATTTAAGCTACAAGTAAATATAGTTTGAGATTTCTAGGCCTGAGGTTTCTAAAACTTCTGAAGGGATCTGTGCCCAAAATTTCACTGACAGTATGTGTTTTAAGTTCTGTGTTTTGGAAATGAAAAAGGAAGTGGGGTTAAAAGTAGGTTAAAATTGCTTTCTGAGGCTCAAGTGCAATACAGTTTTGTCAACATGTGAGCTTCGAAGGACTACTGAACAATTCCTCCTCTGCAAGCAGAGTTGCCATCTGGCCAGCTAAGCTATTTTTGAGAAGCTACAGCCTCACTGTGGGCCTTTATCCATGAGATGAAATGGGCTCCCTGCCCATCCAAGGACGTGTCCATCTTCCAGTGACATGGCAGTGGTGACCCTCTTGCTGCTTCCCTGCCAAGTGCTGCCTGCAGACATCCTGGCTGCCTCTGTCACAGGAGGAGAACAGCCCCAGGATGAGCCCGGAACTAGCAATAGGTTACTAAAAACAGACTAGCAAGAAACTGTAGATATCCCACTGCTCCTGTACCTAGAAAACACAGCAGGTTACAGCTCTCATTGTCTTCCCTCCAGTGGATCCAGCAGATTGAGGGAGCTGAAGCTGCTCTGCATCAGAAAATGATGGAACTGGAAAGTGATATGGTAAGAAAACTCTCCTTATTACACATTCTGGGGACACTGAGTGTGTCACACTTAGTTGATGTGCCAAAAGAGTAGTAGGAGAGTCTATTGGCAAATGCACTATGCAGCCTTTCTCTGATTATTGGTGAATCCATGAAATTGTTCCTAGTCTGGTTCACATGCCACAGCAGAATAACAGAAACAGAAATAGTGAAAGTTTGAAAGCTTTCTCTCTCTTTCCATGAGGATGACTGTTTATTAATAAGTACAGAGGGCTCAAAGGTTGCTCAGTAATTTTCAGGGATGTAAGTGCCTGCAGTCTTTGTCTCATAAGATTCACAGTCTAAACATCAGCTGTTGTATTGCATTTTATTCAGGACCAGTGAGAAACTAATGAATTATTGAATGAAAGCAAGCAGTGTTATGTTAAGTAAAGTTAGGACCTTATTAATAACTCTGCAGAGAGTCAGTTGAGAACCAGTCTCCTCATCCTGCTGAATCAAGTGTCTGTAGATGATTTCATAAAACTTCCTGAAGTATTTGGAGTAACTAATTCATTTTTCTGTCCAAATGATCCTTCATTGTAGGAGCAATTTTGCAAAATAAAAGGTTATTTGGAGGAAGAATTAGACTACAGGAAACAAGCTCTTGACCAAGCATACATGGTATGTACAAAGGAAATTGTGCAGCACATACTGGACAGCCCTGCAATAGGACACAGACTCTTGTTGAATCAGGAAGAGACGTTTTTGCTTTTTTCTTAGCATTGGGGGTTTTTTTATTTTGATTTTTTTCTCATTTTTTGATGTACTAGCATGCAATCTGCATGGCTTCAACACATCATCTTGCCTTTTCGTGTCATAAAAAGGCAACATCTCCTGAAGTCTGGAACAGTTAAAGGTAGATATTGCTCATTAATGTCAGCTTGTCCAACTGGAGTTTTTTAGCACGATGGCTTGAAATTTTAGAATTGGTGAAATATTTTACACTTAAAATAGGTATGAAAATTCTATCAAACTCCATCTCTGTTAAATGCATTAAAAAAAAGTAAGAGTACAGGATTTCAGTGAAAATTAGTATTAAAATATTTTAAAAATAAAAGTTCATATCCTTTTTCCAGAACACGGAACCGTTTTCCGAGTTCAGTTTTTCACATTTTTGCACAATTGAGCACAGGGACCACCTCTCATGCAGGGAATCTGCCACCAACCCCCCAGTTCCCAATGTGCTTTAAACCATGTTTCATCTCTAACTGGCTTTTGGTATTGCATCAACCAGAGGATCCAGGAGCTTGAGGCCACCTTGTACAATGCTTTGCAGCAAGAAACGGTGATAAAGTTTGGGGAACTACTCACTGAAAAACAGCAGGAGGAGCTGAGGACAGCAGTAGAAAAGCTAAGGCGTCAGATGCTGAGGAAGAGCAGAGAATATGATTGCCAGATTCTTCAGGAGAGGATGGAGCTGCTCCAGCAGGCTCATCAGGTAAGAAAAGAACTTACACACATGTATCTATTCAGCCTTGCTGTACAGGAACACAATCTGAGGTCAAATTTAGGCAAGCTCCAGGCCATGAGGGAGCCTGGCATCTAGCTTTTAGAATTGTTTCATGCTTTGTGTCTTTTCTGTGCATGCGAAGAGTATAACCATGATCTTACACTTTCCGTCTATTTAACAAAGGATTAATAAAAAAACAGATAATGTGAAACGAAACCACCATTGATATTGATTTCCAGCATTTGAGAATCCATTTACGTGTGTATAGGATCATATTTTGAGCAGTTGAACATGTGGTAAAGCTGTGGTTTGGCAGGGTGGGGGGATGGAGTCACAGTATGACACAAGATTATCCCTGCCACAGAAATGGATTTCTAGGCTTTTTGCACTTGGAACATTAAGTTTGTAGTTCAGTGGGACAGATTTACTGAGAAATTAAGGTGGATGCTTTCTTTTCTGATTTCCAGAGGATCCGAGATTTGGAAGACAAAACTGACATCCAAAAGAGACAAATTAAGGATCTGGAGGAGAAGGTTGGTTTTCTTATGCTTCTGAAGCAAGCTGGTCAACTGTGGTTTGAAAGTAGGGGCCCAGTGCTCTTGAACTGCATGACCTTTCTGTTCCACTCCATCAGCTGCACCCACTGGTGGTGATTTACTGTCCTTTCTTTTCAGTCTGTGTCAGTCGATACAGACTTTAATATTACAATACTACATTACATTATTTAAATGTGTTAAATTGTTAATTAATTTAATCTTTGATAAACATTTTGTGTATGTATGTATGTGCATATATACATAGATATATTCCCAGGCCATTTCCAGCGTGGCTTGCAGCCACTGTTTTTTAATGCACTTAAAAATACTCCCCATGCTATTTTTGATATCCAGCTTTGTGACTTAAGTCAACCCTTGGGGGTTCCTAGTAACAGTTACACCTCAGGCTTTCAATACTGTGCCAGTTGTAATCCATCACTGGAATTAGTGGGATCTGTTTTCTAAGCCTGGGAGGTGGTATGGTACTTACAGAAGTAAATAGGGAAATACAGTGGGTTTGAAATGCATAGTTACTCTAATTGTTCTGCTGAGTGCAAAAATAATTCTGATGCTTACAATGCCGTTACCTTTAGTTTTTACACAATCTTCTTTTTCTTCTGCAGTTTCTATTTCTATTCTTGTTCTTCTCTCTTGCCTTTATTCTTTGGCCTTGATGTCAATGTGCCTCTTGGAAAGGTAAGACTGTTTTATTTATTTCCCCAAAGCTAGCACTTCTTGCAGAGAGCTGAGGATCACATCCTCGTGTGTTCTGGTGGATGTTTGGAGCCAGCGAATTCAGCAGGTCGTTGTCAATTTGTAATAGTTCACAACAGGGGGTTGTCCTGCTGCTGAGTTACTGGTGATACTGTGCTACTCAGAATTGTAAAAATAAAAGCTACCAGGAATTTCACAATATCACACAGCCCAGAGAACTGCAGGTGAAATTCAATGTTGATGTTTGCAAAGGGATGCAGATGGAAAACAGTTATAATAATCTCAACCATATACACACTGTGATGGGCTCTGAAGTGACACTCAGGACACAGGTCAGGAGGTTGTAACAGGTAGAGCTCCATGTCCAGCAGTAGGAAGGATGCAAAGGAGGGGAAGGAAGAATGATGAGCTGCTGAGAGACAGGAAGGGGGAGACAGATGGAAGGATTTCTCTGGCTCAGGAAGTTACACTGTTAAAAGGTGGTATTGGAGAGGTTTAGAAAATTTGTCACAGGATGGATGGATGGATGGATAGCTTGCTATCATTCACTGTCTCCTCAAGTACAAGCAATTATCGTGTGATAAGCTTAAAGGAAACGAAAATTGATAGATAAGGATACAGTGTTGTAAAGAAGGCTTTGTCACAGCATGTTTTGCAGCTGGAAGTTCAGAGTTCAAAAAGCAATGTGAAGATGGGGAAATAAATCAAAGAACTGTGATGGTCCCATTTTTTCCATCTGTGGCTAGCCACTTCCAGAACCAGGATGCTGGGATAGACAATCTTCTTTGATCCAGGATAACAAATAGAACACAGCCTAGAAAACATTATTTTAGTCTCAAGAACATGTAATGGGGGAGCAGAATTTTCTGATTTGGGGGCAGACCCATACCATTGAATTTCTCACTGTATCTCTTGGCTCTGGCTTCAGCTATGTCAGTGAATAAATTTCTCTGCTCTGCACTTAAGGCAAGCCAAGGATACAGTTGTGTGAAAGATGTTCTTCCATGTCCTTCCACTATTTGTACCAGCTCAGCCTTTGTTTCCAGGTGCAATTCAAGGTATTGATTACAATTAAGTGCCATGGGTCCAGGTCAGTGGGTTTTCCTTTTCCCTTTAAGGAAAAGCCCCTACTTTGTGCTTTGTTCCAGCTAGATCAAGGATTTCAGTTCTGTGCAGATGCAGACACAACTCTGTTATCCACATCAAATGGAATCTGCTGCCTCCTTGTCCAGCCAGACCTCAAAATGAACATTTCCATGGGCTGAGGCACCAATATATGTGTAGGTCGGGCTGGATGGGGAACGAGCCGTAGAAAAAAATCAGAGCAATGGACAGATCAGTGATCACAGCTCCTGTAAACAACAGCCAATATCATTATTGAGCTGCTGCTATTTAAAACATGCTGCCTCGATCCAGTGATCATTAAACAGATTAAGTTCTGACTGCATACTTACTAATGTTCCTGCTGCAGGGTTTCTGGGAACCGTGACACAGCACAGCAGCTGCGAGATGTTTTGAGTGGCTGTGACTGGTGGAAATGTGACTTTACAATTTCTCACTTATTCACAGTGGGGAAAAAAAAAATCAGAAAGTCTTCTGAAACAGCCAAATTACGGACAGGGTAATATTAAGAAGCCCAAATTTTCACTGTACGCAGTAGCAGCAAATAGTTTTACATGACTGTGTCTTCTGCTGTACCGCAGGATCAGGAGTCCAGAACAAGCAGTCAACCTAGGGGGAGATTCCAAATAAAAAAAAAATCCTTGGATTTAAGGTGCACCTTGAAAAGTCACAGGAGCTGACAGTGACATTTGCAAGAACCTGTCTGCATGAGTTTTTTCCATTTGCCTGTAGTGTCATCCTTTTTCAGTTCCTGTCACAGCTACAATAATGTCCTTGTGCAGCATACGAGAAAAACTGAGTAATAGGAGGTTCAGAGTTTGCTGTATATACATTTGCACCTACATTTTCCACCTGTGTGAGTATGGAATTGGTTCTCTAGTGACTATTTGCCTCTTCTGGTACAGCTACAGAACTGGTAAGAAGCTTATACATCCTAGTTTTACCAGTACTGGTATTGGCTGTGGTGGAGTAAGAGCACTTCAAAAGTTAGAAACCAGGGAGTACCTCAAAGGGCAACATTGCTCAGTTAGGTCACCCTGATTAAAAATGTAATTCATGACATTCAACTACTGAACAGCTTTTCCTAATCCTGTCTCTTTTAAGATGAAGCATGCAGTGAAGCCTTTGCAGTAGAGCATGCATCCTGAGGAAATAACAATTAAAATTTTCTTAGTATTAGAACTCATCAGGAACTGTTGTCTTCCTGATTTTTAAATGGTTATTAGTTTGAAAATCACTTTTTTTTTCTGAAGCTTAAAAAAACCACCAGTGGTAGATACAACTGACAAAACTATTCACAAAATGTGGTAAGAATCTTTTCATTAGAACATTTTTCATTAGAAAAGAAAAATATGATTCACGTGAAAAATTTAATTATACTGTAATTTAGAATACAAAATCCCTACTCCTGGGAAAAAATGCCAGTGTGTACTTCCTGGGACTGTCTGCATGGTTTGGTATACCAGCACAGAGGAGAAAGGAGGCATGCTGAGAATTACAGACCCTCTAGACAAGGAAAATTGGCTTTTCAGGAACTGCAATTATATAGCAATATCTTCTGAAATAGGCAGTTTCTCAAAACAAAAAAGAAATCTATTATTCTGACATGGAATTCCAGTAATGCTGATTAACTTTTGTCTTGGAGCCTATGAAACTATCTCTAGTGCCTTGTAACATTTCAGTGTCTGCATGCAAAGAAAAATGTGTTTGAGCAGCCCTCACAATGAGCTCTGCAATGTACTCGAAGGCAGACTGCATTCTTCTTTGCAGAGCAGCCATTCCTTCCCTGTTCTCAAAGCAGGAAGGGGGGAACCAAGAACAGAAAAGGAGAAGAATCAAGACCATCTAAAATAGATCACCACCTCCACATTTGCTAACATTTATGTCCTTTTGGCCTAATTTGAGGGGAGATATTGGCTGGTTAGAAAAGCTGATGAGGTGTTTAAGGTCAGAACTCCACATTTCTCCTAAAATTCTAGCAGATTTGCTGTTGTTCACTTGCAGTCATTCTGCCTGCAGGGGCTGCTGGGTCCCGTCCAGCTCTCGCTCTCCCCTGAGCTGATCCACCTCGCTGGCACGTTCCTTGAGCAGGGCTAGTAGTGAAAGGCAACATAAGCCTTTCTCTGCTGTCTTTAGGGCTGACAGGACTGTCCCAGCTGCAGCACTGACTGCTGTCATTGCAGGGGGTTACATGGATCCCTTAGGGATGTGTCAAACTTCTCTCCCTGCACCACACCCTGCCCCCCAGCCCAGCCCAATCTCCTTCAGTGGGTTTTCCACTTGTTTTACACAGCATCTAAGGTTTAGCAGGCGTAAATCCCTTTGGTGTCACTTTGGGGAGCCCAGGAAGGCTGCTCTGACTGCAGTGCCAAGATGAGTTTCACTCCTGGAATTCACTGTTGCTCCATAGTGGCTGGTCCTGAGGTCACACGGGGGTCCAGTTCCCCATAGAGAGGACAAGAAGCATCAGCGAGAGCTGAAATGTGGTTTACAGCCCCAGAGAGCCTGCTGTTGGGTTATGCTGCTCCTAGGACCACTCAGGAGATGAAGGATTCTTTTGCATATTTGGCTTTATGAATGCCAGGTAGGAATCAAGAAGATGGGTTAGGGTGAGCTGAGTGACCGGGGAAGGAGCCGTGACAGCGGTGGAGATACAGTGACTTAGAGAATGGGACATTGACAGTGAAAGTGGAAAAATCTTATGGGTGAGGTGTGTGTGTGGGATACATAAACTCAATGCTTTTCCAGAGGATCTGCACTGCTGTGAACTCCCTTGAACTGTAAGAGCTGCAGCAGGCCCAGCATCACAGCACGCATGATACCTGTAGAGTGTTTTACCAAGGCCAGGCACTCCACAGGTCCAAAGCATCAAGTCTTGTAGCAGTTCCTCAAAAACAAGGCAATGGTAAGCTCCTCGTCCCCTGCCTTCACCCCTCCGTTTTCCTCCACGGGATTCTTTCCCCTCACTACCTGAGGGAAAATCTCCAGACAGAAGCAATTTGGGAATGGAGTTGGCAAGACTGAGAGGGATTTTAACAACATCATATTTTCTGAGGCTGGAATACATGGAATCAGAGAGAATAACTAACATTGATTTGTGTTTCCCACTCACGTTAAAAACCACCTGCCTACCCAGGTGACAAACTCAGCAAAGGTGAGAATGGCATGGGGAGTGTGCCATCAACATTTCTTCTTATTACAACTACTGAGGTATATTTCTTTATTTCCACTGGATGCAAGTGAAGTGTGTTACCCTTATTGTAAGGGACTTCAAACAAACAAACAAACAAAAACCTCAACTCCTCCTTGAAATGCACCTAGGGAGCCACTTGGTGGTGAAAGGTCTTTGGTTTTGTTCATGCCCTGGTGCAGTTTATTCTTTATGGACCTTTTAACCAGGTGAGAGAAAACCACAGTGCAGTCACAGATTATACTTTCTGGTTTCTTTCTTGCCCAGAGTGAACACAGCACTCACTGCTGAACTGAGATAACAAGGGACAAGCATGGAGGAAACCATGTGCAGCAGTATATTGTATGCAGACCAGAAGCTCTCTAATTCCTGTTTACGTGGGATTTTCCTACCTGCATTCTCTCTGTGTTTGTGAACTTACACATTCACTTATTTGTGATCACATAAGGAAGTGTGGTCTGTGTGGATTTTGCACCCAGTGAATTTTACTATGTAGGCTTGAATGCTGAGAGAACAAAGACAAAATGGTGCTCTTTTTTCCCTAGGTGCAAACCTGAGAACTAAAGTTCTTTTCTATAGGGAAAGCTTCCTTGGGACAGCAGCATTCTGTGTTTGCCTCAGTGCTGCATTAGCCAAAATTCTGGGCTTGCCCTGACACCACAAGGGTATTGCTTGCTGCCATGTCTCCTGTCAGGGGTGAATTTTGGGCAGCTTTGGTTCAAGAGTCATTGAAACTTGTGCGTAACTATTCATCTGAAGATGCCTATGGGGACTTTTATGGACCAAAGGGCTGGACTTTGAGGGGTTTAAATGGACAGGCTTAGCAAAATACCCGGAATTTTCACAAATGCTTTTCATACAGACAAACAAAACCAGTTTAACACTGGTAGCTGTAAAATCAGACCTTTTCAGCTTCCTGATTGATAGATTGCATCTTGGCAGCTGGGATAGGTAGATAGAGGAGCTTACCACTTACCTGATACAGATTTTCTTTTTTTTTCTTTTTTATTTTTAGAGTGCCCGACCACCCAGATAAGTCCTTATAAAGGCAAATGCTTCCATCCCCCGATGAAGAGAATATTGTTTACACCTATTTTAAAAAGTATAAAAATGAACAACCTGTAGCCAAGACTGCAACCACCTTGTATTTTAAAGCCATCACTCAAAATTTGTTACCTGACAGTTCCTGTCTAAAGCTATGATATATGCTGCATCTAATGAAATTCTATATGTTGAAATTACGAAAGGGGAAGAAAAACAAACTGTGAACCTACGTCACCTGGGAGGAACTTAAAGGGAAGTAACCACTTTCAGCTGATCAAGTCAGTGTGTCTTGGGCATGGAACCAAAGTTACAACAGAAAAATCTATCCCTGCTGTGCAGGGCAATCATTTAAATGTCACCCTGTCATCCCACAAATGGATCAAAAGTGAACAGGACAGAGCAGGAGAAACTCGAGCCGTGGGGAGATGGTGACAACCAAGCACTCGGCTTGAACTGTGCGGCTTTCTCGCTGCAGGGACTCCTGCTCTCCCTCTTTGGTTTTAACCTCAGGAACAAATGACAGCTGCAATGTGGGAGGAAGAAAGGAAAATAAACCGGTCTGGGTTATTGCAGGATGGGCAGGACAGGTCACCACGTTTTATGCTTGAGGTCGTAACACAGCACCACCCGCCTTGGTCAAGGAAGGGGAGAAGAGGGTGTCTGGTGTAAGGAGGGTTTCTGACAGAGTTGAAGCCTTATCTCTCTTCACTGTCCCTCCATGAAGAACAGCCTGTCTATTATCAGATACTTTTCATATTCTTTAAAGACTGCCATTGAGATAATAATGACTATACTTGGTTTTACTATTGAATAACCACTGAGGATCACTGGATTGGACCTACAGAGTAGCTTCTGAGAAAGAAAACAAATGTTGGAGGATGGGGGGTGGGGTGGGGGAAGCCCATTTGACATGATCCACAAAGCATCAGCTTCCAAACTGTTTTGTCCTGGCTTGGAACAAATGTTTTGGTTCAGCTTGTCTACTGACTTGGTAGCTGGCTTCTGATCAATGACACATAAACCAAAAATGGGGAAAAGCTGTGTGAACACAGGCTTATTACAAGTAAGAGGTATTGCTAGTCTGTTTAGATTTTTCCACTGTTAAGAGTAGGTGAAAGCAGTTTGCATTTCAAAGCGTTACTTACCTCTCTAATCACAAAGCTCAGAACCCAGCCCTGGTGCCTCCCTGAGGGTCACAGGTCCACGCCCCCAGAACTATAAAAACGACCCTGAGAAGCATCTTCCTGCAGCAAACACTGCAAGGGTCCTGTGCTGCAGGGAGCAGCACAGCCAGCTGTACCCACCCTCCCTTCCCTCACTGCTGGGCTGACAGTGCACATCTCTGTGCCTCGGCTTTCATTTTCCTGGGAATGGAGAGTCTGCCTGGGCAGACTTCGGGTTCCTGTGGCAAGGCTGTGTCTTCCACGATGGAGCCTTTATTTTAACTGGGAGAAATGGATGTCTGTACTACAAACTAGAAAATTAAGGGCCAGAATACAGCCTGTGCATTACCTACACCTTCAAAACAGGGCTCACATGTACCAACATCTTACGCACACAGATGGCTCATCAAAAAGTGCTTTTCAAAGAGCTTCTCCTTTGTTTGCCTGTTTACTTTTACATATGAAGCTTCTGAGGCACAAAGCAGTGAAGTCACTTGCCACAGCAACTCGTCAGGTCAAAAGCAGTTCTGTGGCCTTAGCAGGGAGGAAGTTCTCTAGTATCAAGGGTGCCAGCACCTCACAGATATCTTTTTTTCTTGGCCAGAAGAGCTTTTAATCACTAGTGTCCATTCACCCAACTGCATAGCAATGCTGGGCTCAGTTTCTCCACAGACTCCTTAAATCCTCATTTCTTGAATGCCAGCATATTGTGTTAAGCCTTCCATCAAAGGTTAGAAGCTATTAGCAAGTGATTTTTTTTTCCCTGCTCCTTAAAATTGATTTAAATTATAGAATGACCACGTCTTCTTGAAGCACTCTGGTTCAGCCAAGGGGTTCACTGAGTTCTGCACTGAGTTCTGCTGTATGTTTGTTGGTTCATTGTTTTAAAAGACAGGCTTGTAGGCATATAGGATACACGACTGCAGGTACGTTGCATGCTCTTTGTTCAAATTCCTTTTCCTCAGCAGAAGACTCCATGGATCAGGTTGACTCAAATGTACACATGCTTTCCATAAGCCAGCAGTTCAGTCCTGAAGTTCTGGAGTCGGGGGAAGTCTTGTCCCACTCCTGTGACAGCTGGAGATCACTGGCAGCTTTACAACAGCTTGATAGCTACAAAAAAGGGGGGGGGTGTCTCATTGGCTAGTCGTTCTTCTCCTCTCACTCTTTTCTTCCCTCTTGCAGCACCACTTAATTTCACACCATTAGGCTGCTTTCCTCAGCGTTAGGGCTGGCAGTTAAAGCACTGAGCTCTTCTTGCAGAAGAATGAGCAGCACCTGGTTCAATGACAGTGCAATAACTTCCACCACTGGTTTGGCTAAAGAAAAAAAAAAGAGACTAGAAACATTTATTTCAGGCAATCATAGGGAAGGTTTAGGCACAGATAGAAAAAACCTGACTGATCTTGTGGCAGGCTTCATCATTTAGACTCTCTGAGCCTTGTTGTCTTATTTAATTTCTCTTTTTTACCCAGTTTGCCCTCCCTTACTCCTGTGTGTACACATGTGCCTGCAGGTGCTCTATTCCCAAGGGCTCAGGGTGGGGTGGTGGTCTGGCCACAGCAGACCTGGGTCTGCAAACCTTTCAAAGATTGTTGTTCCCTCCATGGAGCTGAACCAGCTGCTTTACTCCCCTTGCAGCGTAACACATGCCATGCCTAAAACACACTTGCTGATATGAGTTAATACAAACGTCCTGCTATCAGCTAGATCTAAATGAGTTTGATGTTTGTGTATATATATATACATGTATCTATATATAGTGTATATGTACATATATATACATATATATACATATACCTATCTATTCCCTGTTGTATATAGAAATCGTTGCTATAGCTGATGAAAGTATACTTCAATCTGGGTATGGGGAACTGAATCTAGACTTGTTTAGCTGCCCCAACTGGTACACTCCTCCAGTTTTAGTTCACATCTCATGGGCAACCAGTTTTTTGATCCTTTTTCTGGACCCTTCTCTGTACCTGGGACTGGTTAATCCTGGGTTTTCTGCTGTTCCTGATATTCACTGAAGCAAAGGATTGAGAATCCCCCCTCAGATTAGTCACTACAGCCAACCTCCCCTCCCCAGGACCAACCAGCAAAATAAAAATCAATTTACTGCAGCCTTTGAGGACAGCAAATACAGCCCTGGATCCCTCCCATCCATCCCTGTTCGGGAGTACCAGCACTCCAGGCTCTCTGTCCCGCTGAGGTGGGAGGTGAGCCACAGAAGGTAGTGCACATCAGCTTGACCACAATTTGACTTGCTGCTTTTTCTCCACTGACCAAGTTGGGAGATTTCAAAGACAGTTTCAATTTAAGCTCTTCAGATGAGGGCCTGGTTAGGCGAGATGAATTTAGGCAGTTGGGGTTGCAGAAGGAAATATGGCTCTTCTTGCAGTGCTGTCAGCCTGGCTCACAGCTCCATCCTCTCTTACTGATGTGCCTGGGGGGTCATGGAGACTTTTTTGTAGGTGTTCTTCATCTTCCAACCCCCTGCCCTCATCTCAGTGGGAAACAGCCTCTGAACCCCACTGCTTTCCGTTCCGTGGCATCCCAAGAGGACTGCCCAGGCCAGGCTCTCCTGACTGGGGCAGGGCTCAGACAACAGACACACAGCTGCTGGTGATCCAAAGGGTTTTCTCTTCCCCTGCCCTCCCTCACATCAGCACCTCTGTGGTTTTATATATACTTTTTTGTTCCCAATTTTTTTGGTGTCTATTCCAGAACAAAATTGTAAATGACTTGGCAGAATGACCCTTTGATAAACACTGGACATGTATCTGTACTATATGTATTAACGTGTAGGAGAGAATCCTTATTGTATGTAAAGTTTTATGAATGGTTATTTTTTAATTTATGTATTTAATATAGGATTCAATGACCTCTGGTGTTTTAGTTTGTATAAAAAAAAAACAGCAGCATTTTTAAAAAAATAATAAAAAAAAATCACTTTACATTCACGGAGATCTCGGCATCTGTCTGGAATCTGTTCAGAGGAATCACTGTAAAGCTGAGCTGTGGGGGCACAGGCTGGGACCCGGCTGGGGCGGGGACTGTGACACGGCATGGGGTGGGGTGGGGTGGGGCGGTACATTGGGGTGGGCGTTCATCGGAGAGGGGATTCATTGGATTGGGATGTACATCGGGATGGGGTGCTTCGGGCTGGGGGTACATCGGGGTGGGGTTCACTGGATTGGGGTGTACATCGGGATGGGAGTGCTTCGGGATGGGGGTACATCGGTTAAAGCGTTAGCGAGGTCCCGGGGGGATCAGTGGGAAAGGGGGGGGCAGGTAGCGTTCCCGGCAGGGGCCACGGGTGGATTTATTGCTTTTTGCCGGGCCTGAGCAGAAACCAAAACACAACGGAAAGCTGCTGCCTCCCTTTACTGGAGCTCGGGGAGCGGGGTCGGGGGTCCTTCGACTCTCTTGTCCCAGTTTGTGAAAGAAACCGCCGATTGCGGGGCGGGGCCGAAGAGGGGTGGGGCCGGAGAGGGGCGGGGCCGGAGAGGGGCGGGGCCGGAGAGGGGCGGGGCCGGAGAGGGGCGGGGCCGACGAGCCGCTCTCCCCGCGCGCCGCCAGGGGGCAGCACGGGGACAGCGGGAGCGGCAACGGCGGCTCGGGAAGGGCTCGATGTCCTGGGAGTGACCAATGAGTGACCTGGGAGTGACCAGTGAGTGACCAGTGACCCTAGAGTGACCACTGACCTGGGAGTGACCAATGAGTGACCACTGACCCTAGGAGTGACCACTGACCCTAGGAGTGACCAATGAGTAACCTGTGAGTGACCAGTGAGTAACCTGGGAGTGATCAGTGACCCTGGGAGTGACCACTGACCCTAGGAGTGACCAATGAGTGACCTGGGAGTGACCACTGAGTGACCTGGGAGTGACCACTGACCCTAGGAGTGACCACTGACCCTGGGAGTGACCAATGAGTGACCTGGGAGTGATCAATGAGTGACCTGGGAGTGACCAATGAGTGACCTGGGAGTGATCAATGAGTGACCTGGGAGTGATCAGTGACCCTAGGAGTGACCACTGACCCTGGGAGTGACCAGTGAGTGAGCTGGGAGTGACCACTGACCTGGGAGTCACCAGTGACCTGGGAGTGACGAATGAGTGACCTGGGAGTGACCAATGAGTGACCTGGGAGTGATCAATGAGTGACTTGGGAGTGACCAGTGACCCTGGGAGTGACCAGTGAGTGACCTGGGAGTGATCAGTGAGTGATCTGGGAGTGACCAATGAGTGGCCTGGGAGTGAGCACTGACCCTAGGAGTGACCACTGACCTGGGAGTGACCAATGAGTGACCTGGGAGTGACCACTGACCCTAGGAGTGACCACTGGCCCTGGGAGTGACCGGTGAGTGACCTGGGAGTGACCACTGATCTGGGAGTGACCACTGACCTGGGAGTGACCAGTGAGTGACCAATGACCTTTGAGTGACCAGTGAGTGACCAATGAATGACCTGGGAGTGACCAATGACCTGAGAGACCACTGACCTGGGAGTCACCAGTGACCTGGGAGTGACCAATGAATGACCAGTGACCTGTGAGTGACCAGTGAGTGACCAGTGACCTGAGCGACCAATGACCTGGGAGAGACTGATGAGTGACCAATGACCTGGGAGAGACCAGTAACCTGTGAGTGACCAATAACCCTAGGAGTGCCCAGTGACTCCAGGAGTGACCTATAACTCCTGTGATTGACTAATAACCCCTGAGAGTGACCAAAGACCCCAGGAGTGACTTGTAACCCCCAGGACTGACTTATAACCCCTGGGACTGACCAGTAACCCCAGGAGTGACCAATAACCTCTGGTTCCCAAGAACTGCAGCTCATTTCTTTAAAGTGTTCTTAGAAGACTGAAACACATAAATGGGTCCAAACCACAGAAACTTGGATCTAGATTTATTTCTCTGCTATTACAGAGTTCAAACATGTTCATCTCCATCTCCCTTGCACAATAATCTTCAAATAATGAATGACGCAAAGAACTTGAGCCAAGCAGTCTTATTTCCTTTGACAGTAAAAAAATGTAAGGGCTATTTAATATCAAAATGTACTACTTTAAAGATAATAGATATGCAGTGTAAAATAGATGTGCACTACAGGGCCCATGGGACAAGCTCAGCTCAGAAGGACTTTGTGGATCTTCCCTGGGTGAGGCTGTGGGGTGCAGCTCCTGTGCCCCTACAAACATCTCTTCTGCAACAGTTGCTCAGTGACCAGACCAGGAGACATTCAGACTTTGAAAAACCTGTAATAAAATTAGAAATGTGTTTCAGGCAAGGTGCTGAAAATGGGACTCAGATCAGTAGGGGTGTAGAAAAGCTCCTGGATGAGCTTCCAGCCTGAAGACCTGCTCCTGTACCAGGAGTACTTTGCTGATGGAATGAAGAGACAGTGCAAGGAAACCAGCATCCTGCACGGATACAGCTCGGAATGGTAAGCCTAAGTCAACATCTGTTATGTCTGACTCCCGTGTATACATGGAAGCATGGCCACCCAAGGGATAATTTTTATAAGTGATAATAAAAAGAACTTTAATAAAAAGAACTCTGTGGGAGATTTCGGGTCCAGAATGCTCTGGGTGTTCCTCTGGGACAGCTGCAAGGTGTCTTCAGCTACAATACAATAAAAGCATGGGATGATGCCAGGGAGTCCCAGGCTGTCCTGGGACAAGCCATGGGCAAGCCTGGGGTGAGCCTGTCCCTGTCCCACGACAGCAGGTCAACCTGCCCTGGGCAGGGTGTATGGTGGCAGGGAGAGCCCCAGGCTGCATCTGTGTGGGCCACCCTTGAGACACCTCCAGTTTGTGCAGTGGTTTATCACTGAACAGGCTTTGGAGAGTGAAGGACTGAGCCCTGTCCCAGACTGTGCCTCTGCCAGGGCAGGCATGGCCAGTGCTGATGGCTTGTGTGAAGTCTGGCAGCGTGTTAGAAGGTCTCTGGGTTGTCTCTGCAGCCTGTTTGGAAGGCAAAAGTTTTCCATTGTTTGAGAGATTGTCTAAACATAGTAAAAACCCTAATAACTGGCAGTGTGCCATATGCTTTGTGTTGAGGGGGGCTGAGTCTCTGAAGATGGCAGAAATATACATTCCAAAGTCCCATTCCTGCCTGGGACAGAGGTGCATCCCACAGTTTGTGCCACACTGACAAGAGGCCATTGTGCAATGTCTGCTCCAGTGCCTGGACAGCAAGAGACAGCCATGAACAAACTGCTTTGCACAACAAAGAAAATCCTGTGAAAACCATTTTAGAAGCCTGAAACAGGACTGAGACTTGAGATATAATGATTTCAGTGTGTACAACAGATGGAGACTTTAGAGCATGGAGGCACTAATCTATGGATTACAGACTCCCTAATTATAGACTAACACTTACCATTTATGAGAGAGAGGCATTTCCACTGAGGGAGGGATCTTGCAGGTCAGTGCTCAACAACTGAATGCCATGTTAGGGATAACTAGGGAAGGAACACAGACTGGAAAATTTCACTGCACCAACTTCTTGCTCATTTGTATATTGGAATATCTTGCATTCAGTTCTGGTCTATTGCAGATCTTGAAACTGGGACATGTCTAGGGGCCTGGCATGTGCACTCAAAGGCAGGACCCCAGAGACACAGAGCAGGACCCCAGATATATGGATCAGGACCCCAGCTGCATGGAACAGGACCCTAGACATATGGAGCAGGACCCCAGCTGCATGGAACAGGACCCCAGACACATGGATCAGGACCCCAGCTGCATGGAACAGGACCCCAGACACATGGATCAGGACCCCAGCTGCATGGAACAGGGCCCCAGCTGCACAGAGCAGGCTCCTCCACACCAGGCACTCCCTTGAGGACAGACCAGCTGTCAGTCAGTCACATTTCTCAACACAAAGAGGGGAACCTCTATAAACCAGTCACAGATCTTCAGCACCTCTGAATGTGAACCTCAACATTGTCCATAATACTAATCCCAGTATGGTCCCATCTTACTGAGTCCTGGCCTTGGAGCAGATGAAAACACATTATTGCCACTCCTTTGTGCCTACTTCTGTTCCAGTCAGTCGTATAACAAACCATACACTGAGATTTACAGAGCCCACAAAACTGGACCCTGGTGTTACCCCTAGCACTGGGATCTGTTCTTTAACTGATACTTTGAGCCCTGGGACACAAGAACTAAAGCAATCACCAACCAAGCAGGTGATCCCATTGTCACTGGCATGGGCCAAACAAGGGTCATCTATAAACTAAGGTAAACAGCTGTTTTATTCCAGATCCCTAACCCAAAGAACAATCCTGTCAACCTGTCCCCATGTTTGTTGTTTCCAGATTTAGCTACGTGATAATGGCTGGGAGAGAAAATAGCTTTGGCATTGATGAACCTGGGGTGCCTGCCTAGAGCCAGCAGTGCTTTGAGTCCACAGCCCTAACCAAGACCCCATCACCAACCCTGCTTCCTGTCATACCTAAATTAATGATATCTCTTTTATTTACTTCTGGCCTTACCCTATACCAACCTACCTCGTAAAATGCAGACACTAACCTAATGCTGAAGTTGCCCAAATTCCTCAACTACCTCAGACACAGGAAAAACACCCATATTTGAGCCACAAGAGTGTAGCAGGAGCAGGAAATTCAACCTCCAGTCATGACTTTGAAGGCCTTTTCCAACCTAAATGACTGTGTGACTGTGACTTGAGGACACCTCTTACCCATGGAAGTGTAAGGCAGTGGCAGAGATTAGTAATGAAAACCTGGGATCTGGCCAGATGCAGTCATCAAATATGTTTTCAGTGCCTCCAGCCCAAACTGCTGACTTCAGCAGTGGTGATGGACCTCCCATGTGAGCTCTGGGCTGCTGGGAGGGCAGTCACCCTTGTGCCACCGTGGCAGCACCCGCAGCAAACCCGCGCCCCAGGGCCCCGTGCGGGCATCGAGGTCGTTCCCTGCCCTGTGTGTGAACACGGGCTGGCAGGGCAGGACCCACCAGCTCCCACGGCCGTGGGTGCCATGTGTGGCACAACCAGGGAAGCAAACCCAGCCGGTAAAGCTCTGTCCCTAAGTGAGACGCACTGTGTGGTGAGCTGGGGCACGGGCATCAGGGCCTGCTCTCCGCCGTGAGTGCCTGCGCTGGGAACCTCTGTGGAGGGACACTGGGATGAGCCAGCAGCAGAGGAGTGAGTTCACAACCAGGGTAGACACCAGTTTCCTTCCCAGGCAGCCACACACCATGACCTAACTGCTGTAGAATGCCTGCAAGAGGCAGATGTGCAGCCTGGTACCCACCCACAGCAGACATCTGTGCAGGGAAAGTTGCCTCCCATGGAGGACATCTGATCCTTTGCATGAACTAACATTGTTCTGAAATGCTTCAACTCTACACCCCCGCCGGGGTTTGGCTGCCTGTCCAGCTCACAGACAGCAGGAGATCTCTGTGTGCTTTCTGCTGTGGCTCCATTCACGCTCTAATGAAGTTACACCCACGGGTCAGTGTCTTCATGGCCCAGCCCCACATCTGCTGAGGAGCAGCTGCTGATTCTCAGGTGCTTCAAATGTTCAGGTCTTGAGCAGACCATTTCCTTTAATAACAAACTGAGATAAAAAATGCAGTCAGGATCAAGTAATAGTGGCTCATTAGTTCTGATTTCCTTATAACAGCCTAATTAGGTTATGTGCATTCAGAGATCTGAATGGAACTGGAAATCTTTTGTTTGTACATTCTTTGTATGTTTTCAACCATCCCAGAAGTTAAGTCATGTTAACCTGACACAAAACATACTTTACAAAACAAGGTTATTATTCTGCTTTGCATGGTCCAGGGGAAATATAATGAGCTTCATTTCCTGGAGACAGATAAAGGAGGTCTGAGAGCTGGCAGAAGACAACATTTTTCAACAGCAGTTTCCAAGTTAGGGATCTGAACTCCTGTCCAGGCATGCAGAGAATACAACTGGATGTTTTTTAGGATTAATGGAGAGGCTACACTGAAAAAGAAGGAGGGAAAATGGCAGATTTGGAAGTGCTCAGCACACAGGAAAATCAGTCTATTTTCATTAGGCATCTAAAATAGAATTTTATGAATGGAAGCCAAGTAAATTCTACAGGATCATTCTGACAAGTAGTACTGGCTGCAGTTATCTTTTAGGTCCTGAGTTTGCAAGCTGTGATACTCTCTCTAATTTAAAACCATGGAAACATTCTAATCTACAAAAATAGCATTAATCATGAGCGTAGAATGCATGAAACAGTTTTTCAGGATGACAACCACGGTATCTTAGAACCACAGTAACTCTCTCAGTCAGCATGTTTTAGGGCTTTCCTTGCCATGTTCTCAGCAACACTTCCTCAGCTGCAGTCCCCCCAGTGATGCCTGCACTGTCCCCACACTCCACTCCAGGTTGTGCCGTAGCTGCCCTTGTTGCTAGAGCTCTGCAGGGAAAATGTGAACCTCTCTGGTCCTCTCCTCTTTGTTGTGGAAAGTGCTTTGCAGTCTTCAAAGGAAAAATGTGAGTGTGTTAGAAACTATCACAGTGCAAGTCTAAGTAGAGAAACTGCAGTTTCAAACAAAGGAAAGCACAGAAAAAGTACAGAAAAGGTACACACTCCTTAGCAGGGTTAAGGCACACACTTTACATGTATATAAGACAAGCCAAAGGAGAGCAGAGGGCAGCTGTGTGAGCTGGAGTTCAGTCCCCCTGAGCCATTAGGGCTCCCCCCGAGCCCAGAAGTGATGCTGGGAAAGCTCTCTCTGTAAACCTCCTCATCCAGAACCAACACACACTCTCAAACCAGGCTCTTGGTTTTGGACACATACAGAAAGCATTGGTGCTAAACTTGCCCTGTCACTTCAGAGAATGAAGAAAGAATGGCAAAACCTGCCAAGTATTACAGCAAAAAGACAACAACCTACAGTAGTTTGGATTCTTTTGCCTATGAAACAGGGAACTGTTAAAGTGTCCAGTTCCCCAGTCCCAGGTAAGCCAGCCAGTACAGTTGCAGTTGCTTAACTGATAGGGGCTGTGAAAAGAATTCAAGGATTCTGATTTGGCAAGAAAGACAAGCCTCTGTTTTCACATTCTCAGCACAGAAACTTCCAGAGGTTACCGTGGTATCTGTTACTTGGATTTTTATCAGCTAGCCTAGTCACTGAATGAAGGATTTGAATACTCTGATGATGGACAGCCACTTAGTCTAAACCTGTAAGAACAAACCATGGATATGGTACCTAACGCTGTCTGATCACCTGCACATATCAGTGTGTAACACACACAGGTCCTCACTTCTGTATCACAGTGTCAGAAATAATGGAAAGGTAAATCACTAACAGTTAATGCAAAAGTAACCTGCCACTTTCTTATGCATGTTCTATCAAGAGAAATCTGTAGCAATGGAACAAGCACAGGGAAAAGGAAAATAATTTTAGCTCCACAGACTGCAAGTGGTTCATTTGGCAGTTATGGGTCTGAAATTCTTAAAATACTCTGTGTTTTATGGATGCATGAAAACTGTATTGCAGTTAGCACATCTGGGTTGCAGACTGATTTCAACTTCAGGCATTCAAAGTTTATCATGAACAGATACAACATTCATATGCTTTTGTGGGGAAATGACTAACAAGCTGCCTTTTCCCAACCCCAAACA